>NC_087553.1:36446495-36760401 GCF_036250125.1 Pseudopipra pipra | reverse complement strand
CAAGTTGATTCATGCTTAGTGAAATTTCGTGCAAAGAGTATTCTTTATTTATGGAGGATTATAGTTTTGTACCACTAAGTATAAAAACTCAGAAATTATTAGACTATTAGTGGAAAAATCTGCAGTAAATTAATGGTAACCAAAGAGAGAGAATGGTTTTCGATGTGATTTCTGATTTCTTTTTTTTCCCTATATTCTTATATGACTAATTGTGGGAATTGAATACTTCAAAATCTGAAGTTGGCACTTCACTCTTTCCTTCTGACTTTATTGCAGCTCTGAGATTTATTTAAAAAAATACAATGCTGGTGGCCTTATTTATGTCTGTCAGTACAGATAGATGACAACAATGCTTACATTATATTTTTATGCTTTGCTTTGCTTTGCTAGTGAATTCCATTATCACAGCAATGCATCTAAACTTTCTGCAGTGATGATCTTTCAACCACCCAGATATGAAGAGAAAACACATGTGGATGAAAGAAGTTCTGTCTCACTTATGGATTAGGCAGTGACTGGTTTCAGTAAGCTGTCAGAAAAATTCACTGAGACGGACAAACTATTTTATCACGTACAGGAATGATTGAGCACAGCTTGAGGTCCAGATGGATTTTGTTAAATTTGTTATATTGAAAGAGCACCCTGGTTTTCCTAGGAACATAAACAAAGTTGGTAGCTGATTTCTACTGGCGGTTGCACATATCACTGCTGCAAGGAACTAGGTTTCATGTTGCCTGCTGTTCAGAAGTTCTAGAAAAAAAAAGTAAGCATATTGGACACACAGCTTGTGCTATGTGAAATACAGTAATGCAAATGTAATGGTTATGATTATGAATTGAAATAGATCCGTGTCAGAATACTGCCAATCCATATAGCAGTCTTGGTTTTGTCACTCTCAGTTTAGAAAAAGGCCTTCGTTTCAGTATTCTTGAGGTTTAAAATATTATTGCAGCTGTCTGCACCAAGTGCATTGCACTAACATAGACTAAAAATCAAAAGGTGTACATATTTGTGTGTCTTTCTTGGGTTTAATGGATAGGAAGGTGATGTAACAAGTCTCTTCACCGTCCTTAGCTCTTGCCATTGCTAGTCACTTGTTTTTGGTGAAGGGAAACAGATAAGTAGTTCCTGCTCTTCCCACTACAGAATCATTATCTAATGACTGAAAAGGAAAAAAATTAGAAAAATATGTATTTCTTCTTTCTGTTCTCTGTTTTCTAGTAAGGGTCTAAGCAAAGAAAGAGCTATTAGTTTAATCTGATGTATTTTTTTGTGTCAATGGAGAATGAATTGCTTAATGTGATTGTACCAGCATTTGCAGCAAGCTGACCTTCAAATGGTCTTTAGGGCTTTAGTTTTACTTTAACTGAGATATCTTTTTACCTTGAAAATCAGCTTTGGCCCTGTTTCATTCTACTCCTCAAAGATGCCATCATTACAGTCCTCAAGGTTCCCAATGGTAGGAACCTTAGAAAGGAAGTTCTTTCATCATATCTGTCCTGAAATCCAAGTAACTAAAGAATATAGTGTCTCTGAGTACATGATTTTGCTTGTACCTTCAAGCATGAATCTGTTGAAGACAGTCTTCTTCTGTAAGATGCCAGAAGTTCAAAGAGTGCAAAGGAGAAATGTCCAACTAATTTAGAACGGATGACAGGGTATGAACTAGAACTGCCCGAACCACAGATATTTCCTCTTGTAAATGAAAAAATAAATGTGTATTTATGTGTTAGATATATACAGATAGTGTACATCTATAAAATATAGGTATATCTATAAAATACACATTCATATATAATGTTTATATATAAATAAATAGCATTTATAAATAAATAAATATGTATAGATATATGTAGATATAAATATATATGTGCATAGATATAGTCATATATTCACCAAGACAGGGCTAAAAGGGAAAAGAAATGTCTGGAAAATATTGTTTGTGTGAAAAATCAAGTTTTTGGTTTTTTTCCTTAGAGTTCTTTGCCTGTCCATTTCAGGAATCAGGGATCTTTTACCTCTTCAAACTGTTTTGTATGGTGAGGAGCCTGGAAACTTTTGTTTTCTGTGGCGTCTCTCCAGGCACACTTGGGATTTGGAGTTAGGTATTCCTTAGAATATTATCTGTTATTCTTTTTGCCAGGCAGGATGATGAGCAGCCAAGGAGCTTATTTGAAAAAAAAAAAAAAAATTGAAAAGAACAAGTTTTTTTAATTGAGACCTTCCAGGGAAATTTTTACATTGACAATGCATTCTTTTTAAACTAGTCTTTTTCAGAGAATTTTTCTAATACAAAAGTCTTGAACAGTTCTGGAGTGCAGTCACACTAGTGATATAAATGCACTTTATAAGATCAAGAGCATATTAAAATCAAGTATGGCAGTAGTGAAGAAAGATTTTGATGATATACTACAAAACCCTGTCTTTTTCTAATTTTAACGCTTGACATAGCTGACATTTTAGAACCACCATTATAGACTCTTAACATTATAGAAAAATGACAGTGTGATGTAACATGATTCTTTTGATCCTTTGGAAGACTTAATAAAAAGTAGATGAAGGAGTAGATCAGGGTGAAAATGCATGGGTTACCTTTTGAAGAAGGAGGTTAAAATATTTTCAGCTTGATTTGTGCTCCATTCAGGTTTATAGAAGCTCTGTCCTTCAGCTTTTTGTGCTTTACACTCACTTTCAAGGACCTACTTCTTTTCTGATATATTGTATAGCAACAAGATAGCCTTTCTGGCAGTTTAGTCCAGTGTCAAACAGTCACTTGCCTTCCCTTTTCATAGAATTGTAAAATCATTTAGGTTGGAAAAGACATCTGAGATCATCAAGTCCAGCCACTAACCCAGCACTGCCAAGTCCACCACTAAACCATGTCCCCAGGTGCCACATCTATAAGTCTTTTCAACACCTCCAGTGACTCAACCACTTACCTGGGCAGCCTATTCTGGGCAGCTTGACAACCCTTTCCATGAAGGATTTTTTCCTAGTATCCAATCTAAACCTCCCCTGGGGCAACCTGAACCCATTTCCTCTTGTCCAGTCACTTGTTACCTGGGTGAAGAGACCAACTCCCACCTGGCTACAACCTCCTTTCAGGTAGTTGTAGAGAGCAATAAGGTCCCCCTGAACCTTCAGGCTAAACAACCCCAGCTCCCTCAGCCACTCCTCTTCAGACTTGTGCTCCAGACCCTTCATCAGCTTTACTGCAGTTCTCTGGACACACCCCAGCACCATAATATCTTTCTACTGGTGAAGGGCCCAAAACTGAGAACAGAACTCAAGGTGCAGCCTCACCAGAGCTGCGTACAGAGGGACAATCACTGCTCTGGTCCTTCTGGCCACACTCTTTCTGATTCAGAATGCCATTGGTCTTCTTGGCCATCTGGGCACACTGCTGGTTCATGTTCCGATGCTGTTGACCAGCACCACTAGGTCTTTTCCTCCAGGCCTCTTTCCAGTCACTTTTTTCCAACTCTGTAGTGTTGTATAGGGGTTTTGTGACCCAAGTGCAGGATATGGCACTCTGTCATCCTTTTTCTTATTTGCCAGTTTCTGTTGAATATTTCACTGTACTTTCAGTGGGAGGGCATTTAAGATCCTTTAGTATTGTAGCTGATACTGATTTCCTAATTTCAGCTACACCTTTTAGGACCATTTTTTTAACCCTGCCTGCAAATGAATGACCTCCATCAGTTCCCCATCATGATGGAACATGGTGCATAGCTTGCCAGAGCAACTGACTGTGCCACACAGCCTTGCGGCATAATGCAGAGTCCTTATTTCTGCAACCAGTCAGCACATTACAGGTGTGGTGTTCTCCATCAGCATCTCAGAGTCAAAAACATCACCGTCCCTTCTTCTCAATACTGCCTCAGCTACCTCTGTGCTGAACTGCCTTTCTGGGTGGTCTCAGGATGTTTATTCCATTTTTTCGCAGCATTTAACCAAGGGACCAACAACAGGAAGTACCCATTGTCACCATATCGCGTCATCTGCGTTGACGAGTATTTCCCTGGTTTGTAAGACAAAATATTGATGATTTCTACCTGGAAGCTAGTTTGCAGAGTCCTGATGATTTCAAAGGATTTTGTATCAGATGTGTATATGCCATCTTACCTGTTTTGAAGAGAATTTGCTCTTCTTCCCTATGCGTTAGCAGGAAGAGGAGAGCTAAGAATGATTCCTGGCCCTGGCACAGGTCCAGTATTGTGATTACTCCCAGCGCTGCAATGCTAGGCAGTAGCTCTGGGACCAGCAGGGTTTCCTGCAGGCTCTGCAGTCAGATTTGGTCTCCTCTGTAGTTTGTGTGTCCCCTTCCTGCAAATGTGCTGTGGCTGTGCTTTGCAGGTGACTGCTGTAACTCCTCTAAGGAGTCAAAGCTGTGACAATGCCACAGAAGACTGCTAGTAGGAGTATTATGGCAGTGGAAAGAGTCTTGGTAGCCAACAGCTGAGAACCAGAGGCTTTCAAAATTCCCCTTTCCAGCCCTCTGACAAATAAATCCTTCCTTGTCCTCAATGTTGTAGATTTAAACTAGTACTGTCTGGTCTGTTAAGATCTATTTGCTGCTTTATTGCAGACACATTTTTATTATACGATTGTGTGGACTTGTAAGCAAAACAGGTTTATTTTCCTGACTGACAGATGTTATCCATAAATAGTTATGTGGTGGTACAGAGGACAGCGGGCAAATATTTGTTTATACTAATGTGGCTAGGCTGAAGTCTAGTCTGCAACTGTGTTGCAGTTCACATCTGTAAAAGTGGGGTCAGCAGCTGGGAAACAGGTGTCTGTGCAAAGGTTCAGTGGGCCCAAAACATCCAGTCCTGACTGAAAAGGAAAACCCAAAGTCATTAGGAACTTGATGCACCTGGTTTATGAGCTGTTAAATTTCTCTTTTTCCCTTTCTTTTGTCACATTACTTTGGAAAATAAATTTACTCAGCCACAGTGGAAATCATGCTTAACAAATCATGCTTTACTGACATTGAGACTTTCATCAATGCCTTTCAAGCCTGTCCAGGAAGTTTGAAAGCAGTCTATAGGCTAATGTTTCATGAATTTGCTAGTGAATGGAGTTCCAAGCAACAGACACAGAGGGAAAGCATTCTAGTAAGCATGTCCAGATAGGTATTTCATGTATTTGTTGCTATTAAAAAGTCTGTAGACTAGCTTATCAACACTGAGATTAAATTATTTGATCTTTCCAGTTACTTTTGAATGTGTTGTTTGAGGTAGAAAAGCTACAATACACTATGGCACTGCATCCAATTCACTCTGTTTTTCCATCTCACTGTCTGTGTTGATTGTACTGTGTATCATTTTACCTTTTACAACATAATGCACTAAGGTTTTATTTGACACACCATTTTTCTCACAAACTTCTTATTTTAATCAACACAGATAGCAATCTATCCATTTCTAGATTCCTTCTTTTCAGATATGTTGAAAAAAATGAGTGGAAGATCTCATCAAAAGATGAGCTATTATGCCAGGCACAAATGTAGCCATTTCAGCAAAACAACCTATGTCACATTTGCATCATAAGTCCAGATATTACTAAGAAAGATAGCTGTAAGTGAAATATCATTCAATATACTAAAAACTAGATAGATAAAAATACCTAAACTGTAATTATTCTGATATTATTGTCATATTATTATAATAAATTTTAATTTCCACAGAAGTTATGATCCTACAAAAAAGCAATTTGTCAGAAGTACTGTGAAGATATATGTCAGAGAATTAAATGCTGCTTTTATATATTGAATGATTCCTTTTTGCCCCCTTAAGACTGAAATGCTCTCCTTTTTTTTCATATTCATCATGTGCACATGTGCCATTTGTAATCGACAGGAACATTGAACCCTTTATTGGGGTTTAATTTCTAAAGTAACAATAATCACAGAGCCCATTCAAGTCTCACATTGTCCCTTGGATTGTGCCTTCCCCTAGCCCCTCTTCAGGACTTCTGTGATAATTAATACAAGAAGACCTTTCTCACTTGACGACTTCTCCCATCTACTCAGGCTGTCCGCTTCAGTGGACTAGCAGAAATTGCTTAACACTGTTCTGGTAGACTCCAGACCACCAGGTGCCTCTTATAAGTGCTGCCTGTCTATAAAGCTGGGACTAGAGCACTGTGGTTTACGCTGCTACTCAGAAGAATTTGTGGAAGATGCAGAATTCTGAGAGACAAACCTGTGACTATCAGAGTTACTGCTGACTCATCACTTCCTTAATAATTCAAGGAATTTTATGTTGTGATTGCACCTGGATTAGGCACCTGTCAACATCCTTGTGTGGATCCCAAAGGATGCACATGTCTATAGAAACTGAATATACCTGACAGAAGGCTGTACCTTGGCCATCCATTTGACACGTCCCCTATGCAAATGTTTAAAAGATTAGAGGAATAAATTTTCTGTCTAGTAATGTTGTGTGTCAAAAGGAACATACAGGTTTTAGCCCTCTATAGCACAGAATGTCTTCTGTTGCAGAAATACTACTTGGATGCCTTGATAGACACAGGTGCATTTTCCTATGGTATTTCATAGTGAGTCTAAGCACATGTCAGGGCTTTCCAAATGCAGCCTCTGATTCATTGCCTGGATAATTCATCACATACCTGTGCTGTGACCTGTGCTGCTGTAACAATAATGAAAATTATGATGGGATCCTTCTTCCATATAGTTCTACTGTCAGAAGGGTAACTGCTTTAGCAGGAATTTTTTTGGTATAGCAAATCTGTTCCTAACTGCCACACTGTGAACCTGGTCAGGTTGCTGGAGAGACTAGTAAGTGTGTATTTGTGCTTATTGCTTTTCATGGATTAAAAAAAAAAAAAAAGGTACAAAGGTGCATTCTGTGTGAATTTAGCTAGACTTCAGTAATTCAGATACTATGGAAATTTGACCACTTTGTCTATTCGTAAGATAATTTCTAGCAAATGAGACACATAATAACAATATCCATTATTTCATAATCTGTTCATTGCATCTGTCATAAAAATCTGCATGTTTACATTGTTTCATATTGTTGCCAGTTAATTTCTGTTTTCTATCTGTGTTCAATTTGCATTCATTAACTCATAGTTTGCTGGTAAGTGTGTTCTTTCTATACATATTCAAAGAAATTCTTTAATTCAATTTCTCTGTTTCTTCTCATACAGTCTCACAGCCAGATATGCAACTCAGTCTAATCACAGTGGAATTGCAACCAGTCAAAAAAAGGCTTCTAGGTCAGTTAAATATCTCTAATTTATTGCTTGTAAGTGATACCCAAGCAAGTATATACCCTCTGATATTTTGTCCTTTGGATTTTAGCGGACACTATACAATGTCTAATTTTTGTTATGTGTGCAAGCTTTGCAATGATGAGCTTTGCCACAGAGAAGGCTTGTATTAATTGGCTTTTGGCCATTTGGCTGATTTGTACTGTATATTAGCAATATTTCTGGTTGTTATGTATCCTGCATCTTTGTATCTTGCATGTAAAATATTGGATGTGAAGGATTAGTTGATGATTTTAGTGCTCTGTACTCTCTGGCTCAAATCCTGACTTTAGTCATGAGTGAAAAGAAGTTTGGGAGTCCATCCCAGTTCCCACTAGATATTTTGCACGTATAGCAAACCCACCTGAAGGGTCAAGTTCATGGAGCCAAGTTTACTCAGAAGCAAAATAGAGCAGAAAAAAAAGAATTACTTCCAAGACTTCTGCTCCATCAAGAGTAGCCTGCACACAGTCCCCATGAATTAGATGCTTTGTTTTGGTAGTGAATTTGATAGACCTGTGTGTAGGAGCTGACGTTTCAGATTTCGTCTGTCATTCCACGAGCACTAAAATCTACAAGCCAGATTGCAGAAGAAAGAAGCTGAGGTCTAAAGCTTACTCTTGTTTCTAGCTTTTTTTTTGGGGGGGGAGGGAAGGAATAATTAGTGTATTCATTAATTATACCTTTGCTGTACAGTTCATTGGTGAGACCAATGAACTCTTAACTGCATAATCTACAATAAAGATTGAATTTTGCACTGTACAACACTAACACAATTTGAGTGGCTGGTGATAGCTTGAAATGAGCTATTCCATGGTCCAGTTGCTTTGCACCTGCATTTATAGGTCTTCATTTTCCTTATTGCTGATGCTCCTGTCTTGTCCACATTCAACATGTCAAGGTTAACAGTCTTATTGTCTAATACTTTAAATCTGTGGCAGTGTTTCCGAAGCCTGTTCAGAGGTATGTGACTTGTCCCTTATTTGTTATACTCTTTGCATTTCCTTAGCTGCTTAACATGATTCTGCAAAAGCAATTTAAAACCTGAATTCAATTTAAAAAGTCAGCAAATGAAGTAAACTGGAAAGTGTGTAGAGCAAATGACCTCATGTATAATGTGCTTACTGTGGCAAGTTCTTGAATTCTGACATGCAGAATATATGCAGAGCTATTTTATATTTTAACAGAACAGATGAGTTTCCAGTGTTGCACATGCCTTTTCATTGTTTTTTTCATTACCTTTGACAAATGATCTCAGGGCTCTTACTGCCTGTCAAATTAGGGTAATGAGAAGGAGCAAATGGATTTTTAAGTTTGTTTTAGTGCATTCTTCAGGGAACAGAAGATCACTTGAATTCATGGGTCACGATAAAGGTTAGCATGCGTACAGCTGCAGAGCAGAGACAGTCTGCTCTGAGTTCGGCACAGAGACTGGCAGCCAGAATGAGCCATAAAAATAATTAATGGATTAGCTCTCTGAGGCTTAAACTGGTAAAGAAAGAGAACATGGAGCTGTTTACATATGTTTGCTAATGAAAAGAAAATGATTTGCACATTTCTGTTGTGCCAGTGTATTCAAGAAACAAACAAAAAGTTTGGAAGAAATCAAATGTTTTGTACTTCTTTGTAATGGGATTTTTTCCTCCCTTCTCATGCTGCTCTTTCATAATAGTGAAACTAACAGAATTCGATAACTAGTATAGTTTGTAGTGCCATTATTAAAATCATCGTGTCACTCCAATATGAGAGAAACAGAAGAGAGATGCTCTTCTCCTATGGCAAAAGCCTATGGCTGATTCAAGCAATTCATTTTGTCTAACAAATAACATAATAATGTTATCTGTCTAACAAACAACAAAACTGGAAAGGGGTGCCCACAAAGATGCTGCAGAAAGTTTGAAGTAGGCATGTACTAAGGAATGTTACATCAGAAAACAGATTCAGGCAGAAAAAAGATACATGCCAGGAACAACAGGGTCTACGTTTTTTCCCTTAGCATAGCCGCACGGTAAGGTTCAGATGGTGGCAGCAAATACTAAGAAATGAACTGTATAGTCTACACTATGTGCTTCTATCTAAAAGGTATAAATGGATCTGTAGTATCTAGATAAAATATGTATTTTCTATCTTTTTCATTTATAATAGTAAAGTGGGAGCATTTTAGCAAATAGGCCTCTGAAAAATAACTGGTGAAGGTAACTAAAAAAGCTTTTACAGTAGACACAACTGTGAGACATTTATTAGAGTAAGAAATACGAAATATTTCCCAATTATGTATTGTTGTGCTTTCTACTCTATTTCTGCAACATTTCCTCTTCAAAAGTAACAGATTTTAATAAAGTTTGATATTACACTTTAATATTTTTTTGGGTGAATCTGTTTTAGCAATGTTAATGGCAAATGCAAAGCATCTTCTTACGTCTTGTGACTCTATAAAGCATCTTTCCCTTTTGTGTGCATAAGGATGAGCTTTTATTTTTATTTGTGGAGTCTAACTAATTTGAATCCTCCTGTTCATTGTTGCTTACCTGGATTCATTGTTTTCAGTTGTTGGGTTTAAATTCTGGTCTGATATTTGCGTACTGTCACCGCTATATGTTGCATTACATAAAATGAACTGATTTCTCATTGTACCGTTCCAGGCTTCCAGGACCCTCAAGAGTGCCAGCTGCAGGCAGCAGTACCAAAGTCCAGGGAGCTTCCAATTTAAATCGGAGAAGTCAGAGCTTTAACAGCATTGACAAAAACAAGCCTCCACAATATGCAAACGGAAATGAAAAAGGTAAGTGATTAAAGTTACTAAGCTTACTCTACATAACATCCAAGAGTGAAAAAAACCCCATCCACAAGGGTCACAGAAGTGAATGTACTGTTTAGACTTGACAAGGAAAACCTATGGAAATTGGGGCCTCAATTAGGACTTGTGGTTCAATTGGGATTAAAATTCAGAAATGAAAACTTGCAAGATTTTATAATTGTATTTTATCCCTCTTTGATGGAAATATGATAGGGTGATTTTTCTGAAGTAAAAATGAATCCATACTAGATGCCTATAATCTTGTTCCATATTCAAGTCTACTCACACCCAAAGGAAGACTGCCATAATTTTCAGGGGACTTTGCATCTTAGACTCTAATGGATAAGAATCAGAATATTATACTTGCATCAGAATGCTACGTTCTTTAAGAGCCTTACCTACTGTGTACATAATACTGAATAGAGGATTGGAAATTAAGTCAAGTGTAATGAAATTTTGCAGGGATTTGGATTCAGTGTTCATGTTTTATTGTTTTCTTTTAAATATGAGCTTCCATTACAACAACAAACTGAGTTCCCTGCGTCCTTCCATTTCTCTCACCATGATGCTATTTTCCTGGAAAATATGCCTCTTCAGGCTTTATCTCAGAAAGAATAATGTAAAAATTCAGCTTTCTGAGTTGTGTAACTAATCTGTCCCCTTCCTCCCCTTCTTTCTCCCTTTGTGTAATGAACAGCATTTTATTCATATCTCTGGGTTAGAATACAGTTGAAAATGATACAATATACATAGTACCCGTTTGCATCCTTGGGGTCTGTGGGAGGAACAAGTATGCAATGAATGTTCTTCATCCAAGCAATAGGCAGCTATCCAGATTTTTTTACAAAACTCTGATGAACACACTTTGCCCCTAGCTGTATCTGAAGATATAAAACCATCCTTTCAATAGTTATTTCTTTATTTTTACCATCAGGGTTGAATGTTTCAGATAGTTCTATAGTGGGTTTTATTTTACCAAGGACCTGTTTCTGTCAAGACATCCAGGCTAAAAGTAGAAAGAGATCAGAGTGAAAACTGAGCAGACACTGTATAGTTCACAAATACTATAGTGAATTTATGAAGTAGGAGATGTGGCTGCTTGAGTGAAGGTATGTACAGCAGTTTAGGTTTTAGAATTTCCTCATAATGTTGACATGTTTGCTACTGAAATATGTGAGAGTTGAATGATTCATGGGGAGACATGCTTGTAGATATTAATACTCTTAGCTCATTACTTGGAAACTGTATTTTGATTGCTAAGGTTTACATTGCATTGCACATTTATGTGGCTTTTTGCATGATGGATTTATTTTACTTTCTCATTTCTTTACAGCAGAGAATGAGGTGAGATTTTTAGTGAAGTTATCACTTGCAAGAGGATAAGGGGTGGCTTTTTTGTCTATAATAATTCAATTAATTTTACAGGATATAGAAGATATAATGTTACATAACTAAGGAGTACTATATTTGAGATGTTTCCATCTACTCTTTTTTTTCCTGTCAAAACAGCCAAATGGATAGAAAAACATTGATTTTACATGATAATCAAAGCTAAATACAAGTTTGTTTTAGGGTATAAAGCAGAAGTTCTTTAGAGAAAATGACTGCTATGAGTCCGAGGATAGCAAAGTGATATTTTTTGTAATATCCTAAAAGAAAAGGAGAACCTGTGTTTATGTGTTTAAGTACACCATGCTACTACTTTGCCTAAAGAGAAAAACAAGTGAACCAGGATATATTTTAAATTTAGTTATTATAGTGACTAATTTTTGAATATTACAATGAAATTTCCAAGTAGTCTTTTGATATTTTTAAGTATTTGAGGATGTTGTGTAACCTAAGATCTTTGAAGAATTTGTTTAGAAACAAACTTCAACCCTCAAAATAGTAATAATATAAAAAAAAACTTTGACAATAAAAAAGTGTCACCATACGTTGACAAACTGATTTTTCCTTACAGTGCAGCATACATAATAGACCTTATATTTCAGATTTTGCTTCTGAAGCAGATGATTGGAGCACTGAAAGAGTCACAGTCCATATATTCTAATCTGAGATATAGATCATATAGTAAATAGTTTGTAAATCATTTGTAATTCTTCATTAGTGTTGCATTAACTGAGGCAGAAAAAGAGATGACTTTTTCCAAGTAAATAGCTGTTAGAGGTTGGGTCTTCCAAGGCTCTTCAAGAGCAGATCACTGTTGTTACATTTTTCTCTTCTGTACACTCACCTGTATGTGCTATAAGGAGGCCTCAGAAAATAAATACAGCATAAGGTTGGTGTTTTGGTTTTTTTTAATCCAGTTATATGTAGTACTTGAAATTCATTCGTGCATAACATGGTTTCCAACTCAGTCACAGTGGGGAGTGGATATGTAATCACAGAGTTAAAGGAGACCTGAACGTGATCCAAAATAAGGTGTGATATCTGCTTTTATTTAGTACTTAATTATTCAGTCTCTCATTAATATTATCTTTGAATGTTGCCTAGGGAGTAGTTCAACACAATAAGAAACCTAGTGCCCCTGAGCAAATGCAAGTTTGCTCTACTGGGCAGAGCCCAGTTTTCAGTGACAGACAATCCCTTACTGTGACACAGCTAAGTGTGTGTAACTCTGTTTAAGTCAGAAACATAGAATGCACCAAAACATTAAAAAAGCCATTAGCTGAAATTTCTTTGTGGAACTTCAGTGAGATTCTTTTTTTTTTTTACTGTACTTTGCAGCTTACAGATCAATTTCAAAGAACATGTCTGTTTTCCAGATATGTCAGATCTATCTGCTTCCAACTTAATAACATGGAGACGGAAAAAAACACAGAAAAATTAAACTATTTGAATAAATTATTCAGAATGCTAATAAGGTGGATACCCAGGGCGTTTTCAGTACAGCAAAGTAATGTTCTAATTCAAGTCACAGTTTAAAAACAAATCTTTACCATTTAGATCTTAGAAACAGTGTATCTGAACACTGATAAGGGTCTTTTATGTCATGGAGTTTAATTTCCAGCTTTTCAATATAATTTAATAATATAAAATGGTGTTTGTGTATTCTCCAAACTCAGTTTTAACAGTATTAGATTATTTTACCTATACCAACTCTGAGAAACTCTGCAGTGGAACTCTATTGTCTAATGATGCAGGTTGTTGTTAATCCATGGCCAGTATGTACTGTGTACTGTGTATGTTCCTTCTGGTGCCAGTGTTTTTCCAGTTGTTCCTGGTCATTTTCTCCTCTTGTGCTGATAAGGGCTAGCTACTTTCTCATGAACAGCTAGAAAGGGAGAGTTGAACAAGCTAAATTCTTTTAATCTCATGAGGTAGATCTCCCATTCCTCCAAACATCCCTATAGCAATCCCTTGCAGCTCTTGCATTTTTTACTAACCTTTTTTGTTGTGAGTGACTAAAAGTCTGGACATCTACCTGATACAGAATATTTAGATTATCAGATCTAACTTTGCTACCGTGACAGAGCTGTTGTCACAGAGGTCATCTTCTCCAGCAGCACAGAGCATAGTGAAGGTCACAGATGAGAAGACAAAGGAGATTATATATTGGGTCCGAGTTCAACATGGCCTTTATTTGTGAAACAGCCTATGAAAAGTGGATTTGAAACGTCTATTCAGTTGTCATGGCCTTGCTGAGTTCTAGAAGAAATTTCTCATTTTGCACTGAACACCCCAGGGTGTTGCTGCTGTGCTTTTACAATGGAGGTTGGGCTGAGCTCTGAAGCACTGAGTTTTTGAGCAGAATGCAAAACAGTTTTCAGCACAAGCTGACTATGCATTCGGCTATAAGGGGGTTAAACCCGAAACAGAAGACTATCTTCTTGAAAAATTTAGTTTATAGAAATAAGAAATCCTTGTCATAGGTTGAGTTCACTCTGTCTCAAAATCACCACAAGGTGGGGACAGGTTTCACATAATGAACAGCTAAAGCCAAGCTCAATTGAACATGCAGAAAGCAGTTAATTATGTGCAGCTTCAAGTAATGCATTTGTGCTGGGGGTGAAATAGATCTTAAAATTCCAACATACAGACAGGTTCTCAATATTTCTTGAGAGCATGCAGCACACATTCCTTGCAGAAATATTAAGGATACCCTTTAAATTGAAAAATAAAAGCAAATTAAAGTTCTCTCTAATTTTTTGTTGCTGTTTATATTTTGCGGCATAGGGATCCAATAAATACCAGTGGCTCCAGGAATCTGTGGGGTTTTGCTGTATATATGCCAGAACAAGCTGTTGATGAAACAGTAAATACTCTTCTTTTTACATTTTTCCTCCCAATGAGTTTAATATTATACAGCTGGAAATATGGCCAGGCATGCGTTCTTCTTTTTAATCAGGACACTTTCTATTTTATTCTTTTTTATTATTTTTTGGAGTAAAACTGAAGCCATACAAATGTAACTAATACAACAGAATGTAGTGGCATCCCACTGTTCACAGATTGTTATGTGTATTCTGCATTAGCTTTGCATATTCTTGTGGTGAACTGTTCTGCAAAACTATTGATACAGCTTAAGGCCCCAATCCTCCTCTGTATTTGGGGCAAGCTTAGTGCAAGACAAGATGTGTACAAAAAGGTCCTTGTGCACATCCGGTTCTGGGCTACTAACCACTGGGGCTGATTCCTGGTATAAATTAAAGAAGCCTGAGGGCTGCAGAAATTTCCAGCAGCTGTGGTTGGCCTCAGGCTCTTTTCCGGCATCTGAGGCTCACCAGAAAATAGCAGGAGGCCAACCACAATTCCTGCCTTGGTCCCAAGGGAGGGATCAGTTCTGCAGCTGCCCACCAAAGGTGCTCCATGGTGCAACTTGGAGCCTGGAGAATATGCCCTAACCTTACCTGTCACAAAAAATACCCTGAAGCAACCCTTACCAGTTAATGTTTTCTTGCCTAGAACAGGACTTCACAGAACAGCTCAACTTTCTGTGAATGAGCTCATTTACAGAATCATAGAATCACAGAATGGATAAGATTGGAAGGGACCAACAGTGGGTCATCTAGTCCAACCTCTCTTCTCAAGCAGGATCATCCTAAAGCACATGGCACAGGATTGTGTCCAGACAGTTCTTGAATATTTCCTGTCAGGGAGACTCCACAACCTCTCTGGGCAATCTGCTCCAGTGTGTGGTCACCTGCACAGTAAAGAAGTTCTTCCTCATATTCAAGTGGAACTTCCTGCGCATCAGTTTCTGCCCATTGCCACTTGTCCTGTTGCTTGGCACCACCGAGAAGAGCCTGACTTGACACCCTCCCTTCAGAGACTTGTGTACATTGATGAGATCCTCTCTCAGCCATCTCTTCTAGAGGCTGAACAGGCCCATCCTTGTAAGAGAGATAGTCCAGTCAACCATTTAGTACTGTGGGGTTTACAAATCAGGCTGAGGAGCACACAAAAGACCCTGGGCAGATGGAATTATATGGCATCTATTGAAGGTGGAGGTGATTGGCCTGCTGGGACCAGTTGTTAATAGAATTAAACTAGTAAAAGATCTTATATGTCTGTCATGGTACTTTTGCTCACTTTTTTTTTTTATATTTTTAAACTAGTTCTTCTTAATGCTATTCTAAGCAGTAAATTTTGCTATGTTTGCATTCTCTTTGTTAAAGAAAAAACAGCTCCAGTTTCAGTATGCTCAAATTCTGCCTTCAGACAGAAGTCTGAAGTCCTTCAGACTTCCATAAGAGTAGTCTAATCTTTACGAGGGGTTTAGGAGGACTAAGACTGAAAAAGTGAAAATTATGCATAAATTCATAATCTGTGCTGAAGGGAAAGATGTCTTCAGTGGTTGGGCACTGGAACAGACTCCCCAGGGAAGTGGTCACAGCACCTGACAGACTTCTAGATCTGTTTGGACAATACTCTCAGACACGGGATGTGACTCTTGGGGAGGGTCCTGTGCAGGGCCAGGAGTTGGACTTGCTGATCTTTGTGGGTCCCTTCCAACTCAACATATTCTGTGATTCTGTGATTATTCAGGCAGGGGTACCCCAAGATATGTCATACTATGTGTTTATGCAAGATATCAAGCACTCTGTTTGCCATTAGGTTAACTAAATTTGCACTGCATGTTTCATGGGCTTTCTTATAGTACAGAATTCAATATACTATAGGCAGGCTTATGTCTAATTCCCTGACAGTCCCAGGATAAGGCAAGACAAGATAGATCCTCTAGAAGAAAATATGTCATCTGCTGGAACAGCTATATACCACATATTTGATTGCTGTTACCACTTCATTTCTCTGGTGCTCCAGAGTAATCATGTTTAAATATTCAGATATGTCTTGGGAATCTGAACTTTGTGGAGAAGACCTTAACCCTTTCATGCCTTAGTGAGTTTTGCTTAACAAGGCTAGACAACTTTTTTGAAAATCACAGCTGTTAATTAGCAGAGTTCTATTATTGCAGGAGTCTTGTTCTCATTCATTCTGAAGATTCACTGAAGTTCCTGGATGATGTAAAGGTAGTGAATGTACCAGAGCCATGTAAACAAGCTTTCTGTACCTACCTGAGCTTCAGGCCCAAAACAGTTATTGTTGCTGTACCCATGAAGGTGATATATCAGTGTAACTTTCTGGTACTGCCACTGGTAAAATTGCTGACAAAATTTTTTCCCTATGAGAGTGTACTGAGATAAGTTCCTGAAGTCAGCTACTAAATATTGTTAACTATACTTAAAACTTTGTGAATATTGATTTTATCCATTTAATTTCAGTATTACTCAGTCCTCCTCCTCCTGCCTAAAACTTTGGCTTTCTAGCACATATTTTAATTTCACTAAACATCAAACCCATCTTTGTCTGGTTTTGTTTTTCTACTAGAATTTTAGTATTCTTTTTTCTTCAACATCTCAGTGCTTTATAATCAAAAAGTGATTGGAAGAATTTCTTTATGGCATATTAAAGATAAAATCTTAAATTGGATGGCTTGATTTGCGTAAGGAAATGGTTATAAGGAAGGCGTTTCTGAGATTTACTTAAGCTCATGGAAGTATTGAACAAAACCATGATGATGGGAGGAAAGAGAAGCATTTTCTGTTAGCATCCTTCGTGTTCCGTGAACATATAAATTATGTTTATTATAGATCTCATATAAGTGTGTTTCAGATCCCAGAGGAGTATGATATCACCTCCAAGTAGGAAATGGGAGAGTAACTATACCACTATGTTTTTTTCTTTTTTTTTTTAAAGCAGATTCACCAAAAGGCCCTCACCCATCTGCAGGCATGAATGGAAATGTGCAGCATCCCACCAGCACTGGGCAGCAGCAGGTCTCTGCCATACCCTCTCCAAGTGCCAGCAAGCCTTGGCGCAGCAAATCCATGAATGTCAAACACAGCGCAACCTCTACCATGCTGTCTGTGAAGCAACCTAGTCCCGCAACCTCCCCTACTCCAACTTCAGACAGGCTCAAGCCACCGCCTTCTGAAGGTGTGAAGCCCCCTTCATCTGGACAAAAATCTATGCTGGAAAAATTCAAGCTGGTTAATGCTAGGACTGCTCTGAGACCTCCTTTGTCACTGAGCTCAGGGCCCAGTGACAGTGGGAGAGAAGATGATACCTTTTCAGAGTGTGGTGAAACCGATGTCTTAAGTGGTGGGGTGAACAGCAGCGGCTCAACAAGTAGCAGTCCTAAAGTATCACCGAAGTTAACCCCTCCAAAAGCTGGCAGCAAAAATCTCAGCAATAAAAAGTCTTTGCTACAGCCAAAGGACAAAGAGGAAAAGAACAGGGACAAAAACAAAGTTTGCACTGAGAAAGCAGTCAAGGAAGAGAAGGATCAGGTCATTGAAACATCTACAAAGAAGAGCTCAAAAATTGCAAGCTTAATCCCAAAGGGAAGCAAGGCAACAGCAGCCAAGAAGGAAAGTTTAATATTATCTTCTAGTGGGATCCCAAAACCTGGATCAAAGGTGCCAACAGCAAAGCAGAGCACTTCCTCCACATGCACGGGAAGTAAGGAGGTTGAAAAACTGAGGACTACAAAAGGAAACCAGTCCCAGTCAACAGCAAAATCTCAGCTTAACGAGAAGGCTTCTCCTTCCTCTGGTCTTGCTTCTTCTGAAGAGAAAGAGCCAAGTGCAGGATCCTCGGCAGCTCCATCGCCCTCAATGGCTGCAAGCAGTGGCCAAGGCACAGGAAATGGTGTCGTCCAGCTTCCTCAGCAACAGCAATACAGCCACCCCAACACTGCCACAGTAGCTCCATTCATTTATAGGTAAGGTCATGGAGGAAAATTGGTTTCGTGCTACCATTTAGAAAAGAGAACTAAAATGGATAAAGTAATGGTGGCTCATGCTGTTATGTTTTTTATCTCCCAGTTTCTGTCACAGCATCATGCCAGTATTTTCCTAATATCATTGTTTAATTGATGTTACTGTATGAAAATTTTTTTCCAAGAACTGTGAGTCTCTACGTTGTACAAAAGTAATCCACTGCAAATATTTGCCATTTAAAATTCAGGGTATTTTCATCAGAAATACGAGTCATAGGGTACATTGTCTGTGCTGCCTTTGAAAGGTCATGGCTGAGTCTGGGTTTCTAGTGTGAATATTCTTGTTTGCATTCTAAGAATCTCAACATATATTTGCTGATATTCAATAATATTTGCTTAAAATACACTCTTCTCTTAAAAATACTAAAATGAACTGCTGATATTTTCAGAATATGTAACAGTACTGGTAGGATATTTAAAGAAAAGCCATACACAAACTTTTATAAGTATTCAAAAATATTTCAATACTTTGGGTAGACAGAGAAGGTTGCTGTTTGCAGGTCCTTTTCCTGTTTAGTTTTATACATGAACTAGGTGTAGATTAACTCCATGAAGGCAGTTAATTTTTACAGGCAATAGTAACTCTTCGGATGTCCAAGGCTCTGGAAGAGAAAAATGAACAGTTAAATGTTCTAGTATCAAACTTTGAATTTACTTTTCTGTATGATAGAGTAACTGAAGAGAAGCTGGGAGATTTAACTGTTGTACAGCTCAGAAGATACAGTAAGTGTAGAAAGATTGACAGGCTGGTTTGGGTAATAATTTCAGATGTCAACTGTTGGAGGGCTTTAGCTACAGTTGTGGGTAAATTTAACATCTGATAAAATGACAAATTCATTATTAAGCAAAATATACTGGCAGTTTTTGTTAGTGACTAGTAATCTAAATAATCTTGGCTAAAAATTAAAGAAGTGGTGAAGTAGGCTCTGAGAGAGTATATATATCATTGCACATAACTAAATATATCTTCAAAACCAATCTGGATGAGTGATAAGTTAAGAAAATTATATGGGAGGGAGAAAAGACTCAATGTAGCTTATATTTATTCTAATATGCAGTGTATAGCCTCTTGAGTTTCAAATAGATCTTTTACTGGATGTACTTAATGTGCATGTATCTTTATAACTATCTGGAATAACATCAGTGATACACAGAATTTTAAGTGTTGTACATAGGACAGCCTACTTATGTGTTAGGGTACATATATAAGAAGAGAGAAAAAAAAGCTAAGCTTTGCCTTCAGATGTATGTGCTATTTAATGGTAATTTTACTATATATTGATGCAATTTCATCGCATGGTGGAGATATCATTCCTTCAAGCTTCATCATGAAGCAAAATGTATTTTGAATTTTAAAGGGTGATAGAAGCATGCATCTTCAAGTAAAATTCAGTATGAATAATTGTCTGTTTGCTCCTAACAAGCAACAAAGGAGACTGTATTTGAAGTTAAATCTCACATGAAATTAAAATTTTCAGAGCCAAAGTCTGATCTCAGAATGCCATAAACCCAGAGTAATAGACTGACTTTGATGAGGCTACTTCAATATGTATCTCTGTAACTGAGAGCAGAATCTGACTCAAAAATAGTCAGTAACCACATTTCTTAGAAGTCTCAAGGGCTTTGTAATACCACACAATGATTTCATAGAAGAATATAAATATAACCAAGGATAAAATATCCATATTTCCAAAGTCAGCATATTTATTTTTGTGCATGTATGGTAGGTGGAAGTGAACATGAGCTGGGGTATTGTAGCTACATTTTCTTGTTCTTAAACATAATTATTTTCTGAGTCACCACAATTTATACACTGAATTTTCAGGTTTGCTTGTTAACAACTTTATATGAGTTGATAAACAATAGTTACCATTCAGACTAACAGGGGTTTTTTTCCAGCTAGAAGGAATATCTAGGTTCTTTGAGTTTGTGCTGCAGTCGTTGTAAAAAGTTTCAATAAAAATTAGTAAAAATACCATGCTTTTTATCCAGAATCCTGCAGAATCTTGCAATATACTGCTGTGATCAGTTTAGGCTGTTAGCACAAGGATAAGTAAGGACACTTATCCTTACTTACAAGGATAAGTAAGCTAGCACTTTTTCTGGTTTGTTGCTGATACCTGCAGATATATGTTGGAATGTTTGTTTGTTATTCAAGAGGATATTACTGTAGATTTGTGAGTAAAACAAAATATTCCAAAGAGTTTGTTTGAGATCGGCATGTATTTTGCCTAAATAGAGAATGAAATCCTATAACAATATTCATGTCCTATATCAATATTCATGTTTTCAAGGAGTTGTATATTTTTATTAACTGACAGTAGGCGGAAAATACTGTTTCACTGGCAAGTTCTCAAATGACATATTGCACTATTCAGCTTTGCAGTCTTGGTACTTTGTCCTGTCTGATACCACATTGTATTTTTATTCTTAAACAACATGGCACGGAAATTCATTTGGGATTATTGCTTCTCTTCAAAGATTAGCAGCAATAGTCAGAGTTGTATCTAAATGGATATAATTTAAATTTTTCCCTCTTTTTCAGCAAGCGATTATTTATTTTTAAATGTGGTTGTGAATGTATTATTTACAGTCCCTTATGTGTCCCCTCTGAAGCTGACTGCAGGGTCCAACTGATATAAGACTGAAGCAGATGTAATTTAGTTCCCAGAAAGCTTGAGAAGAAAAAAAACAGAAAAGCTAAAAGGAAGGTGTAAGAGACTGTATAACTTTTTAAAATACACCAGACACTACTTCAAATTACACATTCTTCTGTTTAGACAAAATTGGAAGAAGATGGAAATTGTGCCATCTGCCACAGTCCTTTAGACTTGTATTGAAATTGGCCATGGAATTTATCTGTCTTTCTAGTGGTGCTTAAATTTCAGATGAAGAATAGTGACACAGAAGTTTAGTACTTACTAGTCTACAGTGAAAACAGGTTAAAAAAGGTAAAATAATGCAAACAAAAAACAAACTCTGAGTCTGTCTCCTAAAAACTTAGCAAGAGAATAACAGGCTAATTGCTCAGTACTTGGAGTTCTTAGCTCTCCTACACATTGCTCAAAAGTGGAGCATAACCTGCAATTCCAAACACTTTCTTTCCCAGAGAAAAACCTGTTGTATGCAATCATTGCTTTATTTTTTGTGAGCCAAATTGTATAAGTTTGCATTATTTCCGTAAAATGGGAAACAGTAGTCCCAGGAGTAACACAATATCTCCTCACTCCATGGGGCAAATCCTTAGTTAAGGCAAATCATCATAACCCTGCATGAAGTATGTGATATGTTGAAAATTAGCGTTTGCTTTGCATTTTCTTAAACATTAAAGGAATATTTCAATAGGAGAACATTGAGTTGTAACTGGATGCATGTACTGCAGCTTATTCTATTGACTACTTCAGTAATCACTGTAGGAGCTTAGTAGGTCTCTTTTCCAGGGATGAAATATAGAATCTGAAGTGCTCAAATCCCAGGGGCTTTGGTGCTCAGGAATTGCTTATTGCCTGAAATGCTGAAAGTATAGAAACTGCTGCAGAGAACCGGATGACCACTCATCATCCTGAGCTGCACTTCTATCTCGTGCACTACTTAAATTTCAGTTTTTCAGATAAATTTGTAGTTTAATGTCTGGAAGAAGTTTCACAGAATCACAGAATATGCTGACTTGGAAGGAACCCACAAGGACCATTGAGTGCAACTCCTGGCTCTGCACAGGACCATCCCCAAGTGTCACACCATGTGCCTGAGAGGATAGTACAAATGCTTCTTGAATTCTGTCAGGCTTAGTGCTGTGACCACTTTCCTGGGGAGCCTTTCCTGTGCTCCAGCACTTTCTGAACTGGGACTTTGCAGAGTTACTCTTTGAGTGTCAATGCTGGACTACAAACACTAGTTTGACCCTCCTTTTGTCCTTGAAGAGTAAGAAACTGGTAGTTTCTTACTACCTAATAGGTTGGTGTAGAGAAGATGGTGCCAGATTCTTCCTTGAAATTTAGGGAGAAAGGATAAGAGGTAACAGATGTAAGTTACAGCAGGGAAGGTGCTGCCCTGAAAGTTAGAAAAAATGTTTTTACTTTGCGGGTGGTGAAATACTGGTGCAGGCTGCCTAGTGAGGTTTTGGAATCTCTTTTCTTGGACATGTTCAAGACCCAACCAAACAAGGCTCTGAGCAACTTAATGTAACCAGACCTGCTTTACACGGGTCATTGGACCGGATTGCATCTAGAATGTTTCTGACCTAAATGACTTTGATTCTGTGAGGCTTAAAGTGTTCACTAGATAGAGGCAGACAAAGGAAATATCAGGAATTCACAAGCATGTAAATTCCATGCTTGATTTACAAATACATTCCAGATACTAAAACTTTCTTCCTGACTCCTTTACTGTATGGTGATTAAATCAATTGTATTGCTAGGCCATAGCTTCAAGGTCGCATAGGAAGTGCAGAGCAGTGACAGATGGGAAGGAGGATATAATCTGGTTGTACCTCTGGAAGCACAGTGAAATTCAATTTCAGCAGCCTCTTCAGGATGTTTTTATACTGTCTTAGGGAAAAAAATGAACTAGTCTTAAAGGATCCTGCAAACATAGCATCTGCAGGGTTTGTTGAAACCATATTTATGTCCACTTTTAATGACTAGAACCTACTTCTGGTCACTGATTGTGGAGTTGAAGCTAAGTTTTCAGTAAAAAACATTCTGTCAGTTAATGGTATTTGTTAATAATAGATTGTGCTGCTAAACATACTGCAAGTCCTTCTTTAAAAATGTGAAGACTCAAAGTCATACCGCAGCACTTTACTGATTTCTGTTATTTATGTTACTGCTGTGAAAATAAAGCAACAGTCACCACCAAAATTTTGCAATTGTAGATAGTGTTAAACATTGACATTCACCAGTTTTACTTGTAACAACAGCATGCTCTTTAGAAAAATCCTTCCACTTTTCCATGCTTAATTTACAAGTAATTGTTCAAGAAAAGTTTCAGGTGTAGAGGTGTTGGTTTAAGAGATGGGAAAAAGGATAATAATTGAAGAAATCATTGTAAATACCTACTTCAATAATGCTGAGTTAAAATAGTAGCTTGATAATTCAGCTGTTTGCTGTTTATGATCTGAAGTTATTCTTTTAAATTGCCATGCAGACAACATAGCCTTATTCCTTTGACTAAATAATCAGTAAAATGCAGGATAAAGGACCTAAAAGAATATTCTGTTCAGGCTTCTGTAACTGGTAGCCATAATAACTCTTTCATAAGCTAACTAAATTTTACTCTAATCTGCACTACTCTAGTGCGAAGGTTCTTCCAGAAACTCACTCATCTCATTTATGGAAATCTTTTACATCCCACATAATGAGATTGCATTCATTTATTACCTTGTTAATATCGCCCTTTAACTTAAAAAGTTGTTTTCCCTCTTTTTCTTTGCTCTTTTTAAATATGTGAGGGAGTAATCCCATCCCCTTCCTTCTCTTTTGCAAGACTAAGCCAAATCAACTCTTTCTTTTTTTTTCCTTTCAGAGGGTTTCATCTTCCCCATGAGCTTCCTAGTAGCCGTTCCTTGCATCTGTTCCCAATTTAACTCACATGTCTTGAACATGGGTGATCAAACTGCTCATATTCCAGATGTGGTCCTGCCAGTCTGTTATACTGACAGGGATACCCATTCAAGACAGCTGCATCTCAGAGAGCTGTTGGAAAAATGCCAGAATATTTATCTGACATCTTTTGGAATGTTGACTAAAAAGCAAACAGATCTTTGATGTTATCTGTGTTTATCTAAGATTGACTATTTTGTTAGAGGCAGACTGACTGTGTTAAAGGTCACTTATTTAGTATTTCAAATTCTATTCTTAAGTACTCCTATATAGGCTCATTTTAATCAAACTGAATGAACTTGTGCAGGTATGATTGAAAGCAGGATTTGTCCCATTAAGTGAGTTTGATGCTCTTACAAAGAGGTAGCATGTTACTCAGTGGGTTCTGAATAAATATATTTTCTGGTTGCCATGATTAAAAGAGAAAACAGATTGTCCTGTTTTCATGAAGGTTGTCTAAATTAACCTGCACTGCAGGTGCACAGCACTGGAAGAAATATGAGTGGGTTGACTTTGACTAAACTGAAATTCTTTCCCCTTTGCTTTATATCAAGAGAGATGCAAAAATTTAATTATTTTTTAAGGCAGTGGACTATGAATGGGTAGAAAACAGAGGATCATTCATTAAGGCCAATTTGTAAGGTTAGAGAAGATAATTTAATTTGCTGTTTGCTTGCTTTGAGCTTAATCTGTGCTGCAGTCCTGCAGAGATCACTTGAGTCATTCATAGCATTAATATGTCCCACAGAAAGTTAAAGCCAGAAGTATTGGAGAAGACAAATCTCACAATTTCACTTTCCTTTAAAAAAAAAAAAAATAGTTGATCTCAGAAAAGAGTCATTTACATTCTTGGTCCAGTGTATCACAACCTGTGACAGGTGTAGAACAAAGAAACTTGACATTTTAGGTACCCAGTATATACCTGGGTCTCCTTGTTCCCCAAGAGCCCCAAAATCTTACATGATTTTGCTTGGAAATCTGTCACCCCTAGACCATTCTCAGGCTGTCTAAGCTAGGCTAAACCTCACCCCAGGCTAAGCTCAACTCCAGAGAAAAGCAGGGCCTTGGCCATCATGCACCAAAAGGAAGGGCTGTTTTGAAGTGCTGACAGCTGGCAACTCTGTGGAGACCTGGTGGAAAAAGAGCTATTGATGAGAGACCTGGTCCCTATTTCCTCCTTGGGGTATCTCCATCACAGCTGCCCAAGGACCAGTGCTTTTTAGTCTGTCTCTTCGACAACAAATAACCAGCTTTCTTGAGTAAGCAGAACTTAGACTGCTGCAAAATCCATAATCTTCCTTGGGATTTCTGCTATTGCCTCAGACAATTAGAATAATTGATTTCTTTTACCAAATTAAAGATAAAAATGATGAATGAAGCTGGTATAGCAACTTTTTGTTATTTGTTTTGATTGCAAATCACATTTATGTATTTATATTAGACTAAAATTTTCAATTTTCAAGAGAGATAAAAGGGGAATTTCACACTTCTTAGATCTGTTATTTCAGGCTGCCTATAAATTTAGGAAAATAGCATCATATTTACGTTTGGGTTGTGTTTCTGTGGGGTTTTTTAAATATTAATTAAATGATTTTAAAATATTATTGTTATGTAATCTTTGCTATTCAGTATTTTTACTTTAAGGTTTAGGTTCTAGTGCCATCTTAAGTCCCAGAAACTGGATTTTGTACTGCAATTAATCCCACTAATCAGATTCTAAAATTTGGACTGGAAATCTTTGCAAGTATCTCTTCTTGCAGTGTTTTTCAAATCATCTTCCTGGTTATAACTGCATCAGGGTTTTGCAAGTAGAAAAAGAGCCAACAAAACACTGAAGAATGGAAATGTGCTTTATTAGTATTTAGTGTGTCTCTAAAACTCATATCTCTCATATCCTGGGCAAAGTTGGGAACTAGTGAAAAATTTTATTAAGTTCTATTTTAATTAGATACGTTCACGCATCATGGTGAAGTTTACTTAGTTGCTGTAAGTCACTCATTACTTGTTTGTACTCTGGGAGGGAGATCCAGTCCTTCTAACATAAGTATCTATGTTGCCATACAGTCAATAATGAGCTATATATTCATCTGTATTGGCATTATAGGCAATAGTCACTGCCAGTGGGCAATCTAGACCATTTCTTCACTGAAGCAGTGGCTAAGCATTGGAAGAGTCTCCCCAGGGAAGTGGTGGAGTCACCAACCCTGCAACTGTTCAAAAAATGACTGGACGTGGCACTTTGTAATATGGTTTAGTGGGCATGGTGGTATTTAGGTCAAAGGTAAGACTTGATGATCTTAGAGGTCTTTTCCAACCCTAATGATTCTATGATTGTGATACTATGATTAAAGTTCTGTTTTACCCAGCCTCACTAGATGAAGAATTAGTGCAAATGTTGGGTATTGGTAACCAGTGGGGGTCCAGAACACTTAATCCTTTTCTGATGATAGATGTCCAAATAAACAGGAACAGATCGTTCCTGTTCTCTCTTGGAAGATAGCTTAACCCTTCTAGTTTGATGCAGTGACTGATGTTTGAATAGTTGTACAGTCAGGAATGCTATGCCATAGAGCCAGAAGGAGAACAGGCAAAAAGGATCCCTTTTTGTTTCTAACCAGAGAGAGACTGATGCAAATTCTGTATACATTTTTGTGGAGAACATTAGGAATACTTGAAGTGCACTCTTCTAGCTGGATGCTCTTTCTACAAGGCCAAAACCCACCTACTTTTTTCCAGTGTTCCTCTTAACAAACTCCAACCTCACTCTGGCTCCAGCCCCAGAAGCTATGTGATTTGGGTTTATCAAAAGAGTGCAGACCAATTACCTTTACCATTACTGAAGTGCCCCTTTTTGAGATGTGTTTTTGAGCTGATGGCTTGCCCTGGACTGATCCTGCACTAAGTCTCAGCACCAAACCCAGACATGAGTGCTCATGAGCACTCATGGCTTCTCGAAATGGCTTTCAGTGAAGGTAGACATGGCCCTCTTTCATTTTGATGATTTAAAGACCTATGGGAAAGCAGGAAGGACTGTGGAATTTCAGGGTGTGTTCACTGCAGGGCGATAGAGTGAGCTTTTTGTTACTTAAGACACTGTCCTCTCAAGCATCAAATGTTGAATTATATTCAAGGTTGGCAGGACATAGTTAACCTTGCAACATGTGCTGAGCTTGCATTTCCAGTAGCGTGTGACAGACAACAGCCAAAAATATTTTTTATAGAGCAATTTTCTGTTTCCAGCATCCAAGAGAACAGAAATTGATAAGACAGTGTATCCAATCAGGCATAATTTACATTTCTATTTCTGAGTTGAATGTTTCTAATCAATGGATTCCACCATGTCAGTACATGCTGCTGTATGTGCAGATATCTGTTCCTTCAGTTACTGTTGTGAATTACTGAATAAATACATTCCGTAAGTAACTTTGATATCCAGTAAGTAACTTTAAAAAAATATATAAATTACCTGGAAAGTTATTTCATAAAATAAGTTACCATAAAATTATTTTGAGAGATAAGTCACTGTTTTTATGAGTTTTATTTATAAAACACACACTCATCACACAGTTATATGTTTCTGTTTTCAGTTTAATTGATCATTGGAAACATTTTATGGTGAATTTTAGGAATTGAACTAAAAAAGTCACATTTTAAAATTAGGATATAAAACTAGTGTTTTAATAAATCAAAAGACTGTGCTATTCATGTCAGGAAAGCTGAAGAACTTAAGCTCTAAGTGAAGATCTTTTCCCATTTTATTTCAAAAAGTGGCTAGTATATCTTTAGATGTGTTCTTTTACTCTATAAATATGTGATTGGTACACGTTTCTATTTAATGACATCATAGATCAACAGTTCCATTATAAACTAGATGCTACAGCTGTTCCTTAAGAAGAGACAATGTATGTGATGCATTTGGTATTATAATCCATGTGCTCATGTATTTCTTGCTATTTACATTTTTGTAACAGAAAATAACTGTATTCAACAAAGGGTACCTATTATAATTTATCATTGATAGTCACAGAAATGTACCCTCAAAGAAAATGTGAGCAAGTTAATGGAAAAACTTGTATTATCCTATTTCTGCAGTTATATAAGGGGCATTATCAAAATAAGCTGCACATAGATTTAAATATCTGGGCCATATTTCCATTCCAGACTTGCATAAGCTTTTCCCCACATGGCCTTTCATGCTTAATATTTCATCAATTACAAGTTTTCATTTCCCTTATATATGTGCAGGGATGTGACTTAACAAATTTAAAGGGATTCTGCCTAGGTCTGATTGACACTTCTTCCAGAAAAAAAGTGGAGAAACAAAATGGCTCCAAATTTCCCAGCATTAACTGTGAGTCATTCCTGAAGAGAGAATTCCCAGTTGCCTGTAAATTTATGTAGCTCCAGTTAAACTAGCCCAGTAAGAATGTGACAAAAATGGTACTTTCACCCTTTAGTGATATGATTCTAGATGGAGCTGCAAGTAACATTTCTTTCCATTAATACCTGAATGATAGATAATAATAATCAATCTTCTTGCTTGATTTCAGAACTCTCTCAGAAAATGACAGTACCTCTTTACCACCTGCTGACTCCTGCACCAGTCCTACTAAAATGGATTTGTTGTTTAGTAAGACTGCCAAACAGTGCCTAGAGGAGATATCTGGTGAGTAACAATAAATCAGGAGAAGATTGTCAACTTCTTTATTTACATCTATTTCTTACCAGGATGAGTTGAAATAATACTTTTGACCTCTCATCATGAGTGGTATTAAATATGCAGAAAATTTGGGTCATGCACGATTAGTGCTTGAAATCCACAGTTCTCTTATTTGAATTGGCTCCTTCTGTTGAAAACATCCTTTTCATCATTTTGCAGAAACTGGAATTTCACCAGCTAGGGTTTCAAGTAATTATTATTTTATTTAATCAGACTGAATGTTCCAAGCGGAGCGGTGGAGTTGACTTCAGAATGTTTAACCCTTGCATTTAATATAATCAAATTAAATCATAGCATCAGAACTGAGACATAAATTGCATAAGATCCATTTTGCTTTTATAAATGAATCTATATTCAGAAAACAAACAAGTCCTCACTCTTGTACCTGACTTGTAAGCTGCTGCTAGAGCTAAGCTGCTAAAGGTTGTGTTCTGGAATTTCTTGTAAACATGGACTAAAGTCCTTACTAGGTTACAAATTTGAGGAGATTTTTTTTCTAATCATATCAGAATAGTTCCTTTGAAGTCAGCAGAGCCATGCTGATTTAGATCAGCACCAGATCTGACCATGACTACCTATGGATGCAAAAAGCAAAGTGTGTCACAGCTCATTTTCTCATCAGGACTCAACTGTAGTGCATGCAAGTAGTTTCAAAGGGACTCTTTGCCAGAGCTGGTTGGGGGTGGGCTCAGAGTTTATTTCTTGTTGGTTTTGTTTTTCATTAGCATCCTTGTTCTTCTTATAATTTTTACGAAAATAAAAGGTGAAATTCTGTCCCAGTGATTTTATCTGTAGTTTTACCCTTTCACTCTGTATTTTTAAAATTTAAATGGATTTATAATGATTCATGTGGTTCTTCTTATACAGGATATAACTCACTTAAAGCATTAATTTAACAAATCAATCTGAAATTATCTCTGCACCAGAAGGGAAATCAGCTGCCCAAGCATTATGAGGACTTTTACTTAAGGGCATCTTTATTCTGGTCTGATCAAGGGTTATACCAGTAGTAGCAAAGAGATAGACTAAGTTTATTTCCTTGGTCTGGTCATTTCTTTTCAGAGTATTAAGAGATGAATCCAGTTTCTTTCATTTTGATATTACCTTTTTCCTGAAATCTTCAATTGTTGCTATGGATGAGCATCATTATATTATCTTGAGCTTCTTTTGCAACTTGGTAGCCAACACACTACCAAAATATATTTGTAAGCAGTAAGGATCAGTAAGAATCATGCAAAAGACTGAGCATCTGTGGAAACTAGTAAACAGCTTGGAGGACTGTGTTCATAAAGTGCTGTCCCACCTGTATCATGTTTCTGCTTCATTAATCATTATTATTTTTTAAGTGCCAAATATTTACAACTAAGGCTGACATGCTTAGGACTAGGATATCTTAGCCTATATCATTGTATAAACTGTTTCTCTACTTTCAGAATGTTTACACACCCCTGTTTTTTATTGTCTCTTGGCTGAAAAATACTGGTCCCATAACCAGCCGAGCTGATCATATCAGAGCTCCTAATCCACTTTGGAGCAAAATAAGACAATTGATTTTAAAATAATGCTTTAAGCATGTCTGGTTCAAGATTTCTTTGTAATACAGGCAAAATTTCAGTGGAGAAAAAATAATTTAAAAATATTTATGAGTGGTTGGTCTGGCGTCATTCTTCTTGAGTGATTCAGGATACCAAACCCAAGCTAGATTCTTTGCTCTAGTGGTGAAAAATCATGATTCCATTTTCTGTGCCCACCAAGGCAGTTCTCAACAGTGATGATGGGAAAGAAGAGAGTAAAGCAAGAATCTGTAGAGGTAGTTTCTAGCTCTCCCCTGCTGTCTTCCTCCTCTAAGGGAGTAGATTGCCTTTCTAGCCTTTGCTGTCTTCCAACTCAGAGCTGGTAAAAGGCAAAGTCAGAGCTCAAGCCTCTTGTTTTCTGCCCACTTCTCTGCAATTGATTACTTAATTTTACTTGCACAGGCATGAGAAGAGAATGGTCCTGGAAGGCAAGGGAGGTGGGGAGGACAATGTAGCCCTGGACACAGAAGTGTGACCCTGATAAACTGAACAACCTCTTTATTTTTAGCTTGTCCACATTAATCTGCTGCCCTAGGTAAATACATAACTTATACCTAAAGACAGTTCTGCATCTTGGTAGAGCTACCGTAAATCTGAGTTTCTTCACTGTTTCTCTCTGCTGAAAATTTGTTCCAGATGTGATCTGAAGTGCTTCAGACTTTTTTTCCTACCTTTTTTCCCCTTCTGAACATTCCACAGCTCAGCCAGAGCATTCCCAGGTGTTTCCACAGTGTACGTGCAGGTCAGCAGTAGAGCATGTGCACAGCAGTTTTAATGTTTCCTGCACGCCCTTCTCTGTGCATGGTACCAATGATACACATATGCTGAATGAGCCCCTTTTGTAGGCATGAGTCACCTGTGGAGTAGTTCTGATGTGTTCTGTGTATGGTAGGCTTGTTGCACATATGGCACACAGATGTGTAGACCTCTGTCCAGGAAATCACAGACAGAAATTTAGGAGTCCTAAATAAAGGACAATTCTGCATTCATGTATGAACACTATTTCTTGCATGTACTTTTTGTACCAGTTGCCTCAACAAGACTACTCAGTATCTATGTTTCTGCAAAACTGGAGTATACCTTCATAGACCGGATTATAAAAGGAGAATGTGTTATTCATGGTATGGCTAGGAACAAGTTGTTCAGACTTTCTTACCCAGTATTTCTACTTGTAGTAGCTGTGATATTTATCAGTTTCTTCAGCAAGTTTATCAGAGAACGATATCAGTAAGTTAATTATTTAATAATCCATTGAAATCTTTACATGTCAGTAAACTACAAAGTGTTATTTTATGAAAGCAATGATGGTGTTTGGCTTTAACAAGTGTTGGCATGTTCAAAGAGCTTAATGTGAAGTGTTTAATTAAATAATTATTCATATATTTATAAATATTGACTTATTATTAAAAATCTGAGAGATGAAACAGAAATTAAAGGTACTTTTAGGAGTTACAGGCCAATATAAATGGCAGGATTAGCATATTTTTAAATTTTCAGTATTTTTTGTTCATTGTGCTTAATTTTTTGCTCTCCAAAACAAATAGTTAATTAATAGATGCAGAAATAGTTTACAGTTTTTTTCAAGTAAGCTTAGCTGAAGAGATTCATAATCTTATGCATTTGCAGATCTATTACATAAGTCATTTGTAGGGTTCCAAGCTATGCACTGAGACTTCAAAGAAAGTCTTATCTGACAGCAAAATTTGCCCAAAGATTATTAGTTCTTAAAATAATTTTTACAATTCCTTTTATGAAAGAGACAGTAAAGATAAAGTAGCATGTAACACTGACTGTGATGGCTTGGGGAAGTTCCCTATGCTGTTCTTGAGCTAAACATATTCCTGTATTGCAGGTGGAGAACACACTGAATTGCAAGGTAGTTGGGGAATAATGCTGTTTTCTCTCCTCTGGTCTCCTATACTTTCTTAGTTTAGAAAGATGTATTTTCTTGCTGCTATATTTCATCATTTTAAAATGGAGGTTGAGCTTCATAAAATTATTTTTCAATAAATAACCCTGAGAATTTTTGACACTGCAAATTTATGTTTTGTCAAATGACACCCTGCAGAGAGATGTGGTAAAGCACAAGGATAAATTCAGTGTTCTTTCTACTGAGCACTTGGGCCAAGATACATAAGTATCTACTGTATCTGAGGATGCCCACAATGGCATGTCTACCAATTGAGGCAATGTGATGAATGGGAGAAAAGTTCATATAACCTTGTAATTAAGGGCTGTACACATGAAAACTGAATGAAGATTGTGTGATTAGTCTCAGTACCTCCATGTAACAGCATTTGACTCGTGTTTTTAATATATTTAGAAAAATAAATGGGGCAGGTCAATGCTGGAGCTGCCAGCTGCCCTCAAGTGGCTGTCACACAGTTCAGGTGTCATTCTCATTCCAGTATGATGGTCTGTGTGCTGCTGGAGCTGGGCTGTGATGAATTCCTCAGTTGGGAGAAGGAATAGGTCAACCAAGACACTGAGACCCACTGAGCTTCCCAGCATCTGTACTGTTTCCAGAGACCATTCCAGCCTGGAGTGGTGTGGCACCTATTGCCAACACTATACATGAGGTTTCGTGTGGCTCATTGGGTGAAGTTTTTTCATCCCCTACTATAAATTTTTCTGATCCCAGCTGGAAAGAGAACTGAATATACATGTCTAGTTCTAGCAATCTTGTATCTGGTCTATTCATACTCAGAGCTGAGCAGTCGTGCCGTGCAGTGCATCCCCAGCAGAGCAGTGCTTGGTACGAGGGACACTCCGTGTTTGCAGGTCTTACTGAGGTCAGGTGCAGCACTGCAGCAGTGACTGCTACATATGGCCATGCACACATCGTGAGCTTGGTGTGCAGTCAGAGCAGATCCGTGCCTGCCTACAGCTGACCATGGAGACAAGCCACTGCCTGCAGCTGTTTGGGCATGAAAGGGCGGAAGTTGCCATTCATGGATTTGGAGTATCAGAAAGAGATTCAGAATTGGTCTTTATGGTAGGAAAAGTCCACGTTCTCTTTACTTCAAGAAAATCACCAAGAGAATTTTGGCACGACAGGGCCAAATTGTTGTTCTTCCTGTTAGTTCAAAACAATTGAGAATACTATACCAATTTGAGTATAAATTTAGGATTTAAAAACAATGAGTGGGAAAAGAGTGAGATTGCCTTTCATTTTTCAAATTCTCTATTGTAAATACATCCCTGTGAGGTCTTTCTAACAACCACAGCTTCCTCAGGCATGCTCCTCGGGCCATTACAACTGCATAGCACCATCAGTGCATACTGGTGCAGGAGCATGTGGGCAGTGCTGAAGCTCTGGGACAACATCAGCATCCACACCAGCCTGCTGGGCTCTGCTGCAGGCAGACACCATCACATTCATAAAAACCTTTTAAGGGCTCATATGTCACTGCAACTGGCAGACCCTGGGAGTAAACACAGCAATCTTTCCTTTTGTTTTCATGCTGAAGAAGTGACAGGTGCTTAATATTTGGGACAGTTTTGTACTCAGGCAGACAGACCATTCCTCTTGTCTCCTCTGACTTTGTGGGCTAGGCAGAGATGGGAGTGGTACCTCCTCTTGTTGTGGAACATGTCTTTCTAGGAATTCGTCTGTGCTTTAATATGGAAAACCGATTCTCGAGGCTACTGATTTTTTTTCTATGTTAGTTCTGTGTTTATAAGAGTTATATAGGAAAAAATGTACCTTTCCTTTAAAATTTCCAAGAATTTTCCTCTATGTATCTTCAAAAACTGTAAACTGAACCAGTGAAAAGAAAGAAATACACTGAGGCTTCTGTTAACATCTGTTTATTCACACAGGAGATCTGCAAACAGTCTGTATTTCTTAGGATGTTTTTTTAAATTTCCCCTAGATAAAAAGTTTATATCTAAAAAAAAAAAAAGAATTAAATTCAGCTATTTCTTTGTTCATCTGTTATTTCTGGGACTAATATCTTTTTCTCTGTAGAAAATGTATACATTTAAAAGTAAGTCTTTTTTCTCTCTGGATAATGTATTTAAAAATAATATTTGAAACTGCTTAATTTAGTTCAGATACAATACTGAGTTTCTTTATAAAAGATTCCATTATAAATTATAAAACTATTCCATTAATAGGTTTTCTTCAGAAGATTGTGAAAAAAATATTTTATTACAGCTTTTTAATTCCATACTAGCCTCTGAATCTCACAGAGGTGCAAACAAGGTACATTTTTAAGGAGACAGAAATTAAATACTTCCTTTTATAAATCATCTCATCTTACCAGACAGGTACTGTTACATTCCATTTTTTATCTTCTTTAAGATCTTAAATTATATATTTTTTATTCAGAGCAGAAATTGCAAGACTGAAGGTCCATTTGCAAGTCTGATTTTAGCTTCCTGCATAGGGAGTAGCAGTGATATGGAAGAAATAATTTGTCATCCTTACCTTTTGGGGAGAAAAATAGGATTTGACCATGAACTAGGTCTGTTATTGTAGCATCCCATTCAGGTGAAGCTGGGTCTTGAAACCTGTGGCATTGTAAACTGGGCAGAGGCTTCCGTGTCTCCGGTTTAATTCACCAGGATGTTTGCTGCCATGGCAGCCAGCAGCATTCATTGCAGTAGCAGAGAAGAGTCATATATCTGGGAATGCAGGTTGAATACTAAAATGTAAGGAGGCTTGTGCAGAGCTTTGCTTCACTGGTTAATTTTGGCTCTTTATTGAGCTCTGATGTGGAGGCTGTACTTGCAGTTCTGTGTCAGCCCATCTAAAGTGAAGAGCTGTGCACTAGGATCAGTCATGAGCTGGTGAGGGGGGGGGGAAGCCCAAGACAGTACTTGTGCCTACTTGGATTTCAGAAGGCAGCAGCTGTAGAAAGAGATGCAGGCCCACCACTCCGATGAGACTGGTGATTGGATGAAGAGAGGAAAACACAGTTGGCTTTTGGGATTACTTCTGTGCTGGAGCAGAGTGTTTGATCAACTCTCTTCTGCTTGAGAGAAATCTAAGTGAAAATGACTGTAAGTACTGCAGATTAATGTGACGGGAAGAAGTGGCTTAGCAGAGACAGCAGCGTAATTTTAAAGAAAATGACTGTGCCTGTCTAGTCAGTTCCGGTATGTACAGTGCATGTTTGAGCTGTTCTTTTCATTGTGAGTGCAAGTATGTGCTACCTGGGATGTGCAGCATGCAGTGATGCAGGTACCAACCGCAGGACCTTGCAGGGGAGTTGAACTGCTGTCCATCTCAGAAATATGAAATCTAACTGAGGTGAAGCCCCCGACAGAAAGATGCAGCGATCTGCTGAATTGTCAGTGTTTAAAGGCACGGAGGTTAGAAGAGGGTGTGTTCGTCTTCAGAAGCAGAAGTCTCTAACCAATCTCACGCTCATCAGTGAAGGGGAGAAGAGGCGATACTCATACAGGGAGAACTGGTTTGGAAATGCCTCCAAGTTCAACCAGAGTTACCAACAGCGAGAGGCAGAAGCCAGGTGCAGAGGCTCCCTTTCCAAGGCACTCTCACTGTCGGTGCACTCTCTCTGCCACTCCAGCCTCACTGCACCACAAGAGTATCAGGGGATACCATCTACTGAAAGCAGGACATCCAGGAGGTCAGGAGACCGGCATACAGGTGACAATGAGGAGACCAGAAAATCAGATGATGAAAATGCATCCTGCACATCCCGTTTCCCCAGCAGGACCTGGGCAGATGAGGAGGAGGAAGGGTGCTTGCGTGAAGGGACTGCACATCTGGATGAAGATGTCATAATAACAATGCTGGGTGACCTAGAACAGGTCCTTTATACTGATATTTTAGGTAAGTTAACTTTGGCTTGACATCAGGAAGGGCTGGAGGAGACCCAAGTGTTAGCACATATCTGCATGGAGCAGATTTTTGATCTTGACAGTGATTTCCCAAGACAGAACTGGGTTTATTTGCAGTAGTATGCAAAAATAGGGTCTAGCCATTTCTTCTTTGTTTGCTTACCCTGACCTCTTAAGACTGTATAAAATGAAGACAAATGTCTAAATTGCTTTTGATGGGTGCAGGGGCAGCAACAGCCTGTGAATAACTGGGCATATTTGCTTAGCTTTTTGAAAAATAAGGTAGAATATTTTAAGTACTATTAGTTTACTCTTAAATAATTTTATTTTAATAACATTTGTTCTCATTAATTTGAAATTAATATCTTGAATCCAAGGTTTGGATAGGACAAAAAATGTCTCGGCCTTCCTATGAACTGTCCCTCCAGTATTTCTTCCCCCTTCCCTAACCCCTCTGCCAATAATTTCACCCCTGTATATGGAATTGTGAGTGCCAGGGTTTCAGTTTTATTTAAATAACCAGTTTTGTTATATCTGTGCATGCCAGTGAGTATTTGCAGTCCATAGACATAAGTGCTTCAAAAGGCTTCTGTGTTACTGTTTCATCTCTCAGCCCTTTATAAGAGTGCTCAAAGTGTTCATTTCCAAAGCTTTGTTCTTCAGCCAGTCAAATGGTTTGAAGTGGCTGCTTGCTTTTTAAAGGTTATATAGCATGTGTCTAGCCCAGAGCTCCTTGCTGGTGGACGTTAGCTCTGATTGTGTTTAAACATTCAGGATAAAATTTTTGGTGTGTAAGTAGTGAAAAAAGCTGTCATCTCAAAATGAGAAAGAACCAAGAATTCTCTTTGTATTCATACCTTTTATTATTAGACTGTACCAGTAGGCTTCTTCTAGAGATCAGAGGCTTGCTAGTAAAGGAGACTGAGCTCTCCCCTGCCCCCACTCCACTTCAGCTGTGTGCCACTGACAAATTTCTGTTTTCTTGTGAGCCTCAGTTTTCCCACTTGCAGATTAAAACTGGTACTTTCCTTTGTGAATGGAGTTATTATCTAATAGTGGATAATTGCCTGGAGAGATGTTTATTATTTGTAAATTCTTTTATGAAAGACAATTGATGGAGTTGTTATTCTTCTATTTGCTTTGGGCTGTAATTACATGTACAGAAGTACAGAAATTATTATGAACAGTATTATTAAAGGTGAAATTATGTTTGAGCTTCAGAAATGTGAATGTAAAAGTTCAACTTATTTAGATTAAATATAATAATTTTTGTAAAATATTTATTTTGATTTCCTGTGAATGTATTTCACTCAATGGAAGAAATAAATGTGTTCTCCAGAAATTTATTGAGGGAACCTGTAATGGTTCACTGCTTATAGCAAAAGTTTGGAGAAAATCTTTTGGAATGTTTAACCTAAATGATGAAGCTACAAATGATTTGAGGAGATTATATATCATAGGGTCAGTAAAATACTTGCACTGGCCTTCCTTGTAGGAGGAACAGAATTTTGACAGAAATTTTCAGGGTACTCTGGTTATAGTCTTATCCCAGTCTCCCCATGTATGAATTAGAATGGCTTTTCTTTAGCATACAAATCAGAACCACTCGAGATTATAAGATAGGGAGCATTTCTGATATGTTAGGTCATGAAAATATGGGTAAACTCTGTGATAGCATTGGGCCATATTATAAGCAACAAGGTGTCTGGAGGAGTCTAAGATCCCTTTAACCCCAATCCTGATGCAATAAGCACCACAGTGTCTCCTCTAGCAGGCAGAGTGTAGCTAGTTTTCAGAAAAAATGCACATATTCATCATCCGTGTGGTTCTCTGTACAGAAGGAGGCTTGATGTGGATAGGGAGTCAGAGTGCTGTCCTAACGTACAAGTAGATCTTGTACTCAGTGCAGAAAATTTCTCCATTGCCATTTTCAACTGTTTATAATTTCTGACTTTTTCATCCATAGTACAGCAGGAGTCCATTAGTATGGCCTTTAGAGAACGATGGAAAGAAAGAAAAGAACAATTATTTTTAAAGCATTCTAATAATTAGTTTTGAGGATTTTTTATGTAGTGCTATATAGTATTTTAATATAATAAAACTTCAGTTGTAGCTTTTTTTAGTAAAAACTGGTGTAAAAGTTTTGAAATTACCCTTTGTGTCACTGAGATCTAACGAGATTAGATCTCAAACTTTTCACCTTTACAGGTTAGAATAACACCAATTTTGTGACATAATTTGTCTGAAAGTGAAATATTCTTCATTGTGAAAATATATTTTGGCAGCTTGCCATATATGTACCTTATATTTAATGTATTGCAATTATACCTCAAGGCTTTGTTATGCTATTTACTGTGCAATACATATTAAAAAGACAGTTGCTGTCATTTTTGCTGCAAGATTTGCAGTGTTAACATACAGCAAAGAACAACTGACAAGGATAAACAAGGAAAGAAAAGGGCAAAGTCACTGTAAAATAATAATTGTATTCAGTTCCTGAAATAAATATATAAAGTATTGCTCTGCCTTTAATTTTGCCTGCTTAGACCCTGGAATTTGTCTTTCTGTGTAAACAGAAATTTTTCTTATACCAACAAACTATGCTTTCACGGCAGGGCAGGTAACAGATCCTGGATGTCCCTTATATAAGTATTTTGACAGGAATATAATTGCACCTGGAAGTCAATTTGAGTGCATTTGGCAGAGGGGGGAAAGCAAAGGGCAAAGGGACAGTGAGGAACTGAGTGCACTATAGACAACTGTCCAGAGGCAAGCATGAACGGTCTGCCTGGGAACTGTCTGGGCTGTAAAAGCAATTTCAGTCTAATAGGATGTAATTTCCTTGAGCTTAGCCTGGGCATGAAACTTTTTGCCTCGCAGGAATCTCCACAGTGGTGTAGAAACTTCTGCAAAGTACCTGGGACCCATGGGTACGCTGATCATCAAGAGGCTTTATTGAACAATCTCGCTTGAGAAACAGGAGCAGTTGTAATTTCAGTCTGAGTGCAGACTTTTGCCTCCTGCAAGGTACTACATGTAAAAATGTAAATAAAATACAATACAGGTATTGTATTTTAGGGAGCAAAATATTGTGAATAAACATGGGTTTGAAGTGTGACTTCGGAAGATGGAGACTTTTGCAGTGCTGGGCCTGTATCCCCACTTGTTTCCATCCTGCCCAGGTGTTGATCCCACTGTCAGTTCAGTGGTGCCAACCCAGAGATTTATGGACTTTAGGATCATTAAACCACTGTAGAATTTATTTGGAGTGATAAAATAGGCAAACATCATTTCCTGAAAGACTGTTCGACTGCATCAGAGAGGACAGAAGACACAGCCAGGGCAGAGTAGATGGGAGAACCTCAAACTGGCATTGCTGTGAAAGCTAGTTTGACACTGAGCCACAACTGCAGGGCATGTTGGCTAGTGCTGTGCATCATTTTCCTGTTGAGTAGAAATAAAAGTTATAGGGAATGTACATAACATAATTTATTTCCATTTAATGTCAGGAATTGAGTTTTTTCTTAACTGACTGCAGAATGTTTGGTTGGTAAGACCTGGACTGCAGGAGAGGATAGAGTAGCTATTCAGTTTGTCAGTAAGCTCAAAGGCTTCATCCTTTAGTCAAAACTCAATATTAGGTAGCTTAATTGACCCATTGTTCAAATAAAGTTTGCTTCTGCAGATTCTTCCTTATATTTGAAATAAATGTCTCTGAATATGTTAAGCTCAATGTTTTTTATAAACTATACTTGTAGTTCAGCTGCAAGTCAATATTTTTCCCATGCCTTTTGAACTGATGTTGTGTTGAGATCTTTTTACCTTACCAGAATGTTTTTCTGTAGGACTTTGTTTTTCTTGCTTTACTTTCCCAAAATGCTTTATTAAATTTAAAATTTTCATTGCTTCTGGCCCCAGGTTGAATATTTCCCAGTTTTCTGTCCTACTTAACTTTTCTTACACACTCTACATTAACATCTCCTCCTTTCTTTTTCCCATTTTATCTACTACGTAAAGGATATAATATTTTTTTTAACTCCTTTCCAAACATTTCCTATTTGTTTTATCACTTAGATGGCACTCTATGCTTTTCCTCAGAGACACCACCATTGTTGAAATTATATCTTGTTTAAACGCACATACAAACCTGGGGGAAGGGAAGATGGCAACAGAATGAGAAATGCAGCAACTTGACGATGCATATCTGCTTATGCATTTTACATTTTACAAATTTGAAATATCATTGATCTATATGGTATTTTGCCTCTGCTTGCATTTCTGATCTTGATTTTTGTGTGATGCTGAGTTTAAATTCACCAGATTATCTCTTATTAGATATATTCAAAGATGAAACAGTTTCTGGATGTCATGAGGATTCCAAAATTAGGTTAAAATCTTATTGTGCATGAGAATCTGAAATCTAAAGTTAAAGAAAGTTTTAGTGGTTGCACAGTATCATTCTTGTTGATAACATTTCCATAATGAGGAGTAAAATAAACTTAACAAGTTGAGATATGACATGAAATTTATCATTGATAGAGTCAAAAAGAAATTATTTGCACTTTAAGTTCAGCATTGTACACGGAACTGTAATAATGATGCTTCCTGTCAACCTTCTTTTGAGCAACAGATGCAGGACACAGCCTGAAGCAGAATACTAGGCTTGAACAAATCAGTGATATCTGTCATAGAATTTCTTTCAAAATTCTCTTATTATTCAAAAGTAAAATGAACTAAACTTTCTTGATCTATGAATTTGCTAGAAAACATGCATTTTTGTTTCTTCATGTACAACTTTCGTAGATTCCTTTGAAGCTTATTATGTTTTTCTTTTGTGACATATCATATGTAACTTTTTTGCCGTTTTTTTTTTTTAAATTGTATGAAGTAAACATTGTTCAAGGTGTTCAAGGTGAAGGTCTGCGAGCTTCATTATTCTAGATACCAGACTAGCTTTTCACAATGGATCCTGAAGGCTGTTAAAACCCATAATTGTATAAATCATGCATGTGTTTAGAGTGTTCAGATTTGTATCACAAGGAGTATGTTTTATTTTATCCTGAATGAAGAATAATGTCCCCCTTCAGGAAACTATTACAGTTCAGGAAAGATGCTTTATTAAGTGCCTGACTTAAAGAGACTTTGAAATGGCCTGGATGTTATGTGCATACTGAAGAGTTGTTTTAAGAGTCATCTCAGTTCTTTCTGGACACAGATTTGCTGAGGCTTTTTTCCTAGCACGTCATGTAAAATGTCAAGGAGTAAAAAAGGACTTTGTAATGTATCACGTAGTCTGGGGTTGCATCATGCCTTGATTACACAGGATAAAAATCGCAACACTGTAAATCTGAGTTTCACTAATAGATTTGGGCCCTAACAGGGATGCTTCACCAGGACTCTTTTCAGTGGGGTTTTTACATACTATTTGTGATTTATAGGCATATATGTGTTTTATTACTGAAAGAATGAAGCTTTATTTTTTTTAAAATATTAAAGGGACAGACTTATTTACAATCATATGTGTGTATTCTCAGCTGTGTATACGTGTGTACTTTATTCAACCTTATAAACTCATGTGCACTAAAGTGTATGCTGGTTTTACTGTTCTACTCCAGGGGAAGACCCTGAAACAAGAAGAATGAGAACTGTAAAGAATATAGCAGACTTGAGACAGAATTTGGAAGAAACCATGTCCAGTCTTAGAGGGACCCAGATAAGCCACAGGTACACTGGTTTTGTGTAGACCACTAAAAATATGGACTATGGGAGAGTATTACCAAGTGCTGAATGCATGAGAGACTTGCAAGGGAAAATTAACTATGGCACTAACCATACTGTTTATGAGACTGTCTTAGCAACTTACGTTTTGATGTAAAATTTTGATTTACTTTACTGTCGAAATTTCTCATACAATCATTCACAAAGATGGTTATTGTTTTATAATCATTTATTTAGAAGCCTATAAAATTTATTTTAGGTTATTTTATAAATAGAGATTATAGAATCATAGAATCATAAAATCATATAGGTTGGAAAAGACATCTGAGGTCATCAAGTCCAACCATTAGCCCAGCACTGCCAAGTCCACCACTAAACGATGTCCTCAAAGTGCCACATCTACAAGTCTCTTCAATACCTCCAGTGACTCAACCACTTCCCTGGGCAGCCTGTTCCAGTGCTTGACAACCCTTTCTATGAAGAAATTTTTCCTAGTATCCAATCTAAACCTCCTCTGGCTTAGCTTGAGGCCATTTCCTCTTGTCCTATCACTTGTTGCCTGAGAGAAGAGGCCAACCCCCACCTGGCTGCAACCTCCTTTCCCGTAGTTGTAGAGAGTGATAAGGTCTCCCATGAACCTCCTTTTCTCCAGGCTAAACAACCCCAGCTCCCTCAGCTGCTCCTTGTGTGACTTACTCTCTAGGAACCTTCATTCAATGTCTTTCTTGTAGTGAGGGGGACAAAACTGAACACAGGGTTCAAGGTGCAGCCTCACCAGCCTCACCAGTGCAGCCAAATACAGGGCGATGATTATTTGCCTGCACCTGCTGGCCACACCATTTCTGATAAAGACCAGGATGCCAATGGCAACCTTGGCCATCTGGGCACTGCTGGCTCACATTCAGATGCTATTGACCAGCAGCCCCAGGTCCGTTTCTGATCACAGAATCACAGAATATGGTGAGTTGGAAGGCACGCACAAAGATCTTTGAGTCCAACTCCTAGCCCTGCACAGGGCTATTCCCAAGACTCACACCATGTGCTAGGCAGCTTTCCAGCTACTCTGCCCCAAGTCTGTAGTGCTGCATGGGGTTGTTGTGACCCAAGTGCAGGAACCGGCACTTTACCCTATTGAACATCATATCACTGGCATCAGCCCTTCAATCCAGCCTGTCCAGATCCCTCCACAGAGTCTTCCTACCCTTTGGCAGATCAACTATCCTGCCCAACTTTCTGTCATCTACAAGGTGACTAAGGGGGCGCTCTATCCCCTCATCCAAGTTATTGATAAAGATATTAAGCAGGACTGGCCCCAGTACTGAGGGGCATACACAAGCACATATGGGCACATAGTGGAAATATATGCACACACACACAGAGAATTTTTAAAAACAAATATACATTCCTCCAGTCTTCCCTTTTCCTGGTTTCTCAGGAAGAGAGGAAGCACAGTTCACTGACTTCTCCATTCTGTTCGGCAGCACATTGGAGACAACTTTTGACAGCACTGTGACAACTGAAGTGAATGGGAGAAGCATACCAAGCTTGTCAAGCCGATCAGCCCCGGTGACTTGGAGGCTGGGGCAGGCCAGTCCTCGGCTGCAGGCAGGAGATGCCCCATCCTTGGGTGCTGGTTATCCTCGCAGCAGTACAAGTCGCTTCATACACACAGACCCTTCTCGATTCATGTACACCACCCCACTTCGCCGAGCAGCTGTTTCCCGCCTTGGAAACATCTCACAGATCGACATGAGTGAGAAAGGAGGTGGTGATCTGGACATATCCTCTGAAGCTGATGTTGGTGGCTACATGAGTGATGGAGACATTCTCGGGAAAAGCCTGAGGACTGATGACATCAATAGTGGGTAAGCAGCACTTTTCCCCCATTTACTCATGCATGATTGGTAGGTTTAATAGAATTTTTCTAAAAATTTCTGGCACACAGGTGGAATTTGCGTTATGGTTGCAATATTATAATATGCATACATACAAAAAAAAACCAAACAAAAAACTCTAATCTGCCAGTGATACTCTGCTGCCTCCAGATTCTGTTCTTCCTCTTTAACACCAAGATGATTTTGCTCTGAACTTTGATAAGAGCACAGACACATCTTGTTACTTACTGAAATGTCTTGGTTATCTGGTAAACCATCATTTTGCACCATTTTCTCTGAGATGGATCTTCTTGTGGTGTTTTTGTTTTGTTTGAGATGGTAGTTATGGTATTGGATGCAATTGAGGAAAAGCAGTTGCTGACAGAACAGACTTTCTCTGTATTAACTTTAAATATTTTCTAGTGTAGTCTGTGTGATAGGAGTTTTTCAACTGTGCCTATCATCTGAGCAGTAGGAATATCTTTCTGTAAAAGACTAGATTAGTTACTCTCTTAAAATATCCAGGAGGAAGAATCACAATTTTTTTTTTTTTTGCTTAATCAATTGAGTGGCTTTGGGGTACTGCATTCCCTATGTTTCAGATTACTGTTTAACAACTCATATCAAACTTGGAACACAAGTCACTTCACTCCTGTGTGTGTTAGAACTCCTAAAACATCATTAAAAAAGAAAAGATGTTACGGTTTTACTCATGCCTCAATTTCTACTCAATGCTGTTGTTGGCATCTCAGGGCTGTTTGGTGACTGAGGTAACAGTGTTGAACAGAAATCCAATAGAGTACATGACCATGTCATACCACACTATTTCACTCTCTATAAATTTAGAATTCTTGCTGTCAATCTAATCTCTTAGTTTCAAGTATAGCTTTGATTAGAGAATAATGGCTGATGAAATTGCAAATAATACATTCCTAAAGGCAAATCTAAGCGTGATCAAAGCTCTCTCTAGAGTAGTATCTCACCTCAAGCACCATCCAAAGATAGATTTCTAGGAAAAGCATAACTATAAAGAAAGCATATTACTATATCTCCCTAGTCCACTGTCTTAGTGATCCATCTATGGAGCACTGCTGACAAGGTTGTCCACAGCATAGCATTAATGACTGTCAAGTAGGATACCATATTCATGTGTGCTAGAAAAGAGAGAAGACATATGGAGAAAGTGATACTTTAGTTTCTAAAGGGCCTTTTATCTTAAAGGAAATATTAATGTTGCTTTTGATAGATGCATGGTTTTATTTGAAATAAAAAAAAAAAGGGAATCCTTTGCAGTGCCTGAAAAGTTGTATTTATTAGCTTATCACATTAAAGGATGAATAAAGTCATCTTGTGTGACTTTTCTCTGCATCTGTAATAAGGATGACTCAATAGATAATAAGTTACCATGTGCTCAGTTAACATTTTTAGGTGTGGTAAATGTTAAAAACAGTTTAATAAGCTCTGAAATTTCAGGATTCACTGAGGCATGTAAAGTCTTATCTCCCTTATGCCTCTTCCATTATCAGTTTAATTACTTTAATCACTTGGGGACAGGAATGCAGCAGTAATTAGAAAATAGTGTGAGGAAGGCCTGTTGCACTTGTTAAGTCTCTCCATTCAGCCCTTACTTATACAGGGAAAAAAATTCCATATAGTCTGGATTGCATTCAAACCACAGCTAAATTTAATATGTAATTCTAGAGCTTTGAAATCGACTGGATAATTCAAGCCTAGCTAAATAATCTGTCAAAAAAGTCTGAATTTTGAATTTAATAAAAGGATGAATCTAGTATGTAAGTGTGAGTGTTACTCTATCTTTGAAAATGAATGTGAAGTTACCTTCTGCAGACTCCAGAGACCAAGGTTTCAGAAGTCCCTCACTGAACTGCAAGCGAAATCTTACCCGTGTGTAAAGTGCCTCAGAGTTTTGTTAAAAATAATCAATGGAACCCTTTGTGTTTTAATGCACTTGAGGTTGCCTTCATCCAGATTTCCACCCAGAACATGATGTCTTCTCAAACTGGAACTGTCACACAGGTGACACACACTACCGCAGGTGTGCTCTCAAGACCTTCCTCCATTCACCCACCCCTAACAGTAGGGGTGGAAGCAGTGCTCCTGGGGTTCCTGTACTGGCCCTCAGGTCTCTTGGACAGTCTATTTTAATTAAATCTTCTTCCAGAAGGAACCACAGGGAGAGGGACAACAGAACTGCTGGAGCAGCAGCAGTGTGTGTGCCTTGGCTTATGCCTGGGAGTCTGTGTATTTTGACACACGCTTTGACTGAAAGATGGGTTTGAGTGGCACCATTTCATGACTCAAGGAGAACTTGTGTTAAAGATTATTTGAATAATGAGTGACCTCCACTTTAGCCATCAACCCTGCATTGGGACTACACCTTATTCAGTAAACCCCTATTTTATTTTGAGGTAGGTTCACTGAAGTATACCAACTTTTTTTCTGTATATGTATGCTTCTCTGCTAAGTGCCGACATGTGCATGGTCCTCCACACATAAATTTGTGCTATCTCTGTTGTTATATTAGGGTTATCAAAAAATGCAAAAGGGAAACATAAAGAACAAGAGCCTAAGAGGAAAGACAGTTTAACAAAAGGTCCTTTGGGAAAACAAGAAACAGGTCTTGAGAGTAGGACAGGCCTGTGGTGCTGCTCAGTTATAAGTGCCAAAATCTCTCATAGAGACAACGAAACTGTAGGTAGGAGTTCCAGAAATTATTGCTGGTGCTTTGAATTCACAAATTTTTAATGTTTCTCGAGTGAGTAAATATCACTATACTCCTTGTTTGATTCATTAAACATTCATTATAATGTGAAGTTGTGGGAATCAAGCAAAAGAAACACAGGTAGAACAATATTCTTAAATATAATTGTAAGGTCTTCAGTGGATATCTCTTTCATATCTGAATAATTGCATCCCAGCAGGGACTACTGATTTAGGTCCCTAATTTCTGTTCCCGGTTGGATGAATGCTACTGCATGTTTTCCTTTTTTTTTTTTTTTTTTTTTTTTTTTTTTTTTTTTTTTTTTTGCTGGAATGCTGTTTCTTGGACCTGGTGCTCTATTCTTTGGCAAAACTGAAGTACTTAAAATGTGCTTAAAGTTTTTGAAAATACTTGAGGGCTTCAGTCTAAATATATTTTAGTAAAATAAGTTGGCCTGTAAGCCATTGCAGAAAAAGGCAAATGATCCTAGAAAATAGGCAGATATCCAATCTCCTTGTGCTGGGCACAAAAAGTGGAAATACCATCTAATAGGACAACCCATACCTTAAACATTTGAATTTCACAGTCCATTAACTTTAGAGTGAAACATAGTTGCCAGATGGCTGCATTTCCCACTGACTGACCACACATTTTTTTTCAGGTACATGACAGATGGAGGACTCAACTTATATACGAGAAGTCTGAACCGAATACCAGACCTAGCTGCCTCTAGAGACATCATTCAGAGAGGGGTTCATGATGTGACTCTGGATGCAGACAGGTAACAGTGCTTTGCTAAGTAAAAAGCTATCTGAGCTTTATAAATATTTTGTTTCCTTCATACCTGCTAAAATATCACCATTTTGTTCATAAGGAATAGGAAGAGAAAGAAAGCTTCTGAGGCTGCTAGTTTTCTGAGCACACAATACAGCAAATACCACAATGAGTGGGGAAAAAAGCAAATTCCTCACGTGGGAAGGAGTGAAGAATTTTTTGATGAAGATGTAAGAGAAAACATTAAGAGGCCCCAACCTGATCTGTAATCTTGAATTTCTGAAATGGGACATGATTTTTACAGATTACCTTATCAATTGATGGTCACAAAGCAGCAGAAAGCTTGTGTATGTCTTGTGACGTGGGTCAAAACATGCATTTGGAGTTGGCTGGAAACAGAAGTATGGTCTCATCCACCTGTTTTGCCCTTTGCAGGTATCAGAAGGTGGCAATACCAACAAACACTGGGAAGCAAGACTTGGGGTTCTGTTCCATTGTCTATGAAGTGTGGAAAAACAAACAATTCCATCCCGCCCTTATGCATATATATATATATAGGTATATAGGTGCGAGCATAAAAACACTTTCCCATTAGTATGCCTGCAGATTAGGCAAGTGTTTTCTGTTTCTTTTCCTTGAGCTTCAGTAGATTCATATTGGTGGCTTTAATCCATGTCTGAGAAATAAAAAATCATAATACAACTTTTGCAGAACTTAGAGCTGTCAGCTCTGAGGTTTTGGTCAGACCATTGTAGAGGTAAGGAGCATCTGTGAAATTTGGCAGTCTTCAGTTTTAGAGGTTGAGTCCTGTCTTTTTAAAATCAAGTTTCTTTTAGTGAAAAAAAAATATTCAGTCATGGAGGGAGAAAAGGTTCATGGAGTGGCTCTGGTTATGTAAACCCAGCAAATTAGTTGAAGAAGTTCTAGGATAATTACTTAGGTATGATATAATTTTTACTTTTCACATTTTCTGATGAAAATATGGCTGTGACACAAGTTAGGAATACTCTGCATTAGTCAAACAGTGCATGCAATACATCAGGATAAAGGACATAGTTTTCATCTAGAGAACCAGTTACTTAAAAAAGAAAGTTGCTTTAGCTGACATCATAGCATTTGTTGACCTTGCAGAAAAAACCTATTTTAAATAGAAATTCAAATGAACATGGCTAAGTTCTTTGGAATGCGAGCATTGATGTGATGCAAAGACTAAAGAATGTGTACAGTAGGCATTTAAGAAAATAATTTGGATAGAGGTTAGGCAGTAACAGAAGGAGAAAATGAGAAATAAGATGTGGGCAGGAGGGACTGTTGTGGTACTCTGTATGTGAGAACAAGAACCTTAATCTCAAAGTGGGAGAGAGGGTGGAAAATTTAGAGGCTGGCAGTCATGTAATTAAAGACGGGGAATGTCACTAGTGCCAACGTTTTTTTTATGTCTCTCGCTATTTTTTTTCACCTGAGAGTGAAGTTATTAGAGCTCTTCCCACCATGCAATATTCATACCCAGGTTTCAAACCATGCATATTTTCCCTGAAAAAAAGAGGTCCAAATTAAGGGATATTTTTGTTATTCTTAGTATTCCTCAAGTTCTAGATGCCACTCAAACACTTAATGCTTATTGTGTTAATATACGTGTTAATTTGTCCTGTATAGTGTGCAGATACATACATATTTTGCAGAAAATCTATCATCAGTTTTCAGTTAATAAGATTGTCCAGCATTTCCCAGTACCTAAATATGTTTTGGTTTGTTTATACAACTTTGTCAGACTGGCTAAAAACTACTCTGTTATTTCCAAGTCTATTGTTTGTCAGGTTGCAGAATAGTTGTTTGGCATGATATTAATCTGGGTCTTGAGTGAAAAGCTGACCAAATTCATGCAAGATGAAAGGCTTTAAAAAATTAAATTCATATGTATTTGGGAAAGATTTGTTTGATCTCAACAAATAAAATCTCAATATAGTCCATCTTCATTAGGCATTTGCAAACTGTTCTTGACGTTAGCAAGCTGCATGAGCATGCCTGCCTCAAAGTAATTTTTAAGCTTAAAGTCTACAAGTGTGAATTAAGGACCTACTTCTTCACAGTTATGACTGCTTTCCCTTATACAAAGAAAGAAACCTGGATTCCTGTGCTTTTCTAGACCCTCTAAATGAGGTTTCATGGAACGTATTATGCTAATATGTAATTAAAAAGTTTATCATAATGCACAGACATGAGGTATTTAAATTATGGTTATTCAGATAATTCTGGCATTCCCTGACCTTTCAATGCTTTATTTTTATAAACTTAATCATTCTTTGTTTATATAGATTTTTTAATATATAAGTGTATGTTATTCTTTAAAAAAGCAAAAGTTTCTTAGAAGTGGAAAATGTAAATATTTTAGGAGTTCTGATGATAATAAAACACACGCTTACCAAAATGGGTTGCAAAAAAACTGCAGTAGGTCAAATTTTTACCACATTTATGATGTGAAATCAGGTGGAAAAAGCAATAGAAATTGCTGAGACTTTTGCTTTGTTTGGCAGGGTAGGTTTTGGTCCTTCACAACACTGTGGGTACTTGAGATTTCATCTATTCTCACATAGCATTTTGCAACTTTTTTTTCTACTCTGAACAAAAAATAATAGGGTTTGTGTTGTGGCTTCAAGGTATGCCTTGCCACTGATATGATGAACTTCTGTGAAAGAGGATTATTCTCCTCTATATCATCCTTGTAGATATGTGAAGGACATATGCATTTTTCTGTGGTATCTTTAGTGTAAACCTTTTTTGTAATTGACATGATTTGCCCTGGCCTTTCTGTTGCAAAAGACTCTGCTGGCATCTCTTTTCAGGCAGAAAATAAATTATATGTTGCAAATATCTGATTTACTTTAGCAAGCAGGAGAGAAGTTTCAATATTTTGTCTATTACTAGAGCCAGCAACATTTGCTGACAGCAATCCCATGTTCTTCATGAGAACTCAACTTGGGTTTTCTCTGACAACTTAAATTGCAACTTCTGCTTATATTTTAAAACTTTTTATCTATATGAGCTGGCAGTACAATATTCTTCAGAGAGGTGGAATGATATCTCTAAGAGTAATGCCATTTCTGCTAAATATATGCTTTCAGACTGATTCTCATTTCATGGATAACGTATAAAGACAAGCAGGTCACCAGTTTGACCACGCTCTGAATTGGTTTCAGATAGCACCTGCATCTCCACATCTTGCCAAAAAGCAAAAGATTGAAGGATCTCCATGTGGAAACAGCCTGAGAGACCTCATCCAAATAATAATATTAAATTGCTCTTTAAACAACTTCATAAAAAGTTAAATTCATGAAGGCAACATGAGCCAAGGCATAAGTGTTGCTTGCATACTGCTCTGTAAAGCAGACTGTAGAAAGGAGTACAGCAAGCTTGCTTGTCTGGGGAAAGAATTGTAGTGGTCCCTTCAGTGTAGGCTGAAGGGATGTTAGCAGTAGCAGATTTCAACAGTTGTTTCATTCTTCTTTTGATCTTTTTTCTAATTTTGACTCTTATTTTTGTTTATAAGTGCCTATTCATTGCAATTTACCTTGCTTCAGTTACCATAAGAAATTAATTAGTGAAGAAGATGGATTCTCTGCAATGGGTATAACAGAGGATGTGGCTGAGAGAGTTCTCAGTGGTATGATTTTACTTTTCATTTGTTGTCCTGCCTTCTTCCTCTATACTCTAGCATTTGCCTCCTAGGACTCTTAGGGGGAGTATTTGAGGAACTTGGAGTTCAAAACCCTTTTCAAAGTAAAATGAGCCAAAAGAGATCAGACGTAAGCACACAAAATGAATTATGTTCTTGGGAAGAATAAGGTTTATTGCAAAGTAAGTTGCAATGTTTCCAAACTACCCTATGATTTCCATAAAAACTGTTAGAATAGCTTAAAATAAGCCCTGCTAGAAGGGAACTCCACTGAGTTCAACCATTGTCCTTCCGCTCTCTTTACCTGCCAAATTTAGTGCACTGTATCATAAGCCATAGTTTTCTTCACTTTAATCAGTCAACAGTCTGATTGTACAATAGATTGTACAACCACTTTCCCCCCTCACATCCCTTGAATGTAGTATTCTTTCTTTTTCACCTTTTCCTCAGATAAAATCCAAAGTTTTAAAGGTAGTTTATGCTGCTTAGTGTGCTTTTATTATGACCCACTTCAGCTACTTTGCTGCTGCATTGAATCTGAGCCCCCATAATAGAGTTCTTGTGCACAAGGAGTCTTTCAAATGCTTCCACCATCTGTCACATGTGCAGAAGATTTGGAAGTTATCTCAGACTAGCTCAGGCTGGCCTGTTCGTTCTCAGCCAAACCATAATCACCATACTGCATTATTAATAAAATAATTCCAGATATTGCCTGTGGCTTTTTAACTAACTTCCTGCATGAATGCCTATATGTCTTCTTATGTTAATCTGGGTAGATGAGCCTTGAGTTGGAATGCTGTACTTTTAGGAAAGTAACTTTTTCAGAGTTCACACAGGCATTGAACTGGGAGCCCTGTTTCATAAGGTTGGTCGTATCAGAAAAGGCTGAGACATCATAAACAGTAACCTTATAATCCTAATAGAATACAAGGCTTGTTCTTATACTTTACAGTTTCAGCAGCACATTGCTATTGCTGATGTGATTTGGAATTTAACCCATTGCGATGTTGCTCAGTGGATGGGCATACTTTATGTTTTGCCTTTCTATCCATATGCTTCTGTGTAATGTGTATTTCGCTACTGTACTGATACTGTGCTTTCTACCATGTATCTCTGAAGTTTGATATTGATGTGACCATTGTTCTGCAACATTGCAGCCATTACCTGTTCAGTTTGCTGCTTCTGGTAGCAGAACAGAATTTACTATGGATAAAGGAAATATATATGCCACAGTATTGAAGTATTCACTGTGGGCACACATTCAGCCCCTCTACCCTTTCCTTTGTCTGCCAACAATTTGGGTCTGTCCAAAACTGGGTACTGGCGTCTAGGGCAATAAATACTCATTTAAATAAATATTCATCCCATAGATATGAAATAATAAACAATAAAATAAAAAGTAGATACACCTACTTCTTGCTGTCTAAGACTTTCTTGGGCAAAAATGAGTTTTGCTGCAAATCTACTTTGGTGTGTAGGGAGGCTTCCTATACATTTGCACCTGTCTTCACCACTAAGTATGCCTGTGACTGCTATTCTGTGCACAACCTAAAAACACCATTGTAGACCTTAAAGTCAGCATAGTTCATACAGCTGTATGATCTGCTATCATTTTCTTGGCTGTGATATTACAGTATTAGTAAGTTCTTAGGATACTGAAGTAATTGTAAATATCTATACCTCAGTGGTTTTGCAGTTATTATTCAAATGTCTGTAGAAACTGTATAGAATCTCTCTTGTGAAGCAATTTAAATTTTAAAGTGTTTTTACAATTGTTGTTCTCTACTTTCAATCTACTGTAATTTCTTTTCACAGCTGTTGCTGTTAACATTTCCCACCATTTAATTTTTTATTATTCTCAAATGATCCTGCATTTTCATAGTCTCTAGTGTAAATCTTTCCTTATCTTTGCATCTGCTAGGCTATCAGGAAAGTTACTAGTTAGAAGTATTTATTTCAATGTGTATCTCAGTTTTTATTGCTTCTGCAAAGTATGGATGCTAAATTTAGGTACCTAAAGCATAAATATGTGTGTATCCATGCACGAAGGGCAAAATAATTGTGTCAAAAGGAGCATTCCTGGGTTTTCTGGCTCATTATGTTATTAAGTATTTGGGATCCTTTGATGCTGAATTCCTTATTTTCAAAAGCATAATGAGAAATAGAATTTTCAGTAATATGATTTTGTACAGCACTATTAATTTAGAAAGAATGTTATTTGAATTAATATGACTTTTTTCTGGTAATGCTTTCAAAAGTGGGATTTGGAAAAATATAGAATAAGCAAAGCAACTGGACTTTGATCCCTTCCTTAGTTGCTTTAAATATCTACCATAGTTGTCTGTAGAACCAGAAACCAAAGCATGGAAACATTTACCAGCTCTGTATTTCTAGGTTCAGATACTTTATTAATAGCAGTGGCATAAACAAACTGCATTGTTAGCGTGCTGATATTAGTATGTTAAACTGTCATGAGCCTACAACATGATGTCTGCAGACACATTTTTTTGCACCCAGTTTTCATCAGAAAATTACACTCAGAAAAGACAAGAACAGTACATGGCAAATGTTTACTTGAAAACAAGACTGAGCTGCAAATGTGAAATTAATGACAAAGTAAGTTTTCACTTTTTCAAATTTTGTTAACTGGCAGAAAGAGGGACAACGTTAAGAAGTTTCAGTTTAGATTAAAAAGTAATTAATAGAAATAATTTTTTAAACTTTTGTAGGGAATACAAGCCAATTACATTTTCACACTATTCTAAATGAGCTGAGCATAGTTCGCTTTATGGTCATTGAACAAAAGGCTGGCTGTTTATACGTGCTATATGTAACATTCTCAAAAATCTGCTTCTCAAAAGGGGATGGTGTGGAGCTAGGTATTAATGATGTGCAGTCTGTTGGCATTCTTCTACTTATTTCAAAATTTGGTTAGATACTTTAAAATTATTTAAAGTCAGGCAGGACTTTATGTTTTGTTAACAGATTGCTAATATGTCCCTTCCGAAAAAAATGTAGATGGTTTATTTTGATTGCAATCTACTTCTGAAGAGAGTACCAATGTATTTAATAAAAACTTGCCAAGGCTCAGTTTACAGTTTCAGCAGCAGCAACATTTTGCTCCACTGCTGTACTTCATTGCTATCAGCAAAGACTAACATCCTGTCTCTTTGTGTTAGAACAAAACACTGGTAGCGAGATTTAAATTATTAGCCAAAATACTCCAGCCTCAAATATAAAACTAAAGAACTTGAATCTCCCATATGAGTCCTGAAATCAAGAAACAAATTAATTTATTTAAAATGTCTTGATTTTTTGGATGACTGGAGGAAAAAAATGTTGTCATTCTCCTGCATGGTTTTTTAAAAAAAAAAGTCATATTGAAATTTGTAATAAAATAGGTGCACTTGATATTGCAATTCTAACATTAACGAGCACAGGGTATTTTAGACAGAAGCTTCTTGAAACTGAATATAAAATAGTGATTTGGATTATTTAGTACTGGGGATAAAGCAGCTTGTGATCGCTAAGCTGTCTTTTGTTCTAAATTGCCTGAGAGATGCCTATGTCTTTGTAAAGTAAAATACTCTTGTTTTTTACTTGTCATTTTTTAAAGAACTCTTTTTATAATCAGTACTTTCCAGATTGAAGTAGTTGCATGCTTGTCAAACTAAACATATGAATTATAAAACATCCCATTTAACACTTTCATGGAAAGCAATTAATTTGTAATACTAAAAATCTTTGCACTGGATTTACTAGGTATAAGCTTAAAGAAAATATGGATTTGGCAACTTCATCTCTAAAATGATGAGAAACAGGAAAAAAGATGGAGAGAGCTCCATCATGGTGCACTTAGAAGTAATAAGAAAGGGGTTCTGACAGCTACTTGCTGTTGTTTTGTACACTCACTCTTCCTCCTAGTTGACAGGTGGACAAGATAGGTAGGTGAAAGGAAGAAAAAAATTAAATAAAGCTTAGCATCTTAAGGGTGCAAGTGCACATTTGCTGCCCAAGCTCTGGGGCTGCTTACAGTGCACAATAGGAAAATTGAAAGGTTTTGACCCTTTCCCTTGCAATGTGAGCCTCTCAGAGCAAAACACTACTATTGTCTGTCCTGGAGCTGGAAAAAAGCAGTGATGTTCAATACATTTTGGTCTGGCAATGGAATTGCAAGGTAACTTTATCATTAGTGATTAAAAAAAGACAGCTGGAATCGAGCTGAAAGCTGGTCATGAGTTATCTCTGATGAGATAAAGTTAAAAGAAGGATATATCTAAAGCTGTGCAGGTTAAAAAACATGGGAGCCTTTTATTTTCCTCGAAAAAGAAATAGACTTTGAACACTGTAACTTGGCTACAGACAGTGTTCAAAGGGAGAGAGCATGAAGGGAAAACTGGGAAGAATAGTGTGACAGAAAAACTGCCAGCCAGTGCAGAGAATACCCAGCACTGCAGGATGCTTGCTGTGGAGCACAATGTGTGTTAACCTTTCCTTTTGAGAAAAAAAAATCCCTCCATTTGCTTGTATCAACATTTTACCTATAAATCTTAACTGTATCACCTCTGAATTTTCTTTTGATGGAGATAGGAAAAGACAATTCTTCCTCATTAATCCATTCTCTAAGTGCTGTCATGGAGGCCTCCTGTTCCTCCTGAGCCCCTTGTGACAACCTCAGCTCCACAAAGGAAAATGTTGGTGCAGCAAAGTGCTTGGAGTTTGGGGTTTTTTTAAGTTACAGCAGTAATCTCATCTGTATTTGATTGTTAAAATATTAAGTGTTCAATGATTTCCTTTGTAAAAAAAAAGATTTTCATGACAATTTAAGCAGGATCAGATGTGTTAACTTAAGGAGTGGAACCCTCAATGCATTTTGTAGAAGTTCTTTTACAAAAGGATACAGTATACTTATAATACAAACCTGCTTAGAGGACTGAATAATCTAAAATACATTATTTGAATGACATTTTAAAAATATATTTCTCTAATTAAATTTACTTTACTAAATAAACTTTTAATCTGTTACCTCTGTTCATCAGCTTTAATTTCCAATGTGCTAAACTTTCTCTTTTATTCCTTTTGAATGCATTATGCTCTATGTCTGTTTCATAGTGCAGAATAGAGTGTAAAATGGCTGTTAACCCTGTGAACTGCTATGTATGTAAATTCATGACAGCAGAAATTGCTGTACTGCAGTTTAATTACATGTGTAGTGTTGGAAATAATTGGATTGCCCTGGGAAGTACAATAAATGACAGAACAGGTGTTTGTCATTCCTCAAAGTGTTTTGTCTAGAAATAAATCTAATATAAGCTAGTGTCTTTTATGTTTAAATATCCAACAATTTTTGATTAGACAGTCAGTGTAGTGACTTAAAAATGAAATTAAGGTGTTTCAAATGAGTAGGATTTGAACCAGTTTCTGGAAGAGAAACTATAGAGTCAGAAAACAGTAAGTTATGTATTGCATATTTTCTGACAGTTCATCAATGAACAAATTCATACTGATAGCCAGGACTTAAAATCTGAAATTTTTTTTGTTCAAACTAGAAATGCACATACAATTTTAGTAGCAAGATCGTGTACTTTAGGAACAAGATATGAGGAATAAAAAGCAAGCCTAGATCTTTTTATAAGATATTTATTGCCAGATTCAAATACTAAAGTAAGCAAAATTTAATATATATGTCTGGGGTGACTGAAGGACATTTAATGCTTTATGAGAAGCCAGTGATCAATGAAGGTGTATAGTCTTCATGACTCTTGAACCACCATCTGGAGGGTCTTATCTCTTTCTGTTGACTGTATCAGGAACATGTCTATATATCTAGTTTTTGGGTTATATCAAGATGAAACATAACTGTTTCGAAGAAATAAAAAAGATAAAAGCTGATTTTTTTCTTTTAATTTTGAAATAAATTGAATTCTAGTAGAGTGCTGTATTGAAATGACAACCTGTCACCCAGGGACAGTTCCTTAGTGGAAGGAGGAGTTACCTTTCAAGGCATTTTGGACAGACTCCTTTTTAGGAAAACCATTCTCTGTGTATCAAAGTTATTGAAAGAGAAATCAGCATGTTTTTTTAAGGTTGAAGTATTATTCTTTTTCCTCTTTGAGTTAAAATCATTCCCTTCCATGAAAAGAGTTGACTTGGTGTGCCAAGTATGATGAAAATCTTCTGATGCATAATAAATAACTGAATTTGCTCTATTTTATTTTCCCTTTGTTCAGTACAGAAAGAAATTTATGATCCCCTGTTTTGTACATCGTTCTTTCTTTCTAATCACTTAAATTAATGATACCAGCAATACTTTTGAGAAATGGATTAATATAAAGTGGATAAACTAAATGGAAAATCATGTGTATTAAAAATAATGTATGTTGAAAAAGATAATTCAGAGCCTTCTAGATAAATTGTGAAACTTAATGTCCTAATGAGATTTTCAACAGCATTCCCTAAACAGCTATTTTCCATAAAATTGGTGGCATATTTCCTTTTAGAATGTATCTATTGGATTGGAAATGTGGGAAACTTTAAGGTGCCCAGGCTTGTGTGTATGTGTGTCATTCCAGCAAGCCACTGAGCTGTTGAGTAGTGATGTGTCCCGAGCACTCTTAATCAATTTCTTCTGATTTCCAGTGTGGGCAGTAAGAACAGCCTACATCACAGAAAAATTTTGATAGATAGTGTATTAATTTTGGATTGCTGCTTTGGTGGTGTTTTGTCAGATTTTTAGAGTTACTGCAGCTATTTGGTACAAGTCAGCACAGAGGCAATAAATACTGAAGGTAGCTGGTCAGCAGCACCACATGCAATTTTGGTCCTCAACCTGTAGTCGGTTTGACTAATGCTTACTGAGATAACCTTGACAAGAGCTCCATTTCTTTGACTAGCCATGACTCTGCTACAAGGGAGAACTGAGCAATGTGATATTTCCTGTCTTAAAAGCTGCGAGCATCTTCTTTAGCATGCCTGACTCTGAAAAGATTAGCTGTTTTCCTTTCTCCATAAAAGTAGCAGTGAAACACAAATACCGACTTCATTTCACTAACTGATGAATTGTTAAAGGAATAAGGTTTTTGAGCTTCTCTTTCAAAGAAGATAGCAGATAGCAGTGCATTTCTCGGTTCACAGTTATAGCCTTACTATAGGCCATATATATATATATATATATGTATGTATATAAAACTTAAGTATCTCACACCTGGTTTTATGGCTTTTGTATTTGAAAACCTGAGCCTGGTTAAGGAAAAATAGGAAAATTTAGGAAAAATAAATAAGAGTATTTTGATTAAAAAAATGAGAACTGTAATTAATCTAATAATTTCAGGATGATTTGCACTATGGAAGTCGCATAGCTGTAAATAAAACTAGGTTTTAAGAGGGCTGTGTTTAGTGTTACACTAACATTTACATGTTTGGTATTTATCTTTTAGACAAACAGAAATACACCTAAATGATCTTTAAACAACTGAATCTTCCACAGTTAATTGTCTTCTATTTTACCTTTGAATGTACCTCCAAAATATTGCTTGCAAAAGTGTGCCATAGAAATTATGCCAAAAGTGTTGTCAGGTCTTTCTTAATAGTTAGATTCAAGAGCTGGATGCTTAAGCTATAGATTTAGCAAATTACTTTCTCTTTTCATTTGACCCTGGAGAATTTCCTCAAGAGAAATTTATGGATTAATATACATGTCATAGAAAGCCTTATCTCTTTAAGGAAACTCAGTTAGATATGAATCTTACTCTTCTTTCCTGTCTTTTTCTGAAATGATTTTATAGGCTGTTGGCTGGGAAAAAAAAAAAAAAAAGGCAAGTGTTTATTTTGTGTCTGGCTTCAGCATGGATGCTTTGACTTCTTTTAGAGAAACATGCTCGGCCCTTTGTTGCAGAGGATATTGGCCAGGTGCAGAGAGAGCCCTGTAATGCTGCTGGCAGCTCAGAGGGACCTAAGAGCTCAGAAGAGGTGGTGTGGCTCCCTGAGCTTAATGCTGCAGCTCATGCCAGTTCTATTTGCCATTTGTCCCCGGATTGTGGAAATCTACACATAGCCTGGAGTCATCAATATGTTCTGGGTGCAATTGGGATGGACCAGGGAATTTAATCTGCAGTAGCTGAGTGTGTAAAACTTTAGCCAGACAAATAATATAACTGATGAAAACTGTATTAAGTCTAGATAAATCAGTGCTGTGTCAAGCGTGGAAAGACATTTATCACCATAGTACTTTAGAGTAATATGCCATAGTGGCAAAAAAAGTACTTAGAATTTTTCTTTGTACTGCTGCTGGTTTGTAATAAAGTCTATGTGTCAGTCCCATCAGCACTTTGTGGAAGCCCTAAGAATCAGCCAGCTTCATATTCTAATTAAAGTAAAACCTCATTAAGCTAATATTAGAGGCTCTATAAAAATGTATTGCAGCAACTGTTTTTAATAAAAAACAATAATTGAATATGTGGTGTGCTGCAAGTTGTAGTCTTTAAATTTATACAGCATTTCACTTTAATGCTCCTTTAATTTTCCATTAGTTTAACAAGGGCAAGGCTTTTTTAGTTTCCCAGTATATTTTCATTTTTGTGTTGTTAAATTACTTATTTTTGGCAGACACGAAAGTAATTTGTTGGATAAGAACTTATAGAATCATTCATGCCTTTCCTGAAAGCTAGTATTATGTTGGTGTTTCTCTATGAAGTTGTTCCATTTGCTATTTTTTCTGTAAATTTTAAGAGAAATCTTAGAAATGTGTGGGGTTTTTTATTTTTTTGAGATTTTTTAAATTACACTGGCAAAGCAAGGATTTCTTAAATCCAAACTTTTGCCAGAGGTTTTTTTTTTTCTCATAGAAGATGGATTTTTTAAAATAAGCTGCTACGTCAGTATTTCTCAGTCACTGATAATTTAAATTCAGACCCCTTACCCTAATGGGTTTCTCAACCTAGTGCTAGCTTTTTCCTCTGATATTTTTATAAAAGCCTTCTGTATTCCTGTTTGGATAGCATTACCTCATGATGCTGCTTCTCAGGCGTTATCTCTTGCCTGCAAGACATGGCTAAAGCCATATTATTAGTTGGTTTCCTCTCCATTTTTCTTTTACAAGAAGGGACTTTTTTAATCTTTGAACTTCTAACTCACATTGGTCATTTCTTTCTCCTTGCAGTTTTCTTTTGAAGCTGTTTTGAATTCCATTACATCTCCTGGGGCATCTTTTAAGTTTGATCAGTTTTCCTTTATTCTAGTAGTTGTGTTCTTTGGGATGTTCCCCACACACACACACATTTCTAACTAGTTTCATTTTGTATTTAACATCTGCTGCTTTGGTTTGTTTGTTTGTTTTGACCAAAGAAAAATATGCTAAGTTCTTTCCTGTAGTTGCACATTTCTAGGATAGACTATAAATCAAAATAAACTCTGATTCTTGTTAATAGATATTTGATTATATTAGTTACTCAGCAATTAGCTATAAGCCTTTCCCACCGTAATCCGCTCTTTTAAATTTATCACCACAGCATTTTTGATGGTGAAATTGTACCACAGTGTTGGTTCCATTTTGAAATTTAACTATTTTGTCTATCCCTCTCTGTCACTTCAGTAAATATGAGAACCTACTTTTACTGTCCATTTATATTTATGAATATGATTGCCATTCCTTTTCAGGTCTGCTCTTGTGGTCTCATATGTTTGTCCAATGTACCAATTTTCAATAGTTCAGTCTTTTTCCAGCTTATCTTTCAACATCTTCTACTATCTCAGCAAACCTGAGTTCATTCTGGTGCAATTGTGTAATGAGTACTAACTGGACTTTGGGAGAGAGGAACAGTAGTCAGGAATGAGAAAAAACATCAAAAGGCTGTTGTCAGTATTCAATTTGGAAAGAAGCCTTTGACATACTGCTGCTGATGTGGAACATCCAAAGACATTATTTCAGATTTGCAAAGTGGGTGGTAACAAACACAACAGTCAAGAAATCTGAAGTGTGAGAAGAGGACAAAGTTTCTCAAGTTGGCAGGGACTTAATTAATTACAACAGACTTCAAATGTTTCTTCTGTCTGAAGCTATATTTTTATTTCATCTCTCACTTGCTAGTCTGCTCTCCAACTCAAATATTAGTTACATCTATTAATGTAGGAAGTGGGAAAACTATTTCTTTGTAATAAGGAGGTTTTGGGTTGGGTTTCCCCCCCCCCCCGTATAGTGAAGCCATTTGTGGCCATTTTCCGCTTTATGTTAGTCACTCACCTCTGAACCTTGGGAGTCTAACTGGATTAATTAATGGGTTAGAAGAGATGTGCTATATTGCTCCTATGTCTTTCTGAAGCTTTCTAGCTGATAGAGGATTTTTAAAATTTGTTTTGGTTTGGGCTTGGGGTTGTTATTCTTCTGTGTGTTCACAGCCAAGCAGTAGCCCTGCTTTTTTTGTCTCTTCTGGCTTTAACTCAAGATGATATTTATGGGAGAAGAGAGAGCTTCAGGATGCCGGGTTGAGATCCAGGACGATTGGCTGCCATTTGGCAGTGATTTATTAAAGCAGCTTGTCTTATCTCCCTGACTGTGATCCTGGTACATTAAATGCTATAAATGCACTTTGCCAGGCATCTCATTATCTTCTCAGCAAAAGTTTATTGTGTCATAGACTTTGTCATTCAATTCTAAGCCTAAAAGTTATTTAATTTTCAATATCAAACATTGGTAGGTTCCAACTAAATCGTAGACCTTCCTGGCAGCAATCAGCCATTTTGGATGCATATTGCGACTTGTATAATTTAAATACAGAGTCTGCTTTGCTTTCTCAGACAAAATAACATATGTTTTGTGGTATTTTTGGAAAAGGGTGAACATGCTCTGGGTTTCAGCTAGACTTTTTGTATTATGTGCATGTGTTTAAGGGCTTTAATAATTAGAGGATCTTCTAATAAAAGAATTAGAGGACAAGGCAGAAAAATTACTACAACATAGGTTCTCTTTGCCTCTACCTAATCTTCCTTGTTTTACCTAATACAAATTATAAAGTTACAGCCATGTTTCAGCCCATACTTTTAGCAAACGTGAAACAGAATTGATGGAATCGTCAAATCATTATTAAGTAAGTATGCTCTGTTTCAAGCTGCCTGGATTTAATTGCTTTACCTTGAAAAAAACCAACCAACCAAAAAACACCAAAAACCGAAACTAAATAGTAAGCTCTAATTGAACAGGCAATCAGGGCAAAGGTCCGAAGTTCCTGGGTTAATAACAGTCACTTACTGTTTTTAAATGGTCATAGTACAGTAAATCTACATGGACTGTTTCTTTTGCACTAGACTGACTGAAGAAATGGGTATGCTTTTTGTAGTAGGTAACTTTGCAGTAGACAAAAATGTGGCTTTTTTCTTTACCATGTCCAACCCTTAACCACAGAAGATTTGAAGAAACTCAACATGTTGCTTTTCTGTTTTGCAGAAAACCTATCACAGTAAGTCACCAATTGGCATATATCAGTCACCAATACCTATATCAGCATATTGCCATGGGACTGTTGTGAAATGCCAGGGTAGGCAAAACTTATCTTTCCAAACCAGTTCATGGGGAAGCTCACTGTTCTATGCCTACATGTGTCCTTCCTGCAGCTGTTTATCCATGTGGAGTGAGCACATACTCATGTACACGCGCATAAGTCAGTGTCTGTCTCTGTACGTGTAGAGTGTGTGAGCATGTTCATAGTGGAGGAAGAAGTGGTGCTCACAAGCTGTGCTGCCTCTTCATGCTGTCACCATCTGTGTAGGCTCTTTGCCTAAAGCTGGTTGACTTTGAATACACCTAGCAAACTGGTGGGAGTTTAAAGCTAAGAGAGTGTGACCTTAAGTGGTTGGCAATGACACAGCATGATAAGTTTGTAGCTTTCGAAGGTTAAAGCATAAGACTTATCTCAGGAAGGTAACAGATAAATAATGACTCTTTGAGCCAAGGAGAGAAAAAGACAGTGAACATATTCTACTAGTATTTATAGATAGAGTAAAATTATTCATCAAAGAATTTTGCAAAGATACATTAGGTTCCAGAAGCTATTTTGCTTCTTACAGTCTTATGAACTAGATAATTAAAAATATGCCCTGACAGTGTCATTCAGACCTCCTAATTATTTACTGATTTTCACTTGACAGCAAGATGCTGTATGTTAGACCTAATTTATATTATCTCTTACTGTATATGTCAGAAGTAGAAATGCTCAATAAACATATACTGATATTTTCCTTTTGTTATCGAGGAAATATTCTGTTATCACGCTGTCATCACCAGTCTTAGGAAGTATCCAGTATTTAATATTTCATATTTTTGTCTGCATTTGCAAACATTCACTGATGCGCCAAACATCCCAGTGCTGAGTATTTTCCTTATTTTGAAATTAGGGAAACAGAAGAAAAAGGGCTATTTTGTCTTCAAAATTGAAGTACTAAGTCTGCTGGTTTTGTAGACTGGCTATCCAGCCTTTTAATCCTCCAGAGTTAAGTTTCCAAAAGCCTAATACCCATTTTTTTCCTCAAAAGCATCCATACATTACCCATGCTTTATTTCTGCATTGGGAGAATGTATTCTTCCTATTAACTGTGATAAATCTGCTCTTTACTTCTCATGTTATTGATTAGGCTAACAGCTTCTGTCTGACTTTTTCACCATCTTCTTTGCTCAGTTTTACTCAGTTTTGCATCTGATTACTACTGACACTTCTATGCTTACCCTGACTGTTTTTTCATCCTGTTGTGTCCTAAGTGCTATGGAAATCATAAACTTTCTGGGGCATGCATGTTAGTTACACGTTGCTGCAGTGCGCAGGCAACATATTCAACCAAAATATTTGAGTATTTTTTATCTTATGGTAACTATTAGTAAAAATCACCCCAAACAACCCCTGCTAAAGTAACTTTACAGCCATTGTTCAAATTCAGTCAAGGACGTCCCCTAAAGTTATTCCTTAATGATTCAACCATACTCTTCTGTCAGAGTATTGAGGGTTGGGTTTTTTTCGCCAGAACTGTTTCTTGAAATAGCATGCTTAAAATAGATGTAATGTAACTGTTCATGAAAAATTTAATCGAGGGTATTTTGTATTGAGATAGTTGGGCTGAGAAATTAGAGATAGAAAAGCCCCATTTTTTTTGATCTAGTCTAATTCTGCACTGTTGCTAAATAATGACATTTGGCTGTCTGTTCCCACTTGAGTATTCTATTTCCCATAGTAACAATGTCATGGTCTGCCCAGAGCATCTTTTTAAACTGCCTCTTCTCACTCCGTTGGGTTTTTATATAGATTTTCTCAAATGCAGTAAAATAAAATACTAAAATAAAAAAATAGCATTAAATAGTAGCAGGCAGGAAATTTAAAGAAATATCTACAAGACAGGAATCAGAAAAGAAGACAGAACACAAAAGGCAAAAAACCAAAGCAAAATAGTATTAGAGTCAGGAGTCAAAGGAAACAAGACTATAGTCTGAGATCAATAAAAACAATAATATAAAGATCACAATGACTAAGAAAAGTAATAGATTTTGTAATCTTACTAATAGTGAATTAGAAAAGAGGTTTTTATCAGACAGTAATGTTTGTGTGCATTTTGATAAAGTATTCCACTGATTTTCTGTAAGGGAACAGTTGGTTATGAAGATATGATTAGCACTTAGTAACAACAGCAGAGAGAAATGTTCCATGATAACTGTATAATCTGATATATCTGGTCAAAAACATCCTGGCATTTTGAAAGGAAAACAGGGAAACACTTTAAAATGATGCTCAGTGAATTCTTGAAGGCAGAGAGATAATATCAGTTAATTTGAAAAGTTAAATGGAGAACCACACCGTAGGAATACAACACACAGGGAATCAAGAATTCATTGTTTAGTAATCCTGATGCTTTATGCAATATATTCAAGCATATATTGTTTATATAATCCTCACATGTGAAGAAGACCATGCTATATTTGCAAACAGCCAAGATGTGATGAAACAGAACATGCCAGGCATATTCCTGCTTTTCTATAGTGCTACTCCCTTGCATTTGCTATAGATTTTTGGAAAAAGCTATTTCATAAAGCTTTCAATACCCCCTCTCACTGATATTGATTTCTGCTATAAAATAACAGAGGCCTCCCAGACCTTCTATGCGAGGACTCAGAAAGAGCTCCCTGTCTAATCAAGGAGAGGAATCTCCTGACCCACTTTGTGGTATTACAGAAGTGTGTGCACACCTATTGAATGCTAACCCCCAGAGCAGGTTGTAATAAGCATTTTGCTAGACAAAATGGTAAACCAAAATCAGATTTAGCCATTTCAAAATTCTTTTCATCAATCAAATATCTGATTAACAAATTAAATTAAAGCAATTCACAGTAAACTGATTGGGAAAAAAGTGACAATGAAGTTAGGTTAAATAATTCAAATTAGAAGAAAATAGATATTTTTTCAGAATGCTGTTTTCAGGTTCCATTTCTCTGCAGGCACTTTCTTGGAAATAACTGCAGCCACATCTTTAAAATCTTTTCTTTTAATCAATATTTTTTACAGCAGTTGAGATTAGGTTATTCATTGTAGTGACAACAATGTCGATGAACTCATTTGGCCTTAATGATTTGATTCTGACAGCAGCTGCTAATTCTGCTTACCACAATGCCTAACGTTTTGTATGAAGGTTAAAGATAGAAGTGGTTCCTGGGATGGCTGACAGGGTGGATTAGTGCTGCTGAGCCCCATAGGAAAAGGTCACTGCTGCAGTACACAAGGGAGGGTTGTCACTGGGGGAGGTGAGGTCACAACTAGCCTACAAAAAGACCTTTGGGCTTGGGTAAATGAGGCACTGGCAGGTGTAAGTAGGATTTGGTTATTGTCTCCTGTTTATCTTTGCCTACCAACACCAGCCCTGGCTTCTAATCACTCCTGCCAGGCAGCTGTCATGTCGATGGGACTGTCAGCTCTTCTCCCTTCTTCTCTCTGCTCCCAGTATTATTTGTTTGTGATGTTTCCAAATAGAACATCTTGAGCAAGCATAGAACTGCTGGATGAGCAAAGGAAAGTAAAAGATCTTTTTCTACTGACAGAGGTTTTTAAGCTATGGAAAGCTCCTTTAGGTTTTTAATTTATTTTTAAAGTTGCATACAGTATTCTGCTCTTATCTATGTCTCACTGAGAAGTCATGTTGAATCCTAATAACTTTTATGTCCCATTTAAATGGGAGTAACTGAAGATCTCATTACTTCACATGATTAGTCATTGGGGTGTAGGTTCTCTACAGATTGATGGAACAGTGTAGCATATAGTGGCCTTAGGAGGCAATTTCTCAGTTGCACAAGGTAATATTGGCTTTGAAATATGACTTGCTAGAAAAACGATGGCTCAGCAGTTCACCCTGAAGTGTCACACCATTTCAAAGACTAGTCTTTCACAGTGCTGCATGCTGTGAATTTACTGGACTGTACGTTGAAGTCTACATACACAATAAGAACTCAGCAGTGCAAGAGAAAGTGGAATTTTGCAAAATGACACCTGAATTATAACAAATAAGAAGTAATTGCCAGCTTTTGATTTGTATTTACTAGCAGCTGGGTTACCAAGCCTCAAACATAGTGGGATGAAGGGTACTGTCTGAATTTGATGAGCTGATGGTCTGGTCTCACTTAAGATGACTAATTTTTTTCAATACTATACTAGGTTTCTTCATTTGGGATACATTTTTTCTTACACCAACTCCATGCTATGTTCTCTTTTCAGTCATTCACAGGGTTCAGATTTTGGGGTTTTTACTGGCTCTGTATACTCCAGTTATAATGCCATACACTGAAATGTAAAAGTAATTTTCTTATTGTTAGGAGAGCAATTGCAGATCACAATAGATGTTCCTTCCCAGTACCAAAAGCTAGACTTCAGTGTGGAGGGTAACCTGTTAAAAGACACGTCACAAATTTCCACTGATTTTAATGAAATTGCAGAGAGAAGATGTAATCTTGAAAAGGTAATTTAGTGTTTCTACTTGTTTGTCACCCAGTCTCTCTCTTAGGACATATTACAAAATGCAGAGGAAACCAAATGGCTAGTTTGAAGATCTGTGAGGTAGTGAATTTAGATTTGGAACATGAATATTCATCAGATCTTGCTCTCCTAAAATAATTGTCAAGCACAACCTTTCTTTGAGGAAAGCTGTCAAGTTTGACGTACTGTGCGTTCAGAACCTGACTTAGAAATTATTAACTTTGAAATGGAAGAATCTTTTCAAGCAGCATTAAACAGGGCATTCTAGCAGTTTCTCATTAAATTTTCCTCAGTATTTGTAAAGTTCATTGATTTTGGAGAAATAAAAAGCAGCAGTGTATAATAGATAAAGGTTTAGTACTCAGGAGTAAACCAACTCCTCCCCCTTCAAAATTTAAAAATAAAAAAAGGCCAAGAAATTAATTCAGATAATTTAACATGGGAAATTAATCTGTTTCATATCTGGGAGTAACAGATGGAAACAAAGAAGCAATAGACCTTCCTGCTTTCCCTGCTCAGATCCATTAATTGCTATAATTTTAGGCAGACTGTCTCTCAACAGATTGAAGGGTGTGCAATAGCTGGGAAAATCAGGCCATTAGATGGTGTCCTTAACTGCTTAAGTGTCACAGTTTAGATGTCTACAGGTGAGAATTTTGATCTCTACCCAAATCCTACATGTCATAAAGAAAAATTGATATTACATAATATCAAGAAATTTGTATTTTGAGTCACTCAGAAGTAAGTGCTGAAAATCCTCTATGTTATGGTTTAATAACAAAAGAAATGTCATTTCTCTAAGGGAAAGTCCTAGGAAAATGCTAATACTAGGGAAAGGATGCTTAGGGATCACTTATACCTTAGAACATAAAGGGTTGCTTTTTTTAAACTCTAATATAAAAAAAATGTATCTTTGCATTATCTTTATGAATTTCTAATTCCCTTTAAAAGGCTAGCTAGGATCAGGTATTTAATCATGGGCTGCTTTATGAAATATATTTCACTGTTTTCAATGTCACTTTTCAATTTAATTTAAATTTGTCGAGCTGGTTTATAGCTCAGTTTGTTTCATTTTTTCCCCAGGAGACTTCTGCTTTTGTGAGTGTCCCAAGTAAGGGATTTTAAAAGAAATTACTTTCAGTAATAAAACTATAAATAAAATAATGAATGTTTCCTTCAGACAAACTCTGATAGAAGTTTATGCGTCATAAAAACCAAGCAAACAAAAAGCCAAAAAATTGTTAGAAAAACCTAAACTGAATTACTTGATAAGACAAAAGAATAATAAACAGAGAATTGAATATCAGTAGATGTCAGTTGTTTGGGGTTTTTTTTAACAAATAAGTATCTTAACTTCTACTGACAGACTATTTTAATACTGGAAAGAAAGAAAAATATAATGAGATGGACTCACATGCTGCACAATCTACAAGAGAGCCCTCAATTGCTTGTTTATTTTTCAAGGTTGCACACTCCAGCATGCCCAAGTGTAAGCCATCACATTTGACAGATTTGAGTACGACCAGAGGCCTGAACCAGCAGCTTGTCATGTTCAACTCTGCTAAATACTTTTAATAGCAATGTTACAGCAAAAAAAGTGGAAGTTGAGTACCGTGTCAGTCTTGGGAGACTCCTGGACTTTGCTGTGTTACAGGCAGACCATTCCTGACTCATAGACATATTTTAATAAGAGGAGAGAGAAGTCAAAGTTACAATTTTTTGAAGAAAAAGCTTGAATAAGTGAATGAAAATCCATTAGAGTCTTCCTGTTTGTCATAAGAAGGAATCCTGTGATGTTTTCTGTAATTATCTGTAACAAATAGATTCTCTTTTCTGTATGTGGGAGCACCTTCCAAGAGCTGGCCAAGTCATGGTCAAGTTGGTTTGCAGATGACTGTAGCTGGCTTCCGACTTGAGCTTTGGTTTGGGACTCCTGTTTTTACTCTTCACAAGCATTAATTACAGTACATTTTGGCTCAATGCCTTAATTTCTGGAGAATTAATACGAGCAAAAAACTAGTGTGTGCTTAAGTACATGTATCAGGTACCTCAGCAGGGAAAGAGAAGTAATACCAAGGGAGGGGAAGACCACACACAGTTCTTCACTGCTGAACACAGAGTACCCTATGGTCACTTTTCTTTCAAACAGTGTGTATATAGTCTTTATAATAAACATTTTTAATGTAGTTATTAATAGTGAATCTTTAACTCATGTAACTATCACATTTATAACAATAATCTTTATTTAAGTATCTCACGATCAGAACATTAGAATGGTGTTATTTGAATACAACATGAAGTTTACATGAATTTCTGTTAGATGCAAGGCAGTGTTAGAGATGTCGACTGAAAATCAGAGATTTGAATGAAGGGTAAGAGAGCAAGCATCCTTATTATCACAGTGAGTTAGCAAAAAGTGAAGCAAGGTCAGAGGTCCTCTGACTGTTCTCTCTGGTGTTCTCCTCCTTTGGAAATAGCCTCAAAAGGTAGCAAGGCAATGAAGAATTCCCTCTAAGGTACTGCTGCTCCTTTGCCTTTGCGATGACTGAAGCAATATAGTCAAGAAAAGGGAATAATGTTTTTTGCAGAAGTTTCTTCCGTGCTGCTCCAAAGGAAAATGGTAGTCTTCATTAATTTCTTTGCAACTTTATACCTATATAAAAGGTTACTTCTCTCATAGTTGGTCCTATCTGTTATGTTTTGGCACAATAATCTTGATTGTTACTCAATATAAGGTACTATTCCTTTACTCCAATTTTAGTTCTTCAAAACCATTTTAGGACATTTTGTGATTTGTATTTATGCCAGTAATCCTGTACCTTTCCTGAAAATTGAAATTTTGGGTGCATTAGATATGGAAATGAAGACTTTTTAGAAGGAAGAGAGCCATACCTATTATAAGCATTAATTATTTGTAGAAGAGCTAGGATCAGTACTACTCCATACTGTATGTGCTGGGAACTTTCAGAGGTAAATTTACACTCAAATTTTCAGCCTACCATATCTTGTTCTCACTATTGCAAGACCCTCTGCTCTTTAATTTCTTCTGTTTCTGATAATTTTTGTGGTCTGTCAGAGAGCAAAGATTATCTGAATTTTAGGTTTAGTGAGAGAGAACAGGACAATTTCAGGTAAAAAGTAAGTACACAAAATACTTGAATAATGTAAAGGCATACTTTGCTAGAATTGCAGATGAGGATTTTTGCTGCAGGCCCTGTGCTGCTGTCTGTAGTGCCCTTTGTCTGGCTGTATGTGTCTAGGGTAGAGACAATGCAGCAATTCAGTTGTCTAAACTCTCTACTCCCTGCATAATGTCTAGAGCTCTGACCTTTGTAGGTGACATCTGCCCTTTTTTTCATGCAGGATTTGTGCTTGGTATCCCTCTCCACTGCAATCCATCCTATTTCCACAATCTTTTGCTGTCCAGTTTTTTATTGCCCTTCTTGCAACCTAATGCTTTCTGTAACGTTGCAGATGAGAATTTTAGTTCTCAGTTCTTTTAGCAAGTGGTAAAGAGGTTTCTAGCCCCTTCTTTTCTCTTTCCAGATGAACTACAGGCTTAATGCCTATCCATTATGGTGTTTTGTTTTTTTTTTTCATGTAGAAAAACTGAATTGAAAGCAGTGTGGATGCATTCTTTCTTTTTTTTCTTGATAATTTTAGATTCACTTCCCCACTTCTATAGCTCATCTGGGGTTGGGGTTTTCTGGGTGGTAAAAATAAATATCAATAAATATCAAGCTTACTTTTTATATTACTAAGGTTAATTAAAAATTCACACAGTTTCAAGGATAAGTTGCACTTAAAATGTGTCTTGCTTGCAAGCCCCATGTGATCATCATTTTGGAGAGATGTTTTTGGAGGCTTTTGTCACTGGCCTTCACCACTTCTTCTTTGATCCTAGCACAAAATTCTTGGTGTTGACCTCAGTGTGCTTCCCAGTCACCCAGAACCCATGACAAATGGCCAGAACTAAATTCCTGAAACTCTTGATAGATTCTGATATGTTAGGGGAGTAAATCCACTCAGGCAGTTATTTATTTTCCTGCAGGGAGACCAGGCATTGTTTTTCTCCTACTGAAGATGCTTACAGGCTGAAATGGGTCCCCTTTTTAAAAGCTGCCATCCACACCATGCCAAGCTGTGTCAAGAGTTTCTTGGATCCACGAGCACCATTTTTCTCTTTCAGTCAATCTGGCAATTTCAGTACTTTCATCCACTGGAAAGAGAGAACTCATAGTGAGATACATTAGTGCTGCCACATTTTCAGCTGATAGGGGTGCTTTTAATGTACTGTTTCTCTGAAATTTGAGCTAAAAACAGCCAAGGGAACTATTCTGTTGCCCAGCAGACAGACTACAACTTTCTAAAGACTTTATGTTTTTCTTTTTTTGAAGAAAGCTGTTTACAAAACAGAGGGTACCAATACCTCCAGGAAACATCTGTCACTGGGCTAGGAAGAATACCAAAAAGTTTAGGATACATAAAAATTAGTTATTGTTTTTCATTGCATATCTTTACAGATTTGATCAAAATATGTCATTCATTTTGACAGGAATTTCTCATATTTTGGCTGTGGTTTTGCAATAAATTATGAGTGAATTTTTTTTTTTAGTTTGTCACAAGAGAAATTTGAATTTATTGTATTTAAGAAAAAAGAAATGATCTTTTAAAATTTTGTTTCCATTTTATGTTATCCTTTATTATTTTATTATATAAACATTTTTTCATATGACTAGCATATGGTATAATATTTCATTGAAGATGCTTCAATTTAGAAAAAGGTAGTTTTGTTCAGTATTAAGTAGAGTTTTCCACAATGATTTGAAATGTCAAATAAATTAAATAGAAACATCTGAAAATTAAGATACAAAAAAGAACATTTATAGTGTACTATTACACCTTTTTTCTCAGTGCTAGAAAGTTATTTCTGATTTTAATATGACAATGTAAGTATAGGTCGACTGAAATTTAAAATTTACTTCCTAAGTTATTCCAGTTTTTGAGCAAATCATTATTTTTTAATATTGCAAGATATTTTGTTTTCTATTTAAAAAATTAATATATTGTCAAATATATTTTATTTGAAAATTTCCAGCTAGCTTTATATCCTCATAGCTCCGTCATAGTTTGCCCTGTCATAGTCCAGAAACCTGAGCAATTATTGTGCCTACAACTTACTCCTACAACACCTCTCTTCTCCAGATTTCTAAAAGTTGTGTAAGAATTAGGTTGAAACCTCAAGTAATAGTTCCATAAGTGAGCTCCTACCATCATTGGCAAGATGATAAACACATGGTACAGTGACTTTTTAAGAGATTTTGGGACCAACAAAGATTGGTACCACTGGCATATGGAATAACAAATATGTTTGAAAATTTCTGGCATCAATGACAGTTGGGATCTCTGAGCACAATTAAATTACCATTACTATCAATGATTGCTGTTAATGACCATGTGAAAAGTAGCAATGTAACATAAGGTGCAAATGAATAGCATTTAGATTTGCTGCAAAAGTCTGGCACAGGTTAGGATTAAAGATAACATTAAACCCTTCAAACAGAATTTATAATGTCAATAATCTAATCAGCAAGTTAGCTCTGTAATGTAGAGCAAGAAAATGCTGAACATTTGAGGAATTATAAAAAAATGTCAAATATCAAATAAGTGCTTGCATAGTCTCTGCAAATAAGTTTGGTTCTGAAATCCATGTTTTCTAAACTTAGCAAACTGACCTTCATGGGTGAAAAAGCTAGAAGGAATTAAAAATCATAAAATCTCCAAATCTCAAGCTTGAATAAAAATGTTCCATGATCAGGGCATAAAGATATGCCTAAACTGCATTAAACTTTTTTTTGCCTTTTTTTAAGCAATCTGATTTTATTTAGAGAGTCTTGAATGTCTGATATATTTAATTCATATTGCACATTCCCTCTCAGAGATCCTTCTGCTTTACCCCTGTCTTTTATGACTGTGTATTTGCTTGAGAGTTATGGAATATGATTTTTAGTGCTTTAAGTTTTCTGAGAATTTTTATTTAAATCAGCCAGTTTTACACAGGCAGTGGTAATGAGCAAGCCCCTGAAGGGCAGATGCACAGACAGGATGAGTATTGAAGCCTTTAGTCCTTACTAAATGATGCTAAAAATCAGGTCATGTACAGGCAGGACAAAGTCCCTTCCTACTTTCTACTAAAGCAGGAAAGACCTGGGTCTTTACTCAGCAAAATCTGGGAAAGAAGCAAGATGTGTGAGAGACAATCCTGGCAAACAAAACAAGAGAAGAAACAGCTTTGTGTTCCGCTTAACTTGTCCTTTACCAGACAGGTTGTTGTCGTGTTGTTGACTACAAGCAAGTAATCCTATTAGGCTTCAGGTAAAAGGCTTAGCTTGTTATCTGAAAATATTTGTGTGGATCAAGCTTTCAAAGAGTTTCAAGGGGAAGATTTTTATTAAGAAGCCATTTAGGCATTGAACTAGCACCTTTTCCCACAGTCACAACTTACTGCTAAACTCAACAAACTAGCACCTCATCTTGAGACCTACATGGAAAAAATACTTTGTCCAAGGGTATGCGGGAGGAAGCCCATTGCTTCCAGTACTTCCCAGATTAAGCTCATCATACACTTCCAGAGACACTGCGTTTCTGCCAGTGCTCATGAGTTCAGGGGGGCGTCCCACACCTGGCATCCTCTTCTTGCTCCTTGGAAGGCAGTGCAAGGCTGCCAGCCCTGGGTCCATGTCGTAGTAAGGTTATCATGGAGTGCTGCACCGGAAGACAAAGATAGGAGGTGTCCCATCCTATGTTGTTGCTTTCAGCCTACAATTGTAAAAGATGATTAAAAAAAAGCCGAGTGAAATTACAAATTAAATATAATAATTTTGGTTTAGTCTTTACCTACCACATCTTTTCATCTTAAGCAAATGACAATATGGGGTAACAAATATTGCTCAAAGACAAAACCAACTCCAAACCTTGCTTTACCACAACAACAAAGCTGTATAAACCTTCTGGATTTAAATCTTGCTATTTCATGGAGGTTTATAGGATGAGTATCATGAGCAGAATGAAGACAGTCTTACTTATCATTCTGCTAACATAGTCATGTACACTGTTTTTTTCAGATTGAGTTTGATCAGTTGCACGTAGGAAAAATAAATATCTGCTTCTGCACATAAGCAAAAATGGGACAGTAGTTCTGGCAACAAATATTCTTAAGCATGAGAGGCAGTACACAACAGAGGACGCTAACAGTAAATCAGGATTTTGACATCAGGCAAATAATTACTGGGAATAGTTCTCCTCTGAAGACTTATCAGGAGGATTTATTTGGTTTCTTAATATACTGTAGAGACAAGGTTGAGTAAAAAGATCTGATATTTCAATACCTCCCTCACAGCCGAAGCTCTTGACTGGCAGTTTGCAAAGGTGAATGGCAAATTCTGCTTATCTCAGGGTGTTTATGGTGCTGGTTTCAATATTAATTTCCTTCAAATACAAATATGGATACCATGAGATATTTCTTTATGCTTGTGGGATCTCATTTCTGTTTTCACTTGTGGGGATGTGAATTGGCCATATGCAAAGTGAAGAATGAAATTTTTGCTTCTTAAAATGATGAGGTAACAAGGTGTTATAGATATATAAGGCTTTATATTGCTTTTTATCTTCTAAAGAACTGCATTGTCAGTTCGTATTTGGTCCATTCAACTTATTTTAATTAACTTGTCTGAGTCTGCATTTGAAAAATTTAAGCATCTCTTGGATCCAGTGTGTAGAAAATTTAACAAACAGCAGCAGGAAGATAATTCCTCCAAAAGATTTTCTCCCTTGGCTTGTTATGATATTGTCAACAGCTCTTGATGGAATTACTTCCTTACATCTTGTTTTAGTCCATGGACTGCTTAATATATAATTAAATATAGATGTTGTGTGTCTGCCTCGTGTAAAAAAAACCCTGTACTTTACAGAAATAAAATATCTTCCTTGTTGGATATTTATAGTTTTATTCAAGTAACACTTGCCTAAATTCCATTTTGCAAAATTTCTTCTGATTCTTGATACATTCTATTATGAATTTAGAGCTAGTTAATGACTTTCTGCTGCCCCTATCATGTCAGATTAAGTGTTGTATTCATAAATAAGTAGAAACCAGAAGGGGTTCTTATTCAGATCCTGAGGTATGGGTGTGCAGTTTTACAAGGTATGTATAATTATCTCAAGGAATGTAAATCTTCCATCAGTTCCTTTTTTTATCCTTGCAGGCACTGGAACTAAATTATTTCTTAAAGCTTGGAAGAATATGGAAATTCACTGACCTTGCAAAAATGCATTTTGCTCTAATTGTGCTCTTGGGCTAGCAGTAATTTCTGTAGTAGGATATAATTTTCTAATTGGATCATCTTATAAAAAAATTTCCAACATGAAATAAAAAATCCTTCCAAAGTGATACTACATGAAAGCAGATGCATAAATGCATTTCTATTCTTTTTAATTGTAAACAATTTTCCTTACAATATGCTGAGTGCATCCATTTTGAAATGTGCATGATTTTCTATCATGATTTTCTATCATGATTTTCTATCTATCATGATTTTCTATCTTCAAATTAATTCAGGATTAATGCTTCAAAGGTTGCCTTGTTTGGGTATGACAGGTAATGCATTACACTTGCTGAGGAAAAAGGGGTGAAGTGGGAGTCGAACTGGCTATGTTTTCATTTAACTATGAGCATAGAATAGCTATAATGAAATTTAAAGCTCCTGCAAGTTTCTGGTTTGATTCAGGACCTGGGCTTTGGCTCTCACAGTCTGTGGAATGAAGCAAAGTATTGATTTTATGAACTCTGTGCCATCTTGAATCTGCCCGTGAAGGGTCAGTGTGGCTGTTTCATGAATAATGAGCAGCTGAGATCACAGTAGAAGATTTAAAAAGGATTAATTTATGTGGAATTGAACTTTGAAGGAGAAACTTTGCCAGCTGATATATTGGCAACTCAGTTAGTGAGGAGTTGCTTTAAGTAAAACCGTCCAATTATTTTCTCATCTTTTCATCTTAATAAGCTAAGAGATCATTTCAGTCCTCAAAAGTCAATTAGAGGAGTAACTATAAAGTCTTTATATTAGGCTGAATTCTGCCTTACTCTCCTGAGACATGACCTGAAATATGGGTGTTAGAGAGGAGAGTTCATGAGCAGCCTGGGGTGCATGTTAATATTCACTTTACTGGCGTGCTGTAGAGAAGCAATGTCCACCTCCATGGAGTGTGTTGTGGAGGCTGATTTTGCAGTGTGTTCCCTGTTTTGTGAATTTTATGTGTGTAGAACTAGCTTAAGCACTGACTGATGGTCCAGGAGTTCCATCTTCCATTTGCAGGGTTTAACTTGTATGAATATAGTAAGTAAAGGTGTACTAAGTTCAAGCTTTCTACTGTGGGCATATAGTTTAAGTCCTTTACTTTGCTGTTGTCTCTCCAGTCTTTCCTGCTTATGCTTTGGATGTACCTGCCTTTGTTTGTTAACTACCTAGGTGATTAAATGCCAGCATTTGATTTCCTCACTCCTATTTAATGTAAATGCCTTGCACATCACTGACACAAATTGTGTTACACCCCAGGTAACCATTCACCTCACAGGTGGCTAAATTTAGGGATTTTGTATTTTTAGTGCACTGTAGGGTAATTGAGGGTGTCCCAGTCCTAGCCACTGCAGTAGACTAATATACGTACGTCTCATTTGGAAACCATGGAAGGAGGTTATACTAATCAAAGAAATTGCTGGTGTTTCTCATACCTCTGCTGCTTCTATGAAAAATTGTTAGACAACATCCATAGGCTCTAAGAGAGAGACAGGGAGACCTGCATCATCTCTGGATTCATTGACATAAAACAAACAGCTGTGTGCAGCCAGAGAAAGGGATAACACGTCACAGCTCACCATTGATCTGCTCTTAGTATAGATTTGTATATCCTCAAACACACATTCAGAAGTCAAGTTTCTGTTTAGCCCTGAATGTTATTCTTTTTTCATTATCTCAGTTGTCTCATTTGTCCTCTAAAACCATTCCACCTAGCAGCAGAAACACATTTGGGCACTGCCTTGCATGTACCTACCATGGCAATGAATGCTTTAGAGGTGTTTAAAAGGGTTTTCAAAATTTGAAGGCTCAAACTTGCTGTAAAATGTCAATAAAGGTTGTTTCGCTAAATGTGTTCAGATTCCTAAATCCCAAATCCATACACAAGTCCCTGGAGATTGTGAGTTCCGCTGTTCCACTGGCATTAGCAAGAAGGTGACTAAGGAATGTGACTAAGGATTTATAATTTCTAAGTAAGACACACAGGGATGTGTGTCTACTGCTGTGGTCTAAAGCCCTTCATGTGCAATACAAAGCTGTGACAAAGTGCTATTTTCATTCAGTTACAAACCTCTCTAGATAGAACAGTTATTCTGATTAAATGAATACTTTCAGAGGAAAGGTTTTGGTTTTGTTTTCTATTTTGAAAGCTGTAGATCCTGCTTCTGCTTACAAAAATGGGTAATGAACAAAAAAAAATGCCATCAAATGGTCAAAATGCCAGAGGCTAGATGCATTGAAAGAACCATAATTTTCCAGAATCCTTGATAGCACATTGATTGGCATCTTGCTGCCTTCATATGTCTGATGACCTACTTGTGAAAAGCTTTTTCGTTTGCATACTTAGGCCACTTCGGCTGGAGGTGTGCTCAAAAATTAATGAAGTATGCCAATGTTGAAACAAATCCCAAGAATCAGCTCAGCTTATCAGTATGATGGACTTCAGTGAGCTGACGAGTTTAAGGGCTCATAGGAAAATGCTGGAAGTAGAAACAGAAAGGAGGGAAGGAGCAATGATTGTGGTTGGGTGCTCTGTCATGTCTTGTCTGCAATTAGACCACTTTTTTATAATCTTTGTTCAGCTCTACATACTGATGTTAAGTACTGGATATTTTGACTTTAGACACCTTGCTATTTCCAGAACAACTATGTGGTAGGGAGGTCAATGAGAGGATTATTATGAGATCTTTTCAGTACAAGCATACACTAATGAAAGCGAGACAAAGAGTGACAGTGGAAACTAACCAATTGTGTAGATAGCAAGTTCTGCACTTCTCAACTTTATGGAGTATTTGACATGATCAAGGAGTCGAAACTTTGCTTGAAGCATTTGGAGCAATTTGTGGAGCTCTAGGATGTGTACAATATTCATAGCCACCTTCCTGATTATGGACAATGTGGAAGTCTTCTCCAGCAGAAGTATTATTACTGGGCAAAGTCAGAGAGCATGAGGTGTGTTTTTGGATGAAGGCTGTAGGACAGTGATCATCAATCTAACCAGGGTATGGGAGAGAAGCCACTCTTTGATACCTATCACATGGTTGGGCACACTTGTTCTAGCTCCCAAGGTAGAGGGACATTCCTATTGCTGTACAGCTTCCCTGCTCAGATTCTGTGTGAACAGAACTTAATGAGGTTGCAGAAGCACTCAGAAGTAACAAAAGGGTGGCCTTTGTAACCTTAAGTTAGAGTTCTCGTGCATATATATTTTTGGACAATCATCTTTGGACAATCATGGCTGCTCAACAACATTATTTTTTATAATGTGTAGATTGTGAGTACTCAGTTTTAATGCAGTTAATTTGGCATTTTGTGTATTCCTTGTTATTTATCATAATAATAGCCACTCATTTATCATCTGCCATTTGAAATTTTTTGCATTTAAGATGCTTTCTAGTGCATTGTCTGAATATCCACAGAATCTTTTTTTCAAACTCATTTATGCATGTATTTTGTCCATTTTAGAGATGTAAAGCTGAGGTACAGGAATATTAAGGCCAGAAAAGAGCTGCTGAGTTTTGATGTGCAATTTGAATTGATGGTAACATAAATTGTAAGATATCACTGCAGCTAACTGTGGGTTCAAAGCACACATTTCCATGCATTATATCTTTACAAGTCAAATGCTAAGCTCTAAAGGAAACTAGAAGCTCTTTATTGGTGTCCAACTTATTAAAAAATGTTAAAGCGGTCACCTAATATCTTGCAGGTTGCAGGAAGTTGGGTACACTACGGGCTTCAGTCATGCTTCATATAGTTCCTTTTGTTACAGAACTTTCAACTTCTTTGAAAAATGACAGAAGGCATCTTGCTTTAATGCAAAATTCAGATTCATCCCTAAAGCAGACCTCTTACAAATACTAAATTAATGAAGTGTTTCTAGAGAAAAAATACTATGTGGTTGTGTTATCAAAACCTGTGGTGTTATATTATATTCACAGTGAGAGTAGTGGCTACTGGACTTTGTTCTCTGTTTGCTGATTTGAACCCAGACACAGCAGAATGAGCTGAGCTGCTGAGAAAAAATCTCAGACATATGCAAGCAGTGATTTTGAAGAGAATTATGAATTATCCAGATTTAAGACGATTTCTCTTAGAAATACCAAACTGCATATTCTTAATGTGCAGATTATGGCTTGCTGAATATCAAGGTTCTTCTCTAGATCCTCTTGGTATTCGGAAGTTTCTGAATGAAAAGGTTGCCAGGACTTGTCAAAACAAGGCCCTTTTCTCTTAGCCTCAGTCTCCCAGAAAGCTGAACAGCATTTACTGACATTTTCTTTTAAAGAAATCAACCACAAGACTGACACCAAACAAAAAGAAAAGCAGATTTTGCTAAAGCTGTAAGTAGCTAAAATGCGGTTTTTAAAAGCAAAGTGGTGTCAGGCATTAATAGGCAACAGTACTAACCAAACCTGCCCTAGACTATCTAGGATGTGTGAAAAAGAGAAAAGTAAATGGAAGATAAAATAAAAATGAAAGATGAATCTTAGTATATTAAAAGCCTATATTAAGTCCCTTGGGTACAGTTTGACAATGAATATTGTTTTGTTAAGAGTTAGGAGGAACAAGAACTAAAATTATAGTTTACTGTAGACTCCCAAGAATGGGTATTCAATCTCAAAGTGATGCACATTTAATTTTATCAGATATTCTGTCATGTATTTGCCAGTTTAAAGAATAAATTAATATGAATCATCAAGATTTTTTTCCAAATTGTAAATAAGACATTTTCATTATCCAGAAAATAACTATTTACTTGTCTGATGCTGTCTAGACTTGGGAAAGAGGTCTGTAAGTGTAGAAACAGTGAGAACTGAAAGATAAAAAATTTAGCTGCATAAGCAAGTTAAAACAACTCTGGACAACGCACTAAAGTAAGTACAAACAACAATTTTCATTGCCAAAAGGGTGGTTGGTCTGTTCTGCTGGAGTTTTCAATTTTTACTATGTCTTTTCAAAAGGCTGCTACAAAGCATTAATTCAAGTTGGAATCAGTTTCTCTAATAGTCCTTAGAAATATGCCAGAAGGAAAGAGGGTTTGGATATTCCTGTTTTTTACAGGCATACTGAATATTAGCAAAAATTTTGGTGTATGAAAGCCCCCAAATTTAGAAAACTTCTTGAGAATCTATCATAAGAGAAAAAAATCCAGATAAAAATAGTGATGACTCTGAAAGGTCAGAAGTGGAGGTGTCAAAATAATCTTCTGTATATCTTACAACATGGCCATGAGTATTCCCAGAACCCACTAATAATCCACTGATGAGTGAGGTGTGATAAATGTGAAACACCAGAGAAACCATGATAGAAAGAAAACATGATTATAGTAATTTTTGCCTGAAAACTTCAGCTGTAAAGAATATAGTTATATTTCATGATTCAGCTGAACTATTTAGACTTTAGAAAATGTGAATCTTCTTACAGAGAAGCAGGAGCACAAGATTAAGTACCAAAAATTAAAATAGAATAGAATAACAAACATATATGGAGAAACAGGATGAAATGCTGATCTTGGTCCCTAGGATCTTAGGAAGACTCAGAAAACTGATGGTCAAATATTAGTTGACATGAATGTCATACATTAAAAGGTCATGTTGTTTCTGAAAGTACCTGATATATCTCATTTTGGATCTGCCTTATGATTTTTTATAAATGTATCTTTTGATGAGATAATATTATCTTTTCTAAAACGTAATCATATTTAATATCATTATGTTTTTATCCATCTTTAATGTTCTCAGTCTTAACACTATTCTAAAGGTATATTCTCATGTAGCACACAGCATTTGAATAATGACTTTTTAACATCAATGAAATTATGTATCACATTAGACTGGAAAATACAGAAAGCATAAATGACTAGTGCTTCAGAGATGGTTCTTGGATGAATGTGGACAGCCTATAGTGTATGATATTACAATTTCATTACTAAATCACTTGTGTGTTTATTACCTGTAAATGTAGCAGAAGACATATTTATTTCTAGTCGTTGTACTCAATGGTGGAAAGTGCAGCACTATAATAAACTCTTGCCCTCTGAAATATGTTTATCTTGTCACTGAGCTGGCTTGCTAATGTGATTTTCTACCTTTTGCTAAAGGAAGGTAATGCTTACTGCAGTTGCTGTGATACAGGACTAGTGCACTGAACCTTCTAGTGCATCAGCACACATTTTGTGCCATGCAGTTCACTGTCACTGCTGCTGTCTCCCAAAACCCCAAATGTAAAATAAGGATTCAAGATATTTTCCTTGTTTGCTCTGAATGATTAGTAGTAATAGTACTGAGCTTTAATTTGACTGTGGGATTGGATTTTATTTTTTTCCTAAAAAGCAGCTCATGATGTAGGCTACAGCCAGGATATTATGCATTCTATTGTGTTTTGCACTTTAACAGCATGTATAAACACCTAGCTTTGTCTTTCTAGAAGTTATATGTCTAGAAGAGGCTTTATCGACCCTCTCTAGGAGAGGAAAAGACATAAAGGGACACCTTCAGTGGACAGTTTATCTCACAAACCTGAGACATTTGAAGTCAGGATGAATTACCTCCTAGAGGAGCCTGCTTTTTATACTGGTTAGAGAGGACATCTAAATAGGTTAAATAATATACCTAATTTTTATATAGTTAAAACTATAGGAGATGAATTTCGCCGCAAGTGATGAGGTGATTTTTTTTCAAACTTTTGGCCTGAGAATAATCCAAAAAAGATTAACAGGTGATGTAGCAAAACTGGGAGTATACTGCTGTATGTGGCAATGAGGTAAAAGTTAAAATGAAATGCCATAGAGAAGCAATTCTGTAGAGAAAGGTCTGAGTAACACAGATCAACCTCCCTTCCATACAAAAGCAAAGCTTTTGTAAAAGTTGTTAATGACATTTCTGTAAGAGTAGCCTTTCTCTCATTTGCATCTTCTGCCTCAATCTCCCAAAGCAGAAGAGTTGACAGTCTGTGTTTCTTGAGAAATGTAATGTGTTCTCTGTCAGCTCCAGTGACTGTATTCTCATGGGTTCCTATTTTGATGACATTGCACCCACTGGACAAAGACTGAAGACAAGAAAAATAAAACTTTTGGAAATACTGGCTTCCTTCTGACAGTTAGTCTGCAGAAGAGATACTCCTTTTATTTTTTTTGCAGCCTGGAAATTCATCAGGTGTTTTCCAACCTATTAATAATATTTTGGCTAACAATACCAGATAGGCTTAATAGATTTTCCTGCCAGTGTACTAAATGTGATTGCAATGAAGCATGAAACAACCTGTTTTAATGACTTGCACTTAGACCTGATGTTAATTTTTTTAAAGACAAACTGCATCTTTCATTAATTGAACAAGCAGCCACTTGACTTTAAGAGAATCATTAATTTAAAAGTCTGAAAAATAACATTCATTGTACATTAAGAAGTATTACTGAAAACTTTCTGGTAAATCTCTTGAAGAATAAGTAATCACGTACATTGATTTTGAAATGCTTTCTGCCTATTGACACACAGTATGTAAAGTAGATGTGCTATTTTCTCTGCAGCTGGGATGACAGCAGCTCAGTTAGCAGTGGCCTCAGTGACACTCTTGACAACCTCAGCACAGATGATTTGAATACGACCTCATCTGTCAGCTCCTATTCCAATATAACAGCCTCTTCAAGGAAGAACGCTCATGCCCAGGTAAGTAGCTTTTCATTGCCATTTGTTGCAACACCCCACAAGCATGCAGAATAACAAAGGAAAAATCAACTATTGATGCCTTTGAAACAAATGAAATATTTGTATTTTATAAAGTCCTCTATTACACTTGCATGCCAGAAGCCCACGGATCCCACTGACCCAACCTTGAGCTGTGGGCTGACGTCTGAAATTCCCTGCTCAGAGCGCACACCACTGCTGAAGGTACTGGCTGGCGAGACCCTGCTCTGCCCGCCCTGGGGAGCCTCCATTGATCCGAGCCTCAGGAATTGCCCTGCTGTACCCTAACACAAAAACCCCACAGTATGACTGGGTCTGTGATGGGTGGATTTCTACTCACTTCAACCCATTTGGAGTATCTCTTTCGACAGATAACACAATTTAAAATAAGATATGTTTTTGTCTTTTATGAGCTGAAACATACCAGGGAAGAAATACATAGGCTGTACTGTCCTCCCAGAGGAGCCCACAGAAAGTAGAGTGAAAGTAGAGTTTCTCTTCTCCCCAGTTAGGTCCAGGAATGAAAGTCTCAATGCAAGCTGACAATGCATAGTATCAAAATAGAGTTCTGAGTAGCATACAGCCACAAACTATAGACATAATACACGTGTGTGTGTATGTGTGTGTGTGTCTGTGTGTATGTGTGTGTATATGTAAAGATCTTGTGCAGGGTATCTCAGTGCTTTTTTGCAGCTCCCCTCAAAATTGCAAGTAATGAAAAAGACAATACAGACTGCTAGCAGGACTCGGTTCCCCCCAAAAAAAGAAATAAAACCAGAAAAGTTTGTCCCAGCACAAAAGTATTCTTTGCCATGTCATCTGCTGTTTACAAGCAGGGAACTTCAAGACTGAACACTCACCACAGGAGAAGAGTGGTTGCTTCTGATGATTTGATGTCAAGTATTCAGAACACAAGACTGACATTTCTGATTCCATTTAGTCTCCTACAGGCAGCCAGTGTCTGCAATTCAGAGATCTGTTTTGTAGACATACATTGGAACAGACTTTGTGAGCAGGAGAAAAATACATATTTGTCATTCCCCCAAAACAATAAGGAAATATAGTTACTTTTGGAATGAAAATTACTTTAATCTCCAGCAGGACAGGTATCAGACCAATGTTGTAGTCTTGCAAAGGTATTCACAGAAATGCCAGCATTCTTCAGGCCTTACAATTGCCTTTCCCACACGATCAGGGTCTTCCATGGTTACTAACTGGAGATTAGACTCTTCCCTTTCACATCAACACTGACGGCCAGCTAGTTCTGGCTTGCTTGTTCCAATGCATCATCATCAGGACTGGGACATCTCAGGCTGACTATTTAACTCTTTGTAGGTTTTTGGAGTGATCTCATGTTCTAGCTGCTCTATAAGCCTCTGTTCTATTTGCAGGTTGTTCAGTGATAGACAGAGATGCCACACATGTTCAAATTTTACTTTCATTCCAGAGTTGCTTAATGTTATGAAGACTAGGAACAGACTTTTATCAGGTATGCCTTTACCAGGCAGATTAACCAGAATTCACTGTACTCCATGCTAGCTGGCAATCTCAGTCAGAAGCTGAGATGAACAGAATATGCATTTTGCCAGCTGTTTTCCAGGTATAATACATGCTCATGCAACCCAGAGATCCCTTTCTCAGTCTTTTTAAGTGATTGGAACAGTGAGAGCTGGCTATTGCCTGAGGCAGAAACTGCATATTTTGTTGCTGTTTTCTTATTAAAAGAGGATTAGTCACCATAATGGTGAAGAGAGGCTTTTAGAAAGTATTGTATTGCCATCTTTTGGAAATTATGAAGTTTGCTTTAAAAATGTGTAATTGTGTTTACAGCTATTTGTCAAAAAAGTTCTGGGAGCATGTTGTTACATGTTACACATTGTAACAATAACTGTAATGAAAACTCTTTTCTGAAGACCCTGCAATATTTTTTGTAGATGTTTGCTTGGCCTTTTTTTCCCCACTAATCCTTACCCAAAATCTACGCTGGCTTCTGCAAAGCACATATGAAATTATGGAAATGCAGAGAGCTTTTGCATTTTGCACACCTCAAATGACAAATATGTAAACAGGAACTGATTAATCTGTCGGTCACCTAATCAGTATTAATCCTACTTATGACAACAGTGCCTGGGAAACAGCCACAGAGGGGTCTCTGTGGTGAAGGAGTTGTGACAGCACAGGATTATAAATAGTCCATCCCTGAATGTGATCCACTTTGCAGCCTCTCTTAGGCTGGTGATACCTGAGAGCAGCACCATGTTTTTGCTGTTAAAGAGAGGCAGAGTCAAGCAGGACTGGTGAGATGGTAATGTGCAAATAAGGCTTCAGGCTGAGGTCAGGAGTCTGCAGGAAAACACAGGAGGAAGAGTCACACCGAACAGCCTGTCAGCACAAAGAATGCCAGTCTTGTCAAACACAGAGGGTAGGATCAGTCTCCATTGTTTCTATTTAAACCACTTTCACAGCTTCTACACTGTCTGTTTTGTTGGGCTGCTCCTTGCAGCACTCCCTTCCTTATACATGCCTCAGGGAAAGCAGGTGTCACAGGAGCATTAAGTCCTCATTGGTACATCTTCCACATGGGTCTGAGTTTCAGAGTAAGCGTGAGCCCAGATGGTTGCCTTCACACTGCTCATGGGTAGCACTCACATAAGCCTCTCTGCTGCTCTGCCAGCTGATATAGCTAGAGTGAGTCTCATGTTGGAAACAATTCATTTCTGTGGAGACAGACCAGTAGAATAGCCATCAGCTGTAGCTGAAGATGTTATCCTTGCTCACTGGTGGCAGAGCATACTCTGTGCTGTTGGAGAAATATTCCTAATTCAATCAGTGGAAGGTTTGGATAGGAAAAGGCAGGAAACTAGACTAGCAGTGTGTTTAGGAATTCTCTCATCCAAGCTTTTAGTAAAACCTCCCAGCATAGTGATTCACTTCTGAAATTCAGACAGAGTTGAGAAACAATAGGGTAACACCACTGATGATTAGAGTAAATTATGTTTCACTTCATTAAGATTTATCTGAAGGATAGGGATGAAATCTTTTGAAAATAAAAAAAAAAAAAGAAAATGTCTTCCTCAAAAGGAATGAGGATGCTAATGTTTTCAAAGGAAAGTTTCTGTGGCCCTTGCTGCAAATAAATCAGTATGCTTATTCTTCTGCCCTCCTGTGATTTAAGAAATCAGCAAATAATGAAGATGCCTGAACTGACCATTTCTCATGCAAATCTTTTGTAGCTGAAGACAGATTCAGAGAAGCGCTCAGTTACAGACAGCGAAACTTGGGGCAGCACTGAAGAACTGAAGAAACCAGAGGAAGACTTTGACAGCAGTGTAGACAGCAGTGGCAAGTGGAAAGGCCTTCCCTCAGGGCTGTCTGAAGAGTCAGAGAAGGGGGGCCAGAAAGCATCTGTCTCTATATCACAGACCGGATCTTGGAGAAGAGGTATGACTGCACAAGTAGGAACAACTCAGTCCAGGCACAAAGCAGGAACAAGCGCACTCAAGACCCCAGGTAGGAAACTTCTGTAGTTCAGATTACAGTACTGAAAATCAAAGCTTTATGCTTAGAATCCATCTACAAGTAGTAAGGAATCTTTAGTGTGCTAAAAATAATTGATGGATATTATATATTTGTAATAGACACAAGGAATTGGAAACATATTGATAGTTCCTCCCACAAATGACTGTAAGCCAATATTTTAAAATATACTAAATTGTTCATTTCTATAACTGTTAGTTTGCTGCACTGCATACTAATAATTTATTAATCACACATGAATGCATCCACAACAAAAACTGTGATTGCATTTTGTTGTTCTATCATTTGTGTATGTCAGCTTCTATTAAGGAATACTTAAAAGTATTTTTGGATTCATTTATGCTTTATCCTTGTTCTCTAGAAAACCTTACCTTTGATAATTGAACACATGCATAGAAATGGCCAAATATTAGAAGCTGAGTCAAAAAGATTGAATATTCAAGTGACAATACTCAAAATTATATTTTTAGTTATTTCTGAACTAAAACTGAATTCCCACATTCCAGTTGCTGTGGGTATTCTAGAGACCACTGTTAAGAGATAAAAAAAGTTGTAAAAACATGTCTTTTTACATGCTTTCAGTGCCAGATGCTTTCTTACCTAATTTTGGAAGGCCTCTCAGAAGTAGTAACCACTTCTGCAGTCTAGTTTTGGAGCAAAAACTCCAAAGCTGGTGGAAGAGGCCATCTCATGCTAATCCATCATTTTACTAGGGAAATGTGGATTCTTTGTAGGACATTTTCTGGAGCTTTGTTATATCCTGACAAAATAGTACATAATCACGCTTCAACCCCCAGTTGTAAAGGCAACTAACAAAGATTTCCTCAGAATAAACTCAAATCCTTCATGAACCACTTTTGTTTCTTTGCAATTTAGAACTGCTAAACGTTGGTCAGACTCTGGTCTATAAGATCCCTGAGGAGTATTGCCATGGTTAGTGATCATATGGATACAGAAATTACACCCTTCTAATATCAAGTAAAAATGGATACCAAAAGGTTTACTGCATGCCGGGCTGTTTCCCAGGCCTGTTTAGCTGATGATGAACAGGCAGCCACTGTGCAACACAGAATTGAGACCTTAATTTTTAAAGCATATACTAATGATCTGTATGTTTGCCAGGTCTGATCTGTATCATGGCATGTGTAGCATAAAATGTGCACTGGATAAAAACAGGAGTGGATTTAGTTCTGACTTGCAGGTGTTGCTCTTTGTTACATTTTAGTTTCTTAAGAGAAATTAGGTCACCCACTTCCAAACTTTCCATAATCACTTGAAGAGTAAATTAAAAAAATTATGTGGAGTGAAATGGCATTTTTTATCTATTTGTAAAATAGGAAGAGGGTACTTTCTGTTAAAATAGAACATCTTATGTCAACTTTTCTGAATGTTACAATAACATTACATAGAAATATATGTTATATAGTTATGCGCCTGTTCAAGACTGAAGACAACCTCTCAGAAAATCAAAAATCTTGAGAAGATATCAAGGATATGACAAAGACTATATAATATGTGTAATTGATATTGTTATAAATCAAGAAGGTTCATACCATGATAATGTAATCTCTCCCTGATAATTTCTGTAACAAAAACCAGAACAAACTTATTCATAAGCTAAACAAATGTAATCAGTGAAAACCAAAGAAGTCAATAAGTACCGGTAATTTCTACATGCATAATTAATGTCATACTTTGGGAAGTTTTAATTAGATGCAATGTTTTATTTTCAAGTATTATTTCTTTCATATAGAAATACTATTAACACAAAAAATAAGTCAAATAAAATTCCTTATAGTTCATTCAGGCTAATTCTCTACAACTACGTTCTCCAGCTATATATGAAACTGCAAGTCCTCAGGGGAATTTCAAGCTTTTAATACTTAATGCTTACCTGTAATGTGTCATACCTGCTACTGAAAGCTGATGGGAGACTAAAGGCCAAACTGGTCTGTTTTCTTGGGGCAATTTTTCTATTTCTGTATTTTTTCATTCTGAAATTTTAATCATATAGTGTTGGAATTAGATATTGAGACATTACAGCTTAAACACAAGTGACCTTTTCAAATATACTTTTATTTAGGAAAAACCGATGACGCAAAAGCTTCAGAAAAGGTGAAAATTCCCCTTAAAGGAGCCTCCATACAGCGCTCTCCATCAGATGCAGGAAAAAGCAGTGGTGATGAAGGAAAAAAGCCTCCCTCTGGCATTGGGAGATCAACTGCTACAGGGTCATTTGGATTCAAAAAGTCTGGGTTGGGGTCTTCTGCCATAATCACTACAAGTGGAGCAACCATCACAAGCGGGTCAGCAACTCTAGGAAAAATGCCAAAATCTTCAGCCATTGGTGGGAAGTCCAACGCAGGGAGGAAAACGAGCTTAGATGGCTCCCAAAACCAGGATGACGGCATCCTGCATGTGAGCTCAAAGACAACTCTGCAGTATCGAAGTTTGCCTCGCCCATCAAAATCCAGTGGCAGTGGGATCCCTGGCAGGGGCGGCCACCGCTCCAGCACCAGCAGCATCGACTCCAATGTGAGTAGCAAGTCTGCAGGTGCTGCTGCCACCAAACTGCGAGAGCCAAGCAAGATTGGGTCTGGGCGGTCCAGCCCTGTCACCATCAACCAGACAGACAAGGAGAAAGAGAAAGTGGCTGTGTCCGATTCTGAAAGTGTCTCACTGTCCAGTTCTCCTAAATCCAGCCCAACATCGGCAAGCGCCTCTGGCACACCAGGGCTCAGACAGCCAGGATCCAAATACCCAGATATTGCTTCCCCTACATTTCGAAGGTTAGTACATTTCTATGATTTCCTGAAGTTGCAATATATGAAGCAGATATTTTCAATGTGTTAAAGTACTGTGCAAAAAGCCTTTTTAGGGAATATTTTGTCGCAAACAGAGAATCAAGTACAGAAAAATAAAAGGGTAATATTTTTCATACAACACAATTATTTCTTTAAGATTTAAAGACCTTCCCAGACCTGAAATGGCTGCTACTTGATCTTTAGGTACATTGCCCTAACAACAGTTCGAAGCCTAGAAGTTGGGCTCAACGATCCTTATGGGTCCCTTCCAACTCAAGATATTCTATGATTTTATGTTCAGCCACATGAGAAGTTCCCTCTCAAAACTCTGGTAAACCCCCAAAGGGAAGAAGGACACTGTGTTCAGGCACATTCTATTACTGGAACAGGCAATGTAATATTCTGGATGGAGAACTGAAGAGCTCTTTAAATTATAAAGATCTAGATTCGCTTTCACATTGTTGGCAGCTCCAGCTACAAACATTTCATTATCTTAGCAGCTTTGTTACATCTTTCGTCACAAACATTGGCAAGGCTAAATTTCGATTGGAAATGCCCTATTGTAGCATTTCTGGAAGTATAAATATGGATGGAGTGTAAATTGGGATGGAGCCCTTGCACTGCTGGAGAAAAAGCCAATAGTGCCCTCTTGTGCCTAATTACCAAAACAGCATCTCCAGGATGCTGGGGATCTGCAGCTGAGTATTGTGGGCTTGGTAATATGGAAAATGGATTCTTTTGTTATTAGACATGCTTACTTTACATCATGATAGGTTTTGTATTTATTTACTATTTATCTATGAGCTGTGCCTTAATATTTTAAGGTGCTTAAAATATTTCCAGAAATACATTAATACATCACATGACATTTTAGTTCAAGTTTAGAGGATTTGCAATTTATTTTTCCATCATCACTGTAGAATTTTCTTCTTTAGAATTACTGGAGGAAATTATGTGAAATCCACTTCTGTCATTACTGCCCTTGGAGACAAACTGAGCCCATCTAGCCATAGTGCAGTTTATTTTGTCTGAGTGGTTACTACGTGACTGATGACTGCATGACCATCTGTGCAACAGAACAACAAGAGGGAAATTTTGCACAAATAATTCGATGTTTATTAAACTATGAAGGATTTTGCAAGTGTTTGTCGCAATCATCTTAGCAGATTTGAGAAGTGAGAGGTTTAAAAGCTAATGACTTGGGAACGTTTAATTACTGAATTTGGGTGAAAGTGTAATCTGTTTACGAACTGAGACAAAACTGTGATTATTTTACCTCTCTCTGGGAGGGTCTCTATGTGCAAAGAGCACATCTGAATAGGAGTCAATGAGAGCTGTATCTAAAGAAACAAACCCTGATTGTTGTGAAATGGTTAAGTAATTTTAATTTTGCGCTGCAATTGATCAACTAGGTAGGCATGATTTTAGTAGCAGTAATTAAAAATGTGTTTGGCTCTTAGGATGTTGCGCCATGAATGTTTAATGTGGCTATCAGTTTCTCTAAAGCTATTTGTTTTACATTTAGGTTGTTTGGTGCCAAGGCAAGTGGTAAAGCTGCCTCTGCACCCAGTACTGAAGGTGTGAAACCCACATCGGCAATGCCCAGCCCTAGTACCACATTGGCACGGCAAGGCAGCCTGGAATCGCCATCCTCGGGCACAGGCAGCATGGGCAGTGCAGGTGGGCAAAGTGGTAGCAGCAGCCCCCTCTTCAGTAAACCTTCGGACTTAAATGCAGATGTTGTAAGCTTAAGTCACTCCTTGGCTTCCAGTCCTGCCTCAGTGCACTCTTTTACATCAGGTGGTCTTGTGTGGGCTGCAAACCTGAGCAGCTCTTCAGCGGGCAGTAAGGACACACCAAGTTACCAATCCATGACTAGCCTTCACACCAGTTCCGAGTCTATTGACCTTCCTCTTAGCCATCATGGCTCTCTCTCTGGACTGACAACAAGCACTCAGGAGGTTCAGAGCCTGCTCATGAGGACTGGAAGCGTCAGATCTACTCTTTCGGAAAGGTGAGCTTGCCTATAGATATAGTGACCACAAAATCAGTGAGAGGCAAAAGGACAGGAGCCAAAAAAATAAACCCTCCACCTGTTTTGCTAAAGGGACACTGTTTAATTCAAAGCTTAGTTCTTTTTGTAAAAAAAGAAGGAAGAAAAGAAAGCTGAAAGGCATTGGATGTGGAATCAACTGCCTTTTAAGGTCTTACAAGCACTTCTCCTATCTTGAGAAGTTTTTTTGTTTTCCTAGTTCTGGAGAACAACCAGAGAAAAGGGGAAAATTGTCTAATTAAAGGCAAATCTAAACAGCCAACAGCCACAAAATGATTCCTGCATGCTGGATCTACCTTCTGTCCCAGCAATTGGCAGCTCCAAAGATGTATCACTGCCCTCTTGTGAGCAAACCTTCAGCTGTGAGATCCCACCACTTTTCTTCCAGATTAGCTCAAAGCACAGGCAGAGCTGATTGGTCCTGGCCTTCAGCTGACCAGTCCTGCCTTAAAACACTCAGTCCTGACAAGTTGCTTCTTACATGCTAATCATGTAATTATTACAGATCCTTACCGAAATGCACTTGCATTGGCAGGGAGACAGTTGACAAGACAGGATCCTCACTATATGCTCAGTCCTGCCCAAGTGTCTGGAACAAAGAAATACAAGAAAGTGTTTTCCTCTGTTTGCTCTATTAAAGATCTTTTTGATATGTAGATGTTTTACCATATAAGGTACATTATAAGGAGGTGTAACCAGCCTGTATAGTTGTACCAATATTTTTTTCTTTCTTTTTTTTTCTTTTTCTTTTCCTTTTTTTTTTTTTTGGACCATTTATTTGACTTTTGCAAGAGAGAAAAAAAAATCTTTGCTAGGCACTAAATAATTTTCGCTTCCTGTAAAAATGTTCAAGATTTGACCGTGAAGTTCTTATCTCACATGGGGGTCTGAAAAGTTGATAGTAAATGTTTTATAAGCCTTTGATCCAAAAAAGAAAATTATACTGAGTCAGTATATTTTAAACTTAGTTTTTATATTTTAAATTTAATTAGCTGTTTAACCACACAATCATTTAAAGTAAAAAAAGAGCTTTTATATACAATGTCAAGACTTTTTCCCCCTTTATATAAACCCCGAGATTTCTCAACACCAATCCTTTCCATATATAGATTTCACTTCAGAGAACCAGCATTAAAAAAACTGCAGTCAAAACCATAATGCTAAAAAACCCTTTGAAAAGTCTAGATGGAAACTTTCCACACGTTTCATTCTCTTATATTACATTCATAAATATTACTATATCAGCTAATGAGCACGCCTCTCACTAATATAAATTGTATAGTGTTTATATAAATATAAACACTATAAAACATATATATGTACCAATATAATGTATGCTGACAACAGTAGATAAAAATACACTGGCACAGGAGTAATTTGTAATTTGCACTGTACCTTTAATTTTTAAATAGAAATTTGAATTGTGTGCCACGATCCGAATGTGACAGTATTTCTTAGAAGGCCAATTATTAATACTTAGCTTATAAAATCCATCAGTCTACATATATGGATGCTGAGGTCAACAGAATGATGTGGACAGGTAGGAATTTATGCCAAAGAACATATTTATACAGAGATGTTAAACATCACATTTCAAATGTTAATGCCTTGGCATAAGCTCCTGAACAACCTCCACTACTAATACTTCATGTATTTGTTCAGTGACTTAATTTCAGTGTTCCAAATACTTTGCCCTTGGCAATATTTTTAAGTTTCAGATTTGTGCATATGGGGATATTATGATTGAGTCCAGAGAGAGCCTTTTTTTATGTTGATCTGGCCTCAGAGGAATGTATGTACCTTGAGTAAATGGTGTAATTTCTTGAATTATAGCCTCAATAGGGTTTTTGCAGTTTGGTTTTTCTGAAGGGTCTGATACAAGTGCTAAATTATTTCTAAACTCTTTTATACATTAAAACTTAAAAGTAGTAACGTATTTTATCCACAACAGAAGCATTAATTTGCTATATTGGAGACAGATAAGTTTGGCAACAGATTATATCCCTTTTCCTTTGTAAACTCAGATTATATTTTAAATGCCTCTTGCAATGCTAATTATAGCATGGCATGGCATAAAATATTATCTGCAAAGAGGCCTTTTTTTTTTTTTTCAGTCACTTTAGAGCTTGCAAAAGACTGAATCAGCAGTCTGTGTAGTCAGATATACTAATATAATGAAGAGACAAAATCAGAAAGACTGAAGCGTACAATGAGATGCAACTAGGAAGCAATGTTAAGCAAGCAGACAAAGCCTGGGAAAAACTGAAAGCTAAAAATAGATGATAGGAAAAAATGTGGCTTTGCTTCACTGAAGCAAATTTGAACTGCAATTTGATAGATAAATGTCAATAATGGCAAGCAGACTAAGAGGAACTGAAAAGGTTAAAGATTACTCCAGTTTATTGGTCCTGATGAACTTTTCATTTATCTACTTCTGAAATAACCCTGCAGTCATTAGAAATGAAGAAGAGTTTTCGATGGTTCTGTGCTGATGGAGTGAGGAGGAGACCTGGCATGGAGAGTGAGGGGATTACAGGAAGGCCACCTTGCATGGAAAGAAGATATTAAACAAAATGGGTTAAGGGGCAGATAACATGGGATAAGTCATTAACAGTCTTTTAAATAAGACTAATTTAATTCATTTGCAGCAAAACAGAATTTCTGAGTACAGGAAAGGAATTAGTAGATGCAATAAAAATCCTGAACTTACTAGAGCTTTAAGTCCTATTCCAAATAACATTCTTATGAGCAAACAGGGAAAATAAAGATGCTTGACTGGTTGGTAAAGACTTATTGAGGATTAGTGATCAAAAGCTTGTTAGTCTGAAGGGATATAACACAGCAGGATATATTTGCACAGTTACAAAATGGAAAATGATGAGGCTATTTTGCAGAAAGTGTCTAAGCAGTTATAGTGCCATTGCTGAGAGAAAACATTTTGAAAATGAAAATATCACATATAAGTTTTGGAAAGTAGCTATCCCACTCTACTTTTTGATGTTAAGGCTTTAACTTGAAGACTTGGGGACATGAAGTTTTAAGAAAGATTTGATGCAGCTGAAAAGAACACGGAAAATGAGAACAAAATTTCTGAGTTTTCTGTGAAGGAGAGTAGCCCTTGACTGCCTGAAAAAAATCAGTCACTTGCCATGGAGACAGCAAATCTGCAAGGTCTCTACTATATTTGTCTACATTGCCCACAGACAGTCTTCAGGCTACCCATTGAGCCATGGTACAGCATTAACACAGAGCTCCCTGACAACTCCTGGAGTGAAGTGTTGAAGTTTACTGCAGCCAAATTTTGTATCATTCAATGAGATTCTTTTACATTGTAATAACAAGAAAATAGGCTCAGTAAATACTAAAAAAATATTTGCCTTTTCAGCAGATTTTGCATCTCTCAGGCCTTTTGCTGGTTTTGCACTAGCAGTATTTATTTAGACAAGTCTAATTCTGTTGTCATGGCAGTATAACTCCCTGTATGGGAGGACACTTGTATTTTACCTTGTAAAAATCTAGAAGGATTAAAATAAAACATGCAGGTACCTATTCTCTAAAACAAAAACATCTTTAGGAGTTAATTGGTGAAATATCATTGCTTTAATTGTAAAATTTTCCAGGTGGACACATCACCACTAGTTCTTTCAAACACTTAATTGCTGTTGGGCATTGCAAATTTGTGACTTTCTTCTGCTTGGTCTGAGTGACACAGCAAGGGATGCTTAAAAATGCAGAAATATAGGAATTAACAGTGGTCTCAGCAGCAGTAATAGCTGCATTTTAAGATTAGCAGAGTGGAAGTGGTTTCTGATTGCGTAACTGGCTTTTTCTGGTTTGCTTTAAGAGAATGTTTCATTTTGAAGGCCATGAAAGTGCATCGAAATCCACTTATGCTCTTCAAAACTTTCAATTATTTTAAATTATCATCATAATTGATGGTTGTGCTTTTCAGGTGTGAAACAGTACATCATGTATCAGATTTTCTTATGTCCTCAACCATTTGTAGAAACTCATTTATAAGACCCATATCAGCTTGGCCCAGACTGTCACAGACCTCTCTAGTTGTTTGTTAGCTTGCAATAATTTGTTTTATTCCCTAAACAACTCTGAAACAGTTATATATATAGCCCAAAGATATAGTATTATAGCCTCTTCCCAAGGTAACCTCAACACCAAGGGCAGGTAGGAAACTGAGAACTGACAGGCTTTCTATAATGGAAGTTGCAGTGAGTTTCAGCAGTGCAAAATAAACAAAAGAGAACCAGATACAGCGGGCCTGATAACTTCAGCCTACATCTCCATGCACCTTCCTGCAAGAATGCCTTTTGCAATTGAAATGGCAAAGGAAAACATCAGGAATACTATGATATTCTCATCCTCACTTTATATTACTATTTGTTCATGTATGCATTTCTTCTTTTAGGAAAGGAATGACTTTTTTATCATATCATCCTTAGAAATCTAAGGTAAATTCAGTTCTATTTACCAGAAGTCCAGTTTCTGTAGAAGTATTGTCCCCAAATTTTGGTGGATGAATTATTTCAGATACTAAAAGTTTTTGGTCTGAAGTAATAGTTACATGAAACCATGGTTAATGGTTTCATCTGAAATCTAGGAGCATTTTCATAAGCTTTAGTATTTTAAAAACACAGTATGAGTATTTGCTACACTCACTTTTATGCAGCTGCAATAACTCCATGCTTTTGTTGAGGAATATTCACCCCTATTTCATTTGAGTATCTGAATTCAAAAGTTTTTTTGCAAAATCCTATGGTCTCTACTAGTCTGCTTAACTGACTGACATAACTTTTGGCTTGTGGATTGCTTTAAAGGAGTACTGACTCCTTTATTTTTAGATAACGCGCTGTCAATTCTTTTGAAATACATATATCTTCAAGTAATATTAGAAAATATATCGTTCATTAGGATTTTTAAGTATTTGCAGAAGAAACTGGTGTTATTATGGTCATGTTTATTTTTTTTAATTTAGAGGTGCATAAAGGTACATAAGAGAAATCAAGGCCCCATTTTTCTCTATAAGGGACTAAAAAATGAATGAATCATGCACTCAAATTTATGCTGGTTTTTTATCCACCATTCTTGGTCCTGTTAGTTATGTTGGGAGCAAAATGCTGAAAATACATCCTCTGTCTGACATGGGACTACTCTCACATGGACTATAATACCTGTGCTGAAATTCTGCTAAGTTTCTCCTTCCATTTCCTTTCTCCACATGCAGAAGAAGGCCCATATTAAATTATTAAATTTGCCTATAAAACTTTCTGTTGGCAAGAGTGGTTTGCTTCCATTAGTTAGAGCCCTAATATTAATGGATTGTTAATGCCAACAGTGTTTTCACTGTTTTGACCTACTTGGATCAAGGTTACATAACAGTAGGACACCCATCACTTCCAGAACAATAGGAAACCACCTTTAATAAAGGTGTGAGAGTTTTCTTGGGTAGGAAGCGTCCTAAGTTACTGCTGCTCTCAGAGCTGTGATTATGATATGTAGTACAGAAACTTTCTAAAGTCATTTCACCATTTAATCCATACAGTAACACTAAGTTATATTCTTAAGGGAAAAATACTTGATGGTAATTAGTTCAACCCACACCAGTCAGAGACTGAATTACCAAGACTTTATGATGAAATGCCCAAATGACAGTTGTTGGAAGGAAGGCTAGTGGGTGCCCTTCTGGTCATGGGGTTTAAATGAGGAAAACTCCAGCCATAGATTTTGGGTAATCAGCTGCTCTGACACCATGTGTGCATGAATATTGAACAATGTTGCTCTGGTGCCAATTTTCATTGTCCCCACCATCACCTTACTATGTGAGCCTCTCAACATAGCCAAGAGTCTGTATCTTTAGCACATATTTCTACATGCAGAGCTGTCATTTGGCTTCTGGCAAGGCCATGCTGTCCCTTAGCGGGTGCCACGACCTTCACTTCTTTTTGAAATCTATTGGCTTATCATAGACAACTGTGAAAAATAAAGATTCATACTGTGACCATATGATTCTCATACAGATTACAGAGTGAAGCTGTGGGAAGGTTAGAAATGGTAAAGAAGCACTTCTTTCTGACTTGGACAGTCTCCAAATTACTATTGACCCAGTCCAGAGCACATCTAGATGAAAAATGAATGTGCAGCAGTCCATGTCCTATTGTCCCCTCCAATGAATAAGGGATTTATCATGAAAGTTATATTAAAAAGCATTAAATGACCTTCTGTTATGCATACAAACCTAGAGCTTTAAAATTTGTTATTCTGAACAGTCCTGTTTACTGTATGTCCTTAGGGATTTTTTTTGTTTTAACAGCACCCAGCTTGACAGAAATACACTACCCAAAAAGGGATTAAGGTATATACTTTTTTGAGCATGACTGCTGCTTCTTTGTTTTCCTATAACCTTTTCTACACCGCCTCTACTTTTCTTTCTCCTTTTGTTGATCTTGTTTACAACAGAATTCTTGGAATTTAGATTCAAACCAGAAAATGTAGATTTTAACAACGGACCTTTTCTTCCCAAGTCTGCCTAATGAATAAATTTTCTTTCAAGATATGTCATGAAAAGTAAATTTTAAGTATTTTACTTATTTCCTTATGTAATGAATCTTAAAAGGCATTGAATCCTGGAGAGCTAAAAGAGACATAACAAGATACTTATGCAATTTAATGACTAATTATTGAAAACATTACTGAGAAAAACAAGGGTTTAGAGGTGGATCTGAACTTGAACTCTAAATGGAAACACTCATGAAATTTGAATTTAAGATCTAGTAAAGGGTAGGGCTAGGAAATACTAATTTTATTATCCAAGGTTTGTAAGTATAAAATGAATCCCACTCCAGATAGTCTTCTTGGTCCCTATCCAGCAGTACTCAGATTCCAACTTTGCTACTAATTCCCTACTAAATAGAGCTGTCTTCATCACAGAAAACAGAATTCATCCACCCTCTTCTCTGATCCATGGTTAAAAGAGGGGATCGTTAGGTAACTCGGCTGGTCTCATCAGGCATGGAAGACTATCTCCCCAATCCAAGAAAAAGATTTGGCAAGCAAGGATATACGTGCATGCGCAAAGACACTCTGCAGCCTTCCAATCACTGAAATTATGCAGTAAATCTCTTGAGTCATGGATAAATAATATTTATGAAATTTTAAGATAGTGCTAAACTGTTGTCACTATAAAGCACCTTCTGCCCTTCTGCACTAGCTATTCCTTAATAAGAATTTAATCAAATCTCCTGTTATCCCAAAACAATCATTTTGGATTTGGAGAGAAATGGAAAAGGTGGAAGACATGAAAGAGGCATAATGGCAACTCTTCAAGGGTACAATGGGATGATCAAGGTTTGTGGCTGTACAACTGTAATGGTGGCTGCAAGCTGAAAGTGAAATGGAGTGGGAAAACTGCTTATAGGCATGTAAGCCTGATCAGTTAGCCAAGAAAAAATGTCAATTTGATTTAATGTGCAGAGATCCCAGTCCAAAACTCAGATCCTTAATTCTCATTTTGCCATCTTTCCAATCTGATAACCACTTGATAAGTCTGTGCTCTACCACAATTACAGGCAAATATCATAGTGTCATTTTGAAAGGGGAAAGGAAGTAAATATTTAATAAGAACAAGATGGTTTAGTGCCATAAAATATTGTACAAAACCCCAAGCACAACACAAGAACTTACATGTTCATTTAATCTTCTTTCTAAGCAGAAACACTTGTGCCTCATGAGCCTGAAGCCAGAATATCAAAAGCGCTTTCTCCTCTTCTGCTGTTTGGGGAACACTGAAGGCTCATGACAGTGGTGAAAAGGTGCTCATTTATCAGCAGCAGATTGTGCTGAACAAAGCAGGCTATTGCAGACATTGTTGAAAACAACCTCTTGATTAAGATCCATACTGCCTGCACATTTTAATGTTTAACCACTGCCAGAATTGCTCTTCTTCCAGTCTAGCGAAGAGAGGCTGAGCCAGTGAGTTACCAGTTCTCCCTCTTAGCCCATGTGCCACATTGCACTTGTTTTATTGGTTTGCCATAGGAAGCAGCTGATGAATTATTTGATTGCCAGACTTCTTCCTTCCAGAGAACTTGTTTCTGCTAATTGTGGATTTTTCCTGTCCCTTTCCCTCCCCCCATTTTGGGGCAGGACACAATGCCTGTAGCATTCAGAGCAGCAGACATCATGTGTATGACCATGAGTAGCTGTCATTACCAATGCAAATTCCTTTTTCAGAGTTGTTGATCTCTTTCACTCCTGTCATCTAACCAATTGCCCACAGGATCTGTGGCAGATGTCATCTTGTAAGTGGCTACTCACGTTTCTTGGCTTCTAGTCTGTTCATTCCCCATCCTAACCATACAGCTTCTGACCTTTTGCATCAACCTGTACTCTTCCTATAGCTTTGAAGTCCTTTCCTGTCAGCTCAGTTGTTTGTTTGCAATGTTTATCATCATATCTCTTCAAAGAAAAGGAATGCTGTTTTGGGGAGGGGGATTAGGAGGAAAGGGGCTTCAAGTCCTGTACTTTTTCTGATGTAGTCTGATGGTAAATTTTACCTTGTTGAAACCCCTGGTAATAATCACTTGGCTGCTTTCCAAGGGTTTTGTCCTATCTAACTGGTGAAGGGTATTTACGTGACTGTTTCTTTCCAAGACATCACTTTGTCATTGTCTTGAGCATGTCAGCTGTGGTTTTTCAGGTATACGCCATCATCCCGGCAGACGAGTCAGGAGGAAGGCAAGGAATGGCTACGCTCCCATTCAACTGGAGGCCTGCAAGACACTGGCAGTCAGTCCCCGCTTGTTTCTCCTTCAGCTATATCTTCATCTGCAACTGGAAAATATCACTTTTCCAACCTGGGTAAATGCTGTTTCCCTTCACTGTTTCTCCCACTCTATAACAGAATCATGCAATTCAACCATTCATATTTCTTAGTCTGCCAAACTAGGTAGTTTATTTTACATCTCCATCACCATATTGTGGTACCTCACTAATGAAGGGAAACTCACGGTGTTGTTAATGGAGTGGGCCAGGGTACCTCCTATTTTGTACACAGAAGAAAATGCACAGATACTCTAAGAATTGTCCAAGGAGATAAAAATTTGAGGTAGAGCTGGAATTACCTTCTAGTTCAAAGCTACTCATTTTTTAAGTTTCACAGTCAGTAAGATCCTTTCTAGTGACTTTAGTGAATGTCAACCCTAACAGAAAACATTTCTTTTTTCCTACACAGAGGTTTGCTTTGAGATAGACCTTTCCAATGTGTTTCAGTAGCTGGATCTGGCTATAACTGCACTGAGCCCAATCCAAATCCTAACCTTGGATACAATATAGTATTTTGGCATGTGATTCACATTGCAGATTTATTTGATTACAGGTCAAGATTTAGGCTTGGTTCACCTGTATCTCGTTTTGAGTTAATCCAACACAAGTTTAGTTTTCTTAATTTTATTTTTTTTCTTTAATTCTTAATAGAAAACCACTTATTTGGACTGCACTTGACACATACCTAGATTCAGAATGAGCTTTTCACGGTTTAGGCCCTTACTGAGGAACCTTTGAAGCATTAACACTTCCATCACTCTGTCTCAGCTTATGGCATCTTTAGGTTACAATCACTCAAAAGAAATTTGATCAGACATACAAATGTTGGTCCTTATTACATATGGGAAAAGGAGTTGAAGAAAGCTACTTTTAAAAAGTAAATTGGATCCTGGCTAAGCAAGGCACTCCTTTGAATTTTCTTCCTGTAGTTTTAGGCACAGCTCTTTGTAATCAGTTTTTCTTTTCCTTTTTGTTCATAGTTCTCGTACTCACAACAGAGAGCAATGAAATTGTGGGGCTTAAAATTTATTTTGTCATTGTCCTTTTCTTCTTTCCATTATCGTAGCCCTATGGAGTAATTTGTTCTCACAACACAGCTGTTCTGGTAGTTTATAACTTAAGGCACGTTTTGCATGATCTAAAATAAAAGTCCAAACACTGAGGCTGAATTTGGTTAGACAAATTTCCTTCTAGGCATTGAATTTGTGTGGTCGAGGTGAACCATAACCAGGCTTTCCTTCCTACTGGCAAACAAACTTCACAAAAGCTTAAAGTAGGTTCATCAGTGCTGTACTGGATTTCAACCATGAGTGATCAGACTACACCTGTTTATTAGGATGAGATTCAACTGGCCTATGCAGGAATTTTAGCCTAATATAGTGGTAGGTGCTCCTGAAAACCAAAGGATAAACGTCTTGAATATGCCAATAAACTTTGGTCTTAACAGTAGACAGTAATGTAGGCATATAACAATAAAATACAGATACTAATTAATTGAGATACTTATGAAAAATACTTATGACTTCTTATTCCTTTTTAACTTTTGAATCTCTGCCATTGATTTTCTGTCTTGGGCTGACAGAGTGAACAAGTGTGTTCAGACACCAGTGTTAGTGTTACCGTGTGTTTTACAGGATTAATCTCATCCAGCTCCAGCTCCTTTAAGGTCATCTGCTTCACCTTTTTGTGGTGTCTTTAAATGTAGAAATAAAAGCCTTTCATTTTCTCAGCAGCATGAAGTCCACCTAACCATGCTTATCCTACATTACAGTTTTTTGCAGAACCAAAATTAACTTAATGGAAATGTGCTTCATTAATAAGGCTTTGTATTCTAGTGAGTCCTACCAACCTATCACAGTTTAACCTTCCTGGACCCAGCATGATGCGTTCAAACAGCATCCCTGCACAAGACACTTCTTTTGATTTGTATGATGACTCCCAGCTGTGTGGCAGTGCTACGTCCTTAGAAGAGAGACCACGAGCAATTAGTCATTCAGGTTCATTCAGGGACAGCATGGAAGAAGGTAAGACTGGATTACTATTTGGATCAGCAATTGGTTCCCAAAATAGATGTCCAAAGTGCAGTAAAATTTTAAAATATTTCTTCTGCAACATAAAAACTTCAATGATTTTGTGAAGTTTTTATTAATTTTGCTGAGTTGGACTCCCAGGCCTTCCTTACCCTAAAACGTGGAAGGTATTTCTTTCACCAAGTAATATGCACTGCTGTGTCTCTGATACATGTACAAATCCTCTATAAGAAATTTTGGAGGAAAGGAAGCCATTCTTGGAAAATTATTTTATTCTTTTTGCCTCTAAATCTGCAATGTCGGAACATACCTTGACTACTTTGTTTCTATGCTTTCTTATTCCTACTTCTGTACTTCCTTTTTTTTTTTCTCGAAAACCAATGCTACTTGGCATGCCCTTTCTTTTGTAGTCATTTCCTACAGCCTCCTACAGCAAACACTATGTGAATTTCTATATTTAAATTCTGTCATTTAATCTGAACTCACTACTTTATGCAGATTATTACTGTTGGTCTGCTTTCTTTAATGCTATGTGGAACACCTGAAACTTGGGGAATATGTTATGGTTTGATTTTGGTTTTGCTCTTTTTTATTCACAGAGTACCTGACAACTTCTAATTAAATGCACTGTAAAATTTTCTGCTATCTAACATTTCTGGTAAATCTGATTATTTATAATTCCCCTGAATGCAAAGTTCTCACAGCTTTTAATTAAAAAAAAAAAAGAGACAACTAAAATTTTGTGGAGATTCTCTCTATAATGTTATCTCACCAATATTGTCTACTGCTAAGCAATGACAGTATAAATGATCTTTATAACAGGCAAATAAAAAAATCTCCTCCTAGCTCTAAAGTCCATAGTTATGAGATAAAAGGGGACAAAAAAAGTCCTAGATGAAACAACAGGCAAGTAACACTTCTACTTTTTGATTCCTTTTACTGTATTTTAGATGATATATCAGGCAGACATCTGGGTATATAATACTAGCAGCAGGGTACAGGACAACTCAAGCTGTGAGTTGCCAGCATGGAAAGGATGGCTGACTGCACAGAAGCATATCACATAACTCAAGGACAGAGCTGAATACAGACCCTTTGCTGAGGAACAGAATTACCAAAGGAAACAGTGGAAGAATAATAGAGAAAACAAGGAAAATAATTTATGCATAGAAAAAGAGGTGTTAAATGTAGAATTTCAGTAATGGGTCAGCAGTGGCTTTGATGAAAGCTTTTTCATTTGTTATGTTTCATATCCAGCTGGAGTGGATAACCATGATCAGCCTGAGTAAATGAAAGTCAATGCAGTGATAATAAACAGATTTCAGGAGTTTGCAGTCATTAGAGATTGACATGAATTGATGCTGTTGGAAGGTCAAATGTATTTTAAGATAAGAGCTCTGAGGAAGGATAAGGTGAAAGAAGTGAGGTAATGCATAGAGCCACTGTGTATAAATCCAAAATGAGAGTTTAGCTGACAGATTAAAACCAGAGGCTGAAAAATAAACATATATTGGCAGCCACAGAATTCAGTGGTCAGTGTATTGTATTTCTATAAATATTTGCCTAGTTACAAAACTAGATTTAAAGTCCATTTGGCTAATCCAAATATTCTTGTGTCGGTTTTTGGCATATAGATGCCAAGTAACTATTAAAGCAAAATAATTTATTTACCAAACCTTGACAGATTATAAATACCAGAAGAACTTGTGAAACAAAATTAAAAAGAGATGATGAAATAAATTAATTTCTTCAAAATTCTCTGTGGGTGTAGCCTTCCTCAGAAGCAGAAGGGGCAATTTTGTTTCAGTTTTAGTCTTCACTTGCCATTTTCAGACTGGCTGGGTACTCCATTTTTTAAATTGCAGCCCTACAACATTCTCTCGATGCTCTTGAGACCGATTCCACTGATGATTAGTGGAAATAATGGCACTATGTCTCACAGTAACCCCTTCGCATGGACCACAACTACACGAGTCAGCATTGTGCTGAGCAAAGCTTGGGAGCTCACACCAGGGAATGTGAACTGTTCTCCAAAGCATCATCTCTTATTAAAATAATTTGCTCAGTTTAGGACAGATGTATAAGCAGCTCAATCTAAAGACTGTATTTATCAAGTGATTTCTTGTCAAAACAACAAAAGGGATGCTTGGTTTGCTAATAATAATACTGAATGTCATTGGCTCACTCACCTTCCTTATACACAGAAAGTGTTTTATCTGTATAGGACAATCTTTCTAAATGCAGGGAAATCTATCAATAGATTTCTATACTCATAATTGCTCTTTGTAGAAAATTAGTTCTCATTTTAAAAACTTGTTTAGTTATTGAGCTACATGGGGGAAGTTTTATGCTTTTATCAATATTTCTTTTTTTTTTTCTTTTTTTAAAGTTCATGGGTCCTCATTATCACTTGTCTCCAGCACATCCTCTCTCTACTCTACGGTGAGTATTGACATTGTAAAAAAAGTTCTGCCTGCCTTGGTTCTTGTTCATTGTTCATGACAATTTCCATACTTTGAGATTTGGAAGAATTTTAAAATTTTACCTCAATAAAGTAGGAATGTTTATTTTCAAATTTTTATTACTGCATGCTATTTTAGAAAACATTATTTTAATCTTTTTTGTTTATTGCTTGTAACAGTTTAAAATCACCTAGTATACATATTGAAAGCTAAAAAGAAGATAATGGTCTAAGTGTCTCTTTAAGGGGGGTCCTTATGCTATTGTAGTTCATAATTTTGAGTGATTTTGCTTAATTTCAGCTAGCTTTCTGATTGCACAATTTACAAAGTAATTAAATCCTAGCACTCTTTGAGGTACATTTCTTGAAAACCACAAGATTGCTTTAGGGTAAGGGAGATACAATTTGCAGTTTAAATGTCTACTGATCTTTCTTGCAAATGACAGCGTTTGGATGTTATTTACAAAGAGAAAAGTAACTTTAAAAATTTTAATCTTAATTAATTAGACTAATTAGATTTGCTTCTAGCTCCAGAAGTTGTTCTGGGTTTGATTTTTGTCTCTATTTTATTGTTTTAATATGGTTTTTTGTTATCTTATGGGGGTGTTATACATTTTGCATAATTTATTGCTTCAGTTGTTCTACTAATGAGAAATCATCCATATGGGAGCAGTTTAACATGCTTGGACATTCCATTGAGGATACACAACTGTTGCTTTGCAACCTATTTGCTAACTACAATTACATGCTGTAGTAACCCCTTTTCAGAGGAGAGCAACCCACTTAACTGCTTTCATCCCATGCATTCATGAAAAGTCTGTGTCCTCTCCATATTTCCAGGTGTCTCTCTGAGTTATGTTTAATTAGAAAAAGGTTCATACAAAGGCATACAAAAACATCAAGAACACATGCATTAGGTTTGTCCAGGCCTTAAACTGCAAGTTGCAAGTAATTCTAGTCCAGACCAGTCCCTAATTCTAGTCCAGACCACTCCCGTGGGAGTGGGGAAGAGGAGGTAGAAGTTGGGGATGTAGAATGTGTATGCAAACTGGCTGCACATGAGGTATGACAAACATTCAGAGTAAAGCTTCTCACTTATGTGTTGGTGGTTGAAAAATCTTTATTACTATTTTACTGTCTATGAGACACTATGATCAGTTTGCATGGGAAGTGGCATTCAAAATTATAATTCAAGATTTGATGCCAAATTTTAGAAGAATGTTATGAAACTGATAGATGGTAAAAATTCAATTATACAGTGACAGGATGCTTTCAGCACCCAGTCAGTAAGTGTGAGATATCTGTGCTCTGATGTTGTCTAATGTAACAAGAGTTTACTAGTACTTACTTACTTCAATATTACAGAATATCTTGGAAATATTACCTAAACCCAATGATAGTAAAGAACAGTATTTTTTCCTGCAAAATAAACTTTAAACTTACCTAGGTTCATCCTATGCATATCTTCTGAAATTTCTGACTGTGAATTCACATTGTAGCCTCCTTAATTAATGGATTATGTAGGCAAGATAAATAGAAGTTGCAGAAAAATCTGTAAAGGGCCAGAAAGGAATTGGTATGACAAAATTACTAGGATTGAATTTAGGGATGATTTTTGAACTGAATTTCTTCTGCCTTATCCCTCTGTGAAAAAAGCTTAAACTTTTAGCAGTAAGTCAGAAGATGAAGCACAAGTGGAGTATAGAAACATGAAAGGTTGACAATCAATATCATATCAGCTGAATGCAGGGAGCAATGGAATAGCTTCACAAGGTTATGGCACATGTAAGTTGGTTTCAGCTATTACTAGATTCAAGGAGGAGTACAAGAGCTTTTTTACCTTTCTTAAGCAGGCCAAAATCACTGAGCAGGAATTCTAAAGCAGCTGCCTTTTCATAAGTATCTCAATCAAACATATTTGTCAGATTTCTCGAGTATTGTCTTAAACCTTGCTGCTAGCAGTTCTCTGCAGCCTAATCAATGGAGAGTTTCAGATGAAGTGCTAAATAAATATGAAGATCATTATGTGTTATTACCAACGGATAGTTGAAAATCTTTAAGTTATTCTATGAAGAATGTTTCTTTGGGAATTAGATATGATATTCAGAAGAGACATTTCATGATTTACCACCATTGAAATGAGTAAGTCCAGTGACACAGAAGTTCTGCATTCTCTACTGTTTTCTGTATGTATTGACTTTCTTCTTTACTTGCATTTGGATTTTCAGAACTTAACTTGCATAGACTGGAAATCTAGCTTGTAGAAATATGCATGTACAGAGACAGCCATTTTGTTTCACTCAAAAATATGCCATGTAAGCAGACTTAGTAGACTGATTCAGTTTTGGCAGTGAATACATCTAGTGCTCTGAGAAATTGAACAAATTATGAAAGATTGTCTCCAGTTTTAATCTCCTTCTCTGTAGGGGAGACACTTAAATTTTCACATATTTAGTTGACTCGCTAGGCTTCATTGATTGTGCTAAGCCAAGCTCAAAGGAGATGTGTGAGGACATGTCATTTGTATGTTAATATTCTAAGATTTCAAAAATAGAAAAAATAGTCTCTACAAGGATGGGGTGCATGCATAAGATGGAGGGGTAGAGGGAGAAAAATAATTATTTCCTTTTAGAGCCTTTTGAAGCAATGGCCAAGTCCTCAGTTACAATGGTGTCAGCATGAACTTAAGTAAAAACTGCTCAGATATATTTGGTTGTTAGATTTTATTTTTAACTTCATAGTATCCCCAGAATCCTCTTCTTTCTTTTTCAATTACCTTATACTGGCCACAAAAGCTGACTTGTGGTAGCCACCTCTCTGAACTCAGGAAGAAAGGCAACGCTTCCTTGTGCAGTGAGGGAGTCCTCTGGTAACAACATGGAGCATTGCCTTCATCAACAGGTTTGGCAGTCTAAGGACAACACCACATCCCCATATGGCAGTTTTAGGAAAAGGTCATCAACCTCAATTTTTTTTTCATGGTCATTCTCTATCCCTTTGTGATTTTCCACACACTGCTTGTTTGAAGTAACAATAATGGGAATAGAATTCTTTTTCTTCTCTGTAGGCAGATCTCCTTTTTGCAAACATAGATCAGAAAGTTAGTGTGTCACAGTATGAGCATCATGTCAGTTCTGGAAAATAAAACTATCATTATACTAAATCATCCTCATGTAGTGATGTATCAGGTATTATAGTAGTTTCAGTCAAAAGCTGTTGCAAAGGTTAATATCATAGCACCATGGTCTGTTTAGTGACTGTTAATAGGTAAGCATGTATGGAAAGAAGCATTTTTCAGAAGTCTTCTCCCCTTACACCAGGGAGAGCAATAAAACATTTCTATAATAAATCATTAAAATTTTAATGGCAAAAATATATGCCTAATACAGGCCTAAAATCAGCTATATTAATTTGTAATAGCACAGACTGCCCAATGTTAGAGAATCTTCTTCAGAAACATTACCATGGGTTTTCTCAGTGTTTCTAGTGTTATTTATAGATAATTCTTCGAGCTACATTTTCCTTTTACTGCTTACTTCTCTTCCAGAACATGCTAGACTGCTTCTCTGAAGTTGGGCCACCTCAGACTATGGGGTGGATCGATTTCCAGTACATTAACTGATTCTTATTTTATGTTGTGAAACGGTTCCTTTCTCAAGGCACTCCATTCCTTTCCATTAGAATCCCACTAAAGCAAGATTTCTGTGTCCACCAAATGTCACCTAAATAGGACAAATCCCATGCTTAGAAATTGAATGACTTTCAAAGGTTTGCCTTGCAATGGTTTAGTTTCTTGCCTTGTTGAAAGAAAAGGCTGCTGAGTAAATAGCTTCATTATATGACGCAATACCTTACAATATGGAAAATATCTAAAATTGTTAAATGATATTAGCAAGTTTAAGTTAAAACTTTAACATGTCTTGATAGCTCTTAAGATTTTGGTCAGTATTTTGTATGGAAGAAATTACTTTAAACTGCAAGTACCTCTCACCTTCTCCCATGTATGTTTTAGAGGTGCACTGACAACTTTTCTTAGCAGGGATTAGTTATTATTGTATCAGGAATATGCAGTAAAACAAATATAATTCTAGGAGGCCTAATAATCATTGCAGTGTAAAAGTTTGCTTATATCAGACTAAGGTCCATGCAGTAACAGCACAGTACATTTTCTTTTGTATCTTAGAAATATAGCTGCAATTTCTGCAGTTCTGGTCCTATTCTCCCTTTATCCACTGTTTCCTGTTGTTAGTATGCTGACATACTCTTTGGGGTTTCAGCTGGAGCCTTGCCCAGTAAGTTGAAAGGAATTCCGTTTGTCGTTTTTACTGGATACCTTCCTTAAATGTAATGGATTCATGAAGCTATTCATTTCACTTCAGTGTAGCTGGCTCTTATTTTCTATTACCCTGATTATGTTGCACACTGATTCTAAGCCATTTCTTCTTTGTTTTCTTCCAGGCAGAAGAAAAAGCACATTCAGAGGTAAGAACTTTTCTTCATTTTTATATTTATGGCCATTATGTTATTTTATAGTTTATTGTTTACTTGCTATGGCTAAACTGCCTAGTCACTGGGAAAAATACACTCTGTGTCTTTGCATCCCCTTTTAAGAAGTATAAGTAAAAGCCTGGTGCAGCTTTTAGTGTACTAGAAGGCGTTTTCTTAACATTGTGCTGAAGAAAGCCTCCTGGCTGCCATTCTGAAAAGATGAAAAGAATCAATGAGAATTGGGCATTGAGTTGAGGAGTTGTGATAGGTCAGATTTCAGACTTAATACCACTCTGTGCTGGATCTTAAGGACTATGCAATTCAAGGTAATGTGCTGCCTTTCAGGAGAAAAATACTTCGAATGATTGCTTTCAACTTCTCTCTCTTACATTTTGCATTATATTAAATTTCTGAAAGTGACCACTTTGATGGATTTCAGAGCAATGCAGATTGATTTCAGATATAAATCAAATTTGACATGGAAAATAGCTTCTTTCTCCTCACAGTGTATAAGAATGGGTGACAAGCCTGAGTCAGCAGCTGGATACAATTACAGCCTTTCTCAAAATGAAGTCCTGGTTGTATTAAAGGGGCACCAAGGAGTAGCAGCAATAAAATACAGCACCAAGGGGTGCACTTCCACTTCACAGAGCTACATGCCTTCCAACTCATGCATTTTTGCTGCTCCTATTTTTACTGTTCTAGATATTTCAAGATACTTTGAGGAAGTTGAACAAATAAACATATTCTTCCTCCTTGGTGCAGTATATTTCAATATAATTTCTACCTGAATTATCTAAGCTCACTTCTTTTAAAATTAAAACAAAGAAGCTAAAGAGGCATACCATAGCTCAGTAGCATAAATTACAATTTCTTATTTTATTGCCCTCTATATACGCCTGTATACAGAGGTGAAACAACATTTCTTTCTTGTGTGTTTCAACATGATGTTTTTTCAGTATCTGAGTCTTCTTGTGATGCTCTTACAGGAGATATTGAACAGCACTTCATGAGACCTACCTCTGTGTAGCTGCAGGAATATGATGAAAGTGTAGCTTAAGCAGGAACATCAAATAATTGCACTTGAAAACCGAAAACTTGGAAAAAGAAAAGAGTCAGCCCGGGATGGAGAACAGCTTGATAATCTGTCTCCTTTGCACTGAGCCAGTGTAAATGACCTAGCTATTTTTGTATTGTGGAAGTACACAGTACTAGCTTTAATTCTTAAAGCTTGTGCAATATTCCTTGTTGGTTTTCATGGGAGTCATAAAACTAAAGCACTGCAATAGTCTTTAGTAGTGGCTGTTATATGTTCCCTTTCCTAGGCTAGCTTCACACATTTTGCTTCTCTAGTCTGGAATAATTTCTTTTATGTCTGAATACGAAAGGGTGTTCAGAGTGAATCCCATGCTGTGCTTAAGTTCAGTACAATGCCCAGAAGTCCCAGTAACATCTCAAATAGGGTTAAAAGAGCTTAAAATGGTATACAAGCTTCATGCTAGATATCTATCCCAGCTGCAATGTAAACAGGATGTAATGTGAATCTTTTAAGGATTCTGTGTTTTATTAAAGGATACAGGAATCTTGAACTAAGTTTATTTTCATGTCAACAAACACATTTAAAGTGACATTTATTTTTGTAAGTTGTCAAGCAAGTTTTTGAATACTATATAAGGTTTAAACAGGCTGCATGTTTGAATTGCAGGGACTGTAGGAAGCATTGTGTTAAAGAAAAAAAATACTACTTTACCTCACCTAGTTTTGGACATCCACAAAGCAAAAATCTGTGTCTGAGGTAGCCATCAAAGCCTTCTTCATACCAGGCAGTGGGGTGGTACTTTTTGTCACTTTATCTTAGTCTAATGTAGACATTAGATGTTAAATGTAGACATTTAACATACGTTGGTTGCATCATGTCGACAGTCAGGCACAGTGAACCTCACCCAAATGCATTCATGTTTCAAAATCTCAAGCCACATCCAGGGCTGCTCTCCTTGATTGCACGAAAGATATGTTTGGAACTTATGGGATTGGGTAAAAAAGCATGACATTTCACTTGCAAACAGAGGATTGTACATATGAGGTGATTAAGCATTTGCCCATATGTGCTCCCTTAACTGAAATCCTAGCTCATACACTGATTAACTACAAAAAAGTAGTTGGAGCAACACTAAGAATCAACTTTAATATTTTGTTTTTCTGGATATTTTGGAGACTAAAATGAGAGACTAAGATGCTGTAAACTTATTTGTGATCTCTTAAGAAAACATACCAAAATAAACACAACAAAAGGAAATTGCTGAAATACTGACAGCAGTCTGTTGTTTTTCTAGCAAATTCAGAAACTGCGGAGAGAGTTGGTTGCATCACAAGAGAAAGTTGCTACACTGACTTCTCAACTTTCAGCAAATGTGAGTAGTTTTGCTTGTGATCATAAATAGTATCAAAGAAACCAGTATCAGACTGGCTAATAGCTGTTACTCAACATGTAGTCTGCGAGACTCTTACTATCTGTTTATTTTGGTGTTTTTCAAATTAATTACTTCATTAAATGTTTATGTTGCCCCAGCTTCCAAGAGAAGAAATCCGTTTCTAAAAGAAGCGGAAAGTGGCAGTGGAAATGGAAAGGAGAGGTTCCATACTTTGGGTGTGACAACAGTCCTTTCCTGTTAAGTTTCACTCTTTTCTCAGAATCAACTATAAAAAAAGGCCAAAAGTAAGGAGACACAACCAAAGAAGGGGTATGATTTGCATATTCTGATAAAATTCATTAGAGTTCCATTTCACAAGGATAAAGTTCGCAAAATGCAGACAGGTGTGAAGGGGAGCACAGTATACAAGTGTATCTAGAATTCACATGCTGCAACAACAGTGCTAATATATGACTAATAAAAACTGGGCTATTTCACAGACATATTCCCTGGTGTTCCTTCCAATTGCCATATACTGGTAATAGGAGTTATTGAACACGTTATCTGAAAATAACACCCCACACAGAATGAAAACTACAATCCTGTCTGGTTACTGTGGTTTCAGGTGAAGTTACTGGATAGTTACTGAACAATCTGTCGTATTGATTTTTAAATGCAAATCAGGATATAATTATAGTTACTGCTGCCAAGGAAAGCTGAGATGCAGTTGCAAGAGACCATCATTTTGCAGTTCAAGAAAGCAGTTTCCTGATGTGTTGGGCAACCCATAGAGTGCATTTCTTTGAAATGTTGGTGTCCTGAGTGTTTAGATCTATGAATACCACCATAATTTTAAAGAAATTATTTCAGCTGATGAAGTAGCACTGTGTTCATATTGTGAGAAAATAATCTCCAGCTTTGTGGAAGCTGCTTGTGTTCTTAAGACTGCCACGCATGAAAATGTGAAAGAGGTATGCTTAGCACTTCTTTCTCTGTTCAGGCGGCTGCAGAACATTTGTGGGTATTTGTACATCTGTAGCATTGCCAGACTCTTCTGAGTACTGAGAATGAACTAGTGAAGCAGATTATATGGGACATTGTGATGTTTGTAAATTCAAAATCTGGATTTTGAGTTGAGTTATTCATTTGAGAATGTATAGCTAGAATAGCCAGCATATCTAAAGGGTACAGGGTTCCTTAATTCATATATTTTAGACATTGACCTTCATCTTTGCCAGGTTGGGCAGTTCTTCATTTACGCATTCTGAGAGCAACAAACCAAAACCAACACTGAGAGGTCAGAAGAGCTAAGACAGTCAGTATGCCTCAGGTAGTTGTGTTTACTAATGAGGCTGTTGCTCTCTGCAGGGCGCTTTTCTTTCCACCAAGAATGCAGGGGTGCAGCAGCTCTGCATGGAAGTGAGGAGCACAGGGAGGTGGGCTGGGCTTGTGACACTGCACAGTCACGGACTTTCTCATCTCCACTCTGAGTTCCCTGGTGTTACCCAGAGGAATCATAGAATCCACCGGGTTGGAAAAGACCTCTGAGCATCAAGTCCAACCCTTGATCCAACACCACCGTATTTACTAGACCATGGCACTAAGTGCCACATCCAGTCTCATCTTAAAATCCTCCAGAGACGGTTGTAGTGGGTTTCTGTGACTGGGTTTTGGTAGCGGGGGGTGGCTTCTGTTAGGAGCTGCTAGAAGCTTCCCCTGTCCCGTGGAGCCAACGCCAGCCAGCTCCAGGATGGACTTCCTGCCGCTGGCCAAGGCCGAGCCAATTAGGAGTAATAGTAACGCCTCTGTGACAACATATTTAAGAAAAAAAAGATTGTTGCGCAGAAGAAATTCCAACCAGGGAAGAGCGGAGTGAGAACATGGGAATAACAGTATAGACACCAAGGTCAGTGCAGAAGGAGGGGCAGGAGGTGCTCCAGGACCATGGTGCAGACCATGGTGGAGCAGCTGTGCCCCTGCAGCCCATGGAGCACCATCGGGGTGCAGAGACCCACCTGCAGCCCACGGAGGAGCCCATGCTGGAGCAGGTGGATACATGAAAGAAGGTGTGAACCCACGGGAGACTCAGGATGGAGCAGGGTCCTGCCAGAGACCTGCGACCCATGGAGAGGGGCGGGTTTTTCCCGGGTAGGACTTGTGGCACCTGTGGGGGATCCATGTCAGTACAGCTCATTCATGAAGGACTACACCCCATGGAGGAGTGACCCATGGGACAGCAGTTTGGGAAGAACTGCTGCCTGAGGGATGGACTCACGTTGGAGAGGTCCATTAAGGACTATCTCCCATGGGAGGGACCCTATGGGAGCAGGGGAAGGACTCCTCTCCCTGAGCAGTGGCAGAAACAACAACTGACTGTAACCCCTATTCCCCATCCCCCTGCACCGCTGGGGGGGAGGAGGGAGAACATGGAAGGAAGGAGGGGTGTGGGGAAGGTGTTTTTAAGACTGTTTTATTTCTCACTCTTTGGCTCTTATCCTGTTAGTAATAAATATAAATACTATCCCCACTTTGACTCTTGTTTTGCCCATGAAGGTAATCAGTCACTGACCTTTCCCAGCTCTTATCTCAACTCATGAATTCTTAGCTGGTTTTTTTCTCTCTCCTCTGTTCAGTTGCAGAGGAAGAGTGAGAGAGCAGCTTCAGTGGGTACCTGATATCTGGCCAGGGTCAACCCACTACAACGGTGAATCCACCACCTCCCTGGGCAGCCCATTCCAATGTCTGATTACTCTCCCTGTAAAAAATTTCTTCCAATATCCAACCTAAACCTCCCTTGGCAGACCTTAAGACTGTGCCATCTTGTCCTACTGCTGGTTGCCTGGGAGGAGGCCAACCCCCATCTGGCTACAACCTCCTTTCAGGTAGTTGTAGAGAGTGATGAGGAGTTATCTTGATTCCAGCAAGCCCCTGATCTAGTGAAAGACATGTCTGCCTACAGGCAGGGGTTGGACTAAATGATCATTAAAAGTCCCTCTCAATCTAAACCATTCCATGATTCTGAGCAGAGGTGTTACATCAGTAAAATTAAATTGTTTTCCTGTGGTGGGCTTGTGTTCAGTGTCTGTTCCAGGTGATAATTCAGGCTCTTGGTACCATTTCTCACTTTACTCTGCAGACAGTAAAGCAGTTTGTCCATTAACTGTAATTACAGAATTGATATTTAAATGCCAGTAATTGTATACTTTTCATAAAAAACTATGAGAGTAATTAACAAATACTGATTTAATTTGACAAACATGAAAAACCCAGATGGACCTCTAATTTTCATGAACTTGTACTGCCTTAGAAATGCTTTCCTTGCATGTATTCATTTATTATTTATCATCTGGTCTGAGACATACTTCACCAGTCCCTGCATTTTTAAGGAGAAATAGTCCTAATGACAAAATCTGGAATTTATTCTCAGAGAAGAAATCAAATCAATAAATTGATAATAGTACTAAGGCTCTCATTTTGAGTCACATTTGCACATTGGTGGGCTAAAACCTCAACATTAAGTTTAATGCAGAAAAGTTTGATCACTACCTGTAGATACACCCATCTCTGGCAGGTAGAGTACTGTATGAACAGAGTATCTTCTGTGGTGCCTTTGCTAACCGGAAAAATACGCTGTCCCTTCTGATGCCTTTGCTATAATTGCATTCATCTTAGCATTAGTCCTGAACTCCTCCTAGTTTCCATACCTGTCCGAAAATAGGCAGTGCTTTTTTCCTTGCTGTGGTCTGGAGAAGGAAACTATTAAGAGCCAGAAATCTTGTTCCCTCACAGTTCATTTTGAGTGTGAATTTGTTGTTACCATTTCCCTTTGTACTGAGCAAAAGTATTGTACAGGAGTGAAAAAAAAGAGCATCTTAATTATCTTATTTCAACACTATTTGTGCCTTTCTTTGCTTCTCCTGGAAGACTGTTGGTAACATTAGTACATATGTCATTAAAAGACAGGCAGATTGAAATTTTACCTATTTTATCAAGCCTTTGCTTAATATATTATTTTATACTAAAGTCTGTCATTTGGAAGTTACAGCATTTCTCAGGCATTTTTGGAAAGTCTGCCAGAATTTTTATTATTTGGTTTCATTTATTGTTCAGGTTTTGTTGGCTGGACTCAAGTGCTATGCTTGTTTTCAGCAGTTTATTTCATTTGATTAACCCCAAAGTGTTTTGCCTGCATATGATTAAATTCAAACAGGACCCAGCTGTTGTTTGGATGCTTAATTTACAGATTTTTTCTGAGATTCTGGCTTTATCCCTGGTGCCTGTCTCAATGTGGCTGAAGGGCAAATCTCTATACTAATTAAGGAAGGGCCTGTTTTCAGAGCAGAAAGTGCCCAACCAGCAGACTTCCTACATGACTGACAAGGGCTCAAATTCCAGCGAGCAGCCTTGAACCAGCCTGTTCAGAGGGACTTTGATCAGTGCTTTGTACTGTATAAAGCTGAAGGCTGCATGCTTACAGACTGTAGTAGAACCAGGATGCCGGTAGAAAGTGGAAGGGATTCGCTGGCTAATACTCTTGTTTGGCCAGCTCTGAACCACTATCCTACAGCCAAGCAACAAGATAATAGCAGGCAGCAAACAGAAAAGGTTGCCAGATGTACGGTTGCTGCTTGCAATCAGCTCGATCCCTTCTGGCCTTTCACACTTCCTTTCATTCAGCCGTGTCAGGTGGGAGGAACTTTATTTATTTACTTTTGTTTTATAAATCTGAACACTCCAGGTCAAATCATAAAGTGTGTCAGAAGATAGATGTTTCATATGCCAATGTCACATTCACAATAGGCTGTAAGCCTAAGAGCTGAGGTGTTTGGGGTTTGCCTGGCTAGGATCATTTACTAAGAAGGAAATGTCTAAAATCAAATCTGTCATCTTAGCACTGAAGTCATTCCCCGTGCATACATCGCTTTGACTATTTCTAATGGGAATTTCACATGTTAATAGAAGTCAAAATTAACTCATATGTGTACATCATGCATCATCTATGTATCTAATATGTATATCATGTTAGTGATGGATATATTTTGCTGTAGGCATACTTCCAGTAATACCCACTTACTTAATTCTAATTCCAGGATATTTATTTCCAAGTGCAAATACTGCATTGAATTTTGAAGACATATTTTTATTTTAGAATGAGCATTATTTAAAATACCTTCAGTATTCAGGCTACTTTTTGAGGTATTCCAATGATGTATGTGCTCCATGAATGAAACTACTGAACCTAACACAGAGATTTCTAAGGTGTGAGAGACTGTAACTTTGTATATATATATAAAAATTCCTAAATATTTTTATGAGAATACAAGAATAGAACTTTTTAGATAAATTAAATAATCCCCAGAAACTGAAGATTAGCAATGCAATGAAAATAAATGACCATATTTGTAAGTGTAAAATAGGTTTCTAGTCAGATTTTTTAATTTCTGGTGAGTATTATTAAAGACACAGGTACTTCCTTCTATTTGCTTTAATTGTTTTCTGAAATATTTTGCATTCAGATGTTTAAATGCAAAGCCTGACCTCGAATAAGAATATATATATATACATATGTTTTATGCATACTTCAATACACATATAAATATAATGATAATCTAGTCTTTTTCAAACTAACTTTTCTTATTCTGTTGTGTAGTATTTCTTTGGGGGGAAATTAATACTTTGTGTTTCATAGAATAGTATTCTGTTGTAATAAACATTTAAAGTAATGAACAATGCAATGAAAGTTTCTTTCTTGAATAGTCTTTGGTTGGTGGGACTTTGAATTATGTTTCTTTATTATAAGCAAATAAGAACGTGATAGTCTTTTTCTCAAATGAATTTGGAGGAATCCATCATCCTGATCCAATTACATTTATGATGCAAAAAATTCACTATTCTTAAAGAAGATAATATACTCTGTCACAGTCTGAATTTTAGTAAGAACCCATAGTCATGACATGGCTGTCTTTCTCTAAAGGCTGTCAGAATAACTTAGCAGTTTCAGTGACCTTTGATGGCATTTTTAATGATGTTTTTTAGTACTTAATTTTTCCTATAAGTTCCTTGTGATTTATTCATGTACAATATTGGATGAAGTTGTAGCTGTGAAATAGGAAAATACTTTGCACAAATATGCATAGTTTGGTACCAAAGAACACTGGTTATTACAGTCTAATTGTGAGAAATGGACAAAAGCAATGCATAATTAAACAAATTATTCCTCTTTGCAAGCTTTTGGTCCCCACTGTAATTCTCATGGTAAAGCAAAACCAAGGGCCATCAGCCAAGCTATAGATTTTCTTATGAGGCAGGGAACAGTGAGCTCCATTAGTTTCCTGTTAAACACATGTAATGAAGAGATATTTGGCTCTTATTCTTTAGTAGTTAATCTACTTTGTCTCTAAATGTGTTCTGGGTCAGTGGTCATCATCTTTGGAAATAAACCACCATAGATTAGTCTAGATATTTTTTATATGCAGCTAATTATTAAAGTGAAAAGGAAGTTTAGAAACTAGTTACTATTATCTTCTCAGAGGAATAGAATAGTAAAATCAGTCAAAGGATGTAGTATTGATCAATGGTTTCAGAGGCGCATTTGATGCATATTCCACGTTCATTTTATCTAAAATTGTAACTTCAAGAATATAGCCTAAGTTATAAATGTTAAAATACACAATTTACTAATTAATCCTTAAGAAATTGCATATGAATCTAGTCTCATGTTTATAAAAAGTTAATCCTTTACCAAAAGAATTATCCATAAGGCATCCCTGCAGATGCAGAAAGCAAGTGGATTGACCACTATAACCATAAGTAACTAAATACATAATTTACAAATAATATAGTTTACAAGGAGGAAACTTTTCATAAATTTAATAGAATTAAATAAGGAGCTTTCAAGATACTAAAATGTTTATAGCACTCTAAAATTGTTTACAAAACATAAAAGCCACTTATCAGTTAATAGCTCTGAAGGGGAGAAGCAGAAGTAGGCCACTATTATATATATGTTAGTCTTTTTTTTCTATTTGAGGGATAATATACAGAGCAAGGTGGCAAGAAGCTCTTTCCTTTCTCCTCAAATGCAGAAAAAAATAATTTTTGGACCATATCTTTTCCCGATTATACCTCAGATTCAGTACAACTACGTACACTTAAACAATTTAAACTATGTTTGTAAAAGCGCACAAATCTGCAACTGAAAAGTTTGCCAGGCACTGTGTATGAGGAAGCTCAGTTAATCCATTTCTGCATATAAATATATTAGGTTTGAGTTATATTTCCAAGTGCCAAGTTTGAAAACTTTGCCTGTTACCACTTTTGAGATGGCAAAGAGAAAATAAGTATTTCTTTCTGTTTTTAATATTTGATGTTGTGAGACAAATGAATGGAATTTTATGGAATTTCATGAAAATTAAATCTTTACTTTCCCTTGGCAGTACAAGCTGGCTTAGATTGTTGGTTTCTTTATGACCACTTGCCCTTCTTTGCCTACAAAGCTTGATGTCAGTTAGAAACAATGAAGAGCTGATGTATTCTTTGTATGAATTTTGCTTGTATCAAGTGTAGGATGCTGGCTGTTTGAAACAAAAAAAAAGCAGCTTTAATTTTTTTAAATCTTTTGATCTGTTTCAACTTTATTGCTTTTCTTATTGCGAAGTAGAACATCCAGTTTTCAGGGTTGTCTTTTATATATACACTTGCACACATAATAAATGTTACATTTATTTTACGTAAGTTTTTCATTACTTTTATATACACAACACACAGAGATTATAATCAATATAAGATTAATAGACTAAGCAATGACCTTTTATAAAACTAACTGTGATATTTTTTGTTTGAGACTCAGGATTTCTCTGGAGAGTTTTATTTGTGAAGGTAAAATTTACCTTTCAAGATAAAGTACTTGAATTCCCATTTTGAAATGTCCAGTAATTGAAAATAATTGCTCCTCGACTTCTATTTGGAAGCAGACTCCTTTTGGCCAATATATCAGTAAACTCAAAGCAGGGCATTAAATCCATAATTCTGTTCCAGGCAGAGATACCTGAGTTAATCTCATTGGGGGCTAAAGAAGCCTGAGGAACACTGGGCTCACTTGGCTGATTCATCTCTCCAAGTTAGCTCAGTCTGAGTTTAAAACTAATATAAAAGAGATGGAGAAGATGTTCTTGGAGAAAAAACATATTTTTAAAAATCAAATAGATCTGGGAAAATTGTCCTACTGTTATGACAAATGCTGTTTTTCTTTCACAGGCTCATCTAGTAGCAGCTTTCGAAAAAAGCTTGGGAAATATGACAGGGCGATTGCAAAGTCTAACAATGACAGCTGAACAAAAGGTAAGTTTACCAAAGCAGATGCTTTAATGTGGAAAATAGTCAGCAAATTATATTAGAGTTTTGTTTAAAAAACACTGAAAGAAAACAGGGACATCTGTGACAATAATGCAGACACATCTTTCTTTAATAGTTGTTACAGTCTAATCTTCATAAAAGTCCAGGAGAATTAAACTGTGCAGCATTGGGTTTACACAGACAATGTCATAGAATAGTTTGAAGATAAAATCTTTCATTTCCAGGTTTTAATTAAAACATATCCAACTGTAGGTTTACTCCGTACTGAAAGATCCCGTAACAAAGACTGATCATAAGCTGCTGTAGTGCTTCTTTCCAGCCTGCCAGCATTGTCAGAATCATAGAATTACAGGAAGGAAAGAAATTCTAAGTAGAGAAAAATAACTCCATTCAGGGAGTTAGTGCAAGTTAGGCATCCTATTCATGAGTAAACAATTTTGGGTTTATCTGTGTTTTGTCTAATGGGGGAAAAAATCTAAACCTGATAGGGAGTAAATTTAATGTACACCTTTGTACCACGCTCAGGATTAAGAGGCTGCTTAGTACTTTCCAGGATTGCATCTTTCTAGCCTTATTCATTTTGAAAAATATCCTGTAAACAGAAAGCCCTCATTGAGCCAAACTGTGAAAGAAACTGTTTATCAGTGAGCTGTTAGTCACCACTGGAGTCAGTGTAACTGTCTACAAAAATAACGTTTCACAGTCTCCTTGAGCACCAACAGATGAAATGTGGTGAGACACATTATGAACTGGATAGCAAATATTTGTATTGCTTGCTTTTTTCTCATCATAGGGAAAAAAAAAAAAAAAAAAAAAAAAAAAAAAAAAAAAAACCAACACCACCAAAACTCAATGGAAACTTCTTAGAACCAAAGCTTTTGACTGTTTTACAATCTCCCTAAGAGGGTTTTCTTTCCAGAAGAGGTTAAGTGGTGACATTGAAACTGATCATTTCCAAGTTTCTTTCCCAAAAGATTTAGAACATGTTCTTTTCCTTCATTTCTTTTCTATGCTGTTGAGTTTAAATTCCTTTAACCCTCATTATGTAAGTACAGGCTGGACAGACATGGAAGTAATAAAAGCAGTAATAAAAGTTTTTTTTTAATAAAAATCAACTGTGCATTCTAATACAGAACTTCCTGCACTCAAATGGAGTAATTTTGCTTCAACTCACAGGACAGTTGCTATTAAACAGGGGCTTTTAAATTGAATTAGTATTAAACAAGTTAAATCTTTTGAAAAATACACAGATTCAGGTTGAGATTTACCCATTAAACAGTAGCCTTATATACTAAAGGATGTTATTCAAATGGTTTTATTGTCTTTTGTAGTAACACTGTTGGATTTCTCTTAATTTTATATTGAATACTCAATTGAGACCCTTTTTAGATTAGTCTCTAGTAAAAATGTGTTCTTAAAATAGCATGATTGCTTTATATAGAATAAATGAAAAAGAATATGTTAGTTGACTTTGGTATCTTTGGAGAAAAAGTATGCATTCTATTTAGTTGTTGCCCTTATGTTCACCCAAGCAGTCCTATGAACTTTAGTTCAACTACACTTGTAATTTTTTTTTAAACTTAGACAAACATTTTTCTTTTGATATATATTTTGAGCTCTCTTTGCTCTCCCCACAGGAGTCTGAACTTATAGAGCTGAGGGAAACCATTGAAATGCTGAAAGCCCAGAATTCTGCTGCACAAGCAGCTATTCAAGGAGCCTTGAATGGTCCTGATCATACCCACAAAGGTATGGTTTTCTCACTGTTAAAATAAATAAAGAGTTTCTCCTCAGGTGAAAAAGAAAAGTTAAGTCACTATTTTTTCTGTTGTTTGAGGACTCTGTTCCAAGGGCAAGCACATTCTGCAGTGAATGGTAGGCATACCTGTGGTATTTCCAGAGCTGGAACCTTGCAGAAGCTTTCTGTCTGCCAAAGTTCCTGGAGCTTTATCATCTTAGAACTGGGTGGCAAGGAATAGATTGCTGGATGTCAAGAGTTAACCATGTCGCTGCAGTGGTGTACTGAAATACACTCAAGACACTAGTGAAATCTTATGGTGTAACATGTTTATAGCTTGGAAATCCAATCAAACTTGTAGCTTTCTAAACTGGTGATCTCATTGTTAAGAGATGAACTGAAAACAGCTCAGCTCCTTTACAAAGTGCTGAATCAGTGCAGGAAAGCAGGCATTTTAAATTCCATATGTTGAATTAATTTGTCGTTGCAGTTAGGCAGCTATCACATGATAAATATATACTTCAGAAGTGCCTGTTGATAAGCAACAGCAAAGGAATTACTTGAAGAAGAAAAATAATCACAGTATTCATTTTTTAAAGTGTCATTGATCTTTCTTTAGAGAGTTCATTATTTAGATGTTTGCCTTAAGGTCATTTCACTGCATGACTTGAGTATAGCAAAGCTAACTTCTAGGAAGTAGAAAATAATCCGAAAAGTAGTTTTACTTGATATTAGTAGACAGGTTCTGCAAGAATATTTTCCAGTGATTAAGATATAGTTATCAAAGTCTTTTAAAAAATTGAAGCTCAAAAGCCTCACTAACCATTTCTAATATTCTCCACTTCTTGGTTATTTTGTTTCATTTATTTTTAATGAACTCCTGCCTGTTTATTTCCATCATGGTATATTAGAAGGTAACATCTGAACTCTGATTAGTGGTTCTACAAGTCAAATAGTGCCTATACTCCTCAGAAATGTAGTACATGTGACAATAATAAGTCAAGTAATCCATCTGTAACAGACACTGTTCAGATATGAGGTTATGTGTGCATAGTTTGGTGTGCAGGGTCATTGCTTTCAGGGCAGTAACACCCCAGTTTGGAGAATCTCTCAAGTGTTAGACTAGTTGTACCCATCCCCATTGATCCCTATGTGGTTTCTCACAGGCAGCAATAACTTGAATCTGAGCCACTACAAACATCAATGCCATTTATGTTCATTTAGACTCCCTTTGAGGAAGAAGATGCTACATAAATATAAAAATGATTTTTATGTTGAAACAGAAACAGATGGATTTCAAAGTAATTTCTTTTCTTTAGATTTACGTATAAGGCGGCAACATTCTTCAGAAAGTGTTTCCAGTATCAACAGTGCTACAAGTCATTCAAGCATTGGCAGTGGTAATGATGCTGATTCCAAGAAAAAGAAAAAGAAAAACTGGGTAAGTGCATAGCAGGTTTAAAACTATCTTTGAGCTATTATGTCATTTACTAGTGTCTGAGTAACATGACAGTACATTTCATCTACAATATTCCTGTGGAGTCAGATGGATATAAAGCAATTCATATGTAGCCATACTGTGACACTACCAGCAAAATAAAAATTGCTGAATATCAGCCCAGATTTATTTGCATAAATCAAGGTAATTAAAAACAAAACAAACAAACCCACAAAAAACAAGAACACAACAACTGCAAAAAAGCTCAAAAACTAACAACCTTAGAATAGATATTCTGACCAAAACCATCTCTGGGCCACATTGAAACCCTGTTTGATTTTTCTTCAGTTGGAATTTGATTCAAAGGCTTGACTCAAATATGTTACGCAGCAATGGAGGGAGTTGACATCTGTAAAAATTCTCATTTAAAAGTAGTACAGAGTTTTTAAAGAAATTAAGATGCTTCTTAACTGGAACATACAAATATCACATAGTGCTAAAGGTTTAATCAAACACTTTAAACAATCAGAAAATACGTTTTTGTTGTTTTAAAAATATTACCTGCATAAACATTTGTTTTAAAATACTGATAAGCCTTCAATCCCTTGATTTGTAATTCCACACTCTTTCATGTTTCTGCAAGGTGAACTCTAAAGGAAGTGAGGTGAATATAAACCATGGAAAAGTTGGCATGCATCTATAAAAAAACCCCTATCTTGGCATGATTGCTATTTATTTTGGCAGCAGGCTTTTATACCTTCTAAAAACAGATTATCCTGTATATCTTCTCAGTTTGTCTCTATTCATTTTAATCTCAAAGTTTAGGCTATAGAAAGGGAGAATGTAGCCAAAACCCATTTCTTTCTTACTAGATATCATGAGCTGGAAAGGACTTGTTTCTCATTATGATCGGTGGTCACACTCCCCACTTTCCAATTATACCATGAAAATGATGTGTTTGAATACCTAATTTTTTATAAAGGAATCAGTTGGTCATTGAGTTCTGTACAATTTTGATCAAAACAACTTTCTGAAAATAAAAACCAAAACCCACATTTTTCCTAAGATAAGCAACTTTTTTATGTAGGTAAAGGTATCAATGAATGGGCTACTTAAAATTCACTGCACACAAAACTGTTGTCATCTTGGCTCTTGAAATAAATGGCTCTTTGGCTATTCTGTCCCTTTTCAATACTGGATAAGAGCTTCTAGAGGGAAAAGCAATGCTTGTATGTTCAGAGATCTTACCACTCTAAAGGAAACTGCAACAAATAGTATATACCTTTCAGCTAACATTCTTTTCAGTAGTACAACAGAGCAAACCTCATGTCCCAGCTTAAATCCTCTCGCTTGCAATCCAAACCATAGCATTTGCATAGCTTGGCCATTCAAAGTTTTAATGCTGAAAGTATATTGGCAAACCCAGTAAATTGGACTTGTCTTTTGATTTCCACGTTTAGTAACAGCAGGTTCTACCTGTACCTATACGCAAAGTGGTTATTTAAAGCCACCCCTTGAAGGGAATGCCATGAGAATGGGATTCCACCAGGGCTTAATGGCTTTAAATGAGCACCCCTACCCCACAGTCATACCACTCGATCCTGCACTTTTTCCATAGCATTACTTTTGCACTCTGCTGGATTAATAAAGTCAAAACAAAGCACTGTATCATGTTTCTAGAGATACTGTGTTGCATATGTTAATACCTTGCTTCTGCATACTGACCTCAGGCAGTGGCTAGGATGGCATCTGCAAACTAACTTTTCAAAAGATGAGTTGCACACAAAGTGCTGTGATGAGGAAAATTACCTTGGTCTGTGTTTGTTTTCCAGCTAAGAAGCTCTTTCAAACAGGCCTTTGGAAAGAAAAAGTCAACCAAACCTCCTTCCTCACATTCGGACATAGAAGAGCTGACAGACTCCTCTCTTCCTTCGTCACCTAAATTGCCCCACAACTCAGGAGAGTGTGGGGCAACGTCAATGAAACCATCCCAGTCAGCATCTGCGTAAGTGTCTCTCTAGATAAACTCTTCTTCCCAAAGGGCATGAGCTGTGAAACAAACCCCCTCCAGTGTGGCCATTTGCAGTCCAGAAACCATTGCCAGCAGCTGTGAACTTTTAATCTTGAGGTCCATCCATTTGCCAGATTTCTTGTGAGCTTCACACCATTTACACACGACTCCTCCAGTAGTTCTTTACCAGGTCATTTTCTCCTTTCACAGACTCTACCCCAAATCACCTTGCTGTACAAACTTCTTTCCAGATGCATTTCTGAAAGTTTTTGTTGTGCTCCTGGGACCAACTTTTTCATATCCACTTAGTAAAGGCCTTAGTAAAGTTTCCTTTTTAAATGATATACAAAAAATATCTTCTTTTTTTTCCAGGTAGCTATGAATTTTTACACTATACTCATCCCTCCTGTTATTACTTTATCTACTTTGTAGCTAGTAATGTATATGATTTTTAATCTATTTCCTCTCTTTTAGCAGCTTGGATTTTTTGTGGGATTATACTTTTATTCAAATTACAACCCTTAATGTTTCAGGTCAAGGAAACAAGTCATCAATCAATAGCTGTCTCATTTCTTCGTTATTTTTTGAATATCTGATATATTCTTCTTACAGAGTTTGCAGCTCTCATCTGTATTCTTCTGCTATTTTTTTTCATTCTGCTAAAATCATAACTATTTCTAATTTGGGGAAATTAGCCTCTTTTCAAAAAAATGCATACTACTGATGCCAGCCTTACTTTCCTTGTCCTAAATGAGAATAATCAGGTCACAATTACTCTTCCTTAAGGCATTCAGGGAATTCTAGTCCTGTGACTGATTACTGAGCTTTATAATAGAATTACTCTGTGTCAGGTTATGTGCCTTTTATGATTAAGTTTTTATAGACTTGAATGATTTTTATATACTAGGTTTAGGAGTTTGACAGCAAATATTGCCACAAAATAAACCTCTTCAGAACAAACGTTTTCCTTTTCTTAGATTGTGTGCAGGCTAGAAAGAAAACTCATCTAGATCTCTGTAGTTTTGTTCAATTATTTTATAGGAAACTCATATTTTTATGCTTTAAGGTGTATGTGTGTTTTGGGAAGAGGATTTCTACGTGTTCGGGACCCTAATGTTTGACTTATTATCTATTTAAAAGTCACCCTAACAGTGAAAAGTAAAAGCATTACTAGAAAATAGCTGAACTTAAACAAAACACTTTTATTCTGCAAAATTAATTACTCATGATTCACAGATTTAATCTCACAACCTTATCCTGTCTCCTTTCCACTAACCCTGCTTTTTTCTATCTGTCTCTTTGACTTGCTCTCTAGATGTGCTAGTGTTCCCAGAATTTATCAAGGGCAAACCCACACATCTAGTCTTTCAACCCAAGCTATTTCCATGCCTGTTTGGTCTCTGAGCCTTAAATTCCTAAATTTTGTCCGGTTCATGGCCTTCTAGTTCTTCCTCTGCAATATTTTTAAATAGTGATCTGTCTGGTCATATTATCACATTTTTTATTATTGTGACCTTCCTACACAGGATAACAGAGACATTGCATAAAATTTATTTATTTAGATTAATTTCTTTGTCTGTTATACTGATAATGTAACTTGATTTGGAAGACTTGGTTTTTCATTGCATAATTTAAATTCCTGTCTCCTTTGAGACTTTTCATAATTGTCTGCAGCCTCTGTTCAAAGATCAAGACTTACATATTTCTTCAACCTAAAGCAACCTATTGATTTAAAAATTTTGAGTTTGTAACAAGAAGGAAAAAGTAAAAGTCTTTCTAACTACTTTGAACCTTTGGAGTCTGATCAGACTTCTGAGCTTCTTTCTGTGACTGCTCAGGAATGCTAACTTATCTTTTTTGGTTTCCTTCCTTCTGATGAAGTCTCATCTTTCTGTGTAATTTTAGTATTATAGGAGCTAAGTGTTGGAAAGCTCTGGGAACTGCAAAATAAAATGCAGTTCATACTTTCTGCTTCCATTCTGCTTACCTTAAGAATTGAAACAGCTTTTTCCTGCTTATTCCAGAACTGTAGCCCTTCTCTCTGTTTCATTTTTGTATTCTTTAAAGCAGGCTTGCCAAGATCTTTTTGCCCATACCTTTCCAAGATATACCAAAAAAAAAAAAGCCAAAAGAAAATAGCCAAAAAAGAGATGACTTCCCAGTTTTCCAAGTCGTTGTATGAGATAAGATATGCATGGAAATAAAATTTCATTTCTTATTTGGTTAGCATAGGTAAATAATGGCACATCAAAGCAAGAACTGTATAATAATATTCATGACAAAAATCCTAGTATATGTCTTTTTTTCATTTTTACTCACATTTAAAATATTTGTGCGTATTGTGAATTATATTCATGATTTTTCTTCTTCTACTTGCCTTTTTTTTTACTATGAACTTCTTCATCTTCCCTTTGCGTACAATTTTTTTATATATTTTCTTGACCTGAGTCTCATGTTCTAAACCATTACCTTTACTTTCCTAGTCTGGGCATTCCTAGTCCTTATGCATCCTAGTCCTTTACTCATCCCTAGTCTGGGCATCAAAGAAAAAGCAAAATTATCGTGTGGTCTACAAGCATAGATTCCAGTAAAATTGAGTGTGGGGCATGGAGTTGTATACCCAATTGCTGACCTGAAGGGTGCTTCATCATCTTTCCCAAAATGCCTTTGCATGCATTCTGGCAATTAAATGTTGACTTCTGTTCCTTGTTTTGTATATTAGCAGTAATAATTACAATAATAATACTTATTTCTATAAAATATTTTTCATATTGAAATTGTTAACTGTTTATAGTGACAGTAATAAAGAACAAATAACATTTATTGAGTTGACTGGAAATACTGCTTAGTGTAACAATGTAGCCAAAATTCAGTGTTTTATTTTCTGCTGATGGTTCTGCTGATGATACAAAGGGGCAAAACAGTCTGTCATGAGACATGGACAGTTGTGGGTCCCTGGGATGATCGTGTTTCAATCTATTCTCACACTATAATTGGTCCTTTTCTAAAATTAATGCTCATGAAAAATAACCATGTGGTAATTACTTTTAACCCAGTCTTTAAGAAAAAAAAAACAAAACCAACCTACATTATTTCATATATCATACATTACAAAATGACAGATTATAGGCAAGACATCAGGCATCACAAATCGAAACCATTACCAATAAAAATCTTCTAGACGATGAAGTCAAGGACTCTCCCTTTGTCTACTGTTCAAAACAGAGAAAACTACTGATGCCTAACAAATGTACCAGTAGTACAATGTAACAGCATACTTCAGTTCTGAATGTCGTTATATAGAAGAATTATAAATTTATGGAAATATAAAATCAAATTAAAACAAACCAATGGATGATGCACAGTCAAATATAGATACTTGAGAGTAGTTAAGAATTTGTTTTTCACCACGGTAAACTAAACTACAGAGCTAAAAAGCAAGGTGATCATTTCATCTTGACAGGGCTTTTTCCTTTTTTAATTTGCAGTTTGAGCCTTTTCATATTTCTTTGATAAGTTTCTTTCTTCGCTCATAAGTTTCACCAGCAGCAAGAATTTTTCTGTACTTTGATATTCAGTAATGATGCTGCTTTGGGGGGAGAACCTTCCTTTAATCTCCCACCTGTTTCCTACTCCTCTTTAGGATCTGTGAGTGCACAGAGGCAGAGGCTGAAATAATTCTTCAGCTAAAAAGTGAGCTGAGGGAGAAGGAGCTAAAATTAACGGATATTCGTCTTGAAGCCCTCAGCTCTGCACACCATCTGGATCAGATTCGGGAAGCTATGAACTGCATGCAGGTCAGTGCAGTAGCTTAAGTGATGACAGAGGTGCACACCAAAGGTACACCAGGTGTACTTCCTTTCCTAGTACTTTGTTCCAGGTGCCAAAAAACTGTTGATACAAAGTAAATTTCTAGATTGACAGTACATCTGAAGGATGGGTATGATAAATGTTCATCTTATAATATCTAATAAAGATATTCTTAGCATTTATATTAACAGCTAAAATGTGTTTAAGAGATGGAAGAAGACATAATCCCTGCCCAAAGGATATTTATTATCTAAACCCTATGACTGTGGTAAGCAATATGACAGACAAGCAGATCAAAAGTGATTTCTACAGAGCTTTAAATCCCTGAGCCATGGAAGAGTGGGAGTCTATGTTCATACTCTCTTATCATTTCTGATTCCTAACCGAGCTGTGGCTTCCTAAAGCAGAGAATGTAAAATTGAACTAATTACTGTATCCAGCATCATAAAATTTTGCTACATTATTTTGTAACACTGCTCCAAATCTTTCCTGAACACATTTTACATCAGAAGACTTTCTCTTTTGTGAGGCTGAAAGGATACAAAAAGAATGGAAGTGTTCTTCAGTGGAGAACAGTTTCATGGGATTTGACTCTGTCGCTTTTATACAAATGTCTGGCATCATGGTGGGTCCCCAAAAGTATCTACAATATCTACACAGTATGACATATGTCCTTCAGTAGAACTGGGCCCTTCTGGAATGACAGCTGAGATACCTGCGTCATCCCTAAAGGCACTGTAAATCTGCATTTGGGGAACAGAATCAAGACCATGGGTTGGGGATTCAGTTGAGACGAGGACAGATACATTTAGAAGTCTAGGTATGAGCTAGGTGAAAAACTCCAGTTGTAGTCAATTGAGTTTTAGTCCTGTAGTAGTGGGGCCTAAAGACCCATCCTAAAATCATCCTGAGATAGTTGCAGAGGGTGAAACTGAGTTGTTTGAGCATAGGCAATTGTTGCCGTTTGAACCAGCCTCAAGTATTTGCATCTTCACAGGACATATTCTACCCATGGAAGACCCTGTCATGTCACTGGAAGCCCACATTTACACAGCTGAATCCAGCTCAGTGGCTTGTCAGCTGAATTGTTCTGTGCTGGGTGCTTAGGTCAGGTGTGCCTTTAGGCACTTTTGTATAGATGTCCACAGCAGCTGATTTCATAACTACAGAATTGGTGTGCTTGATGTATTTTCTAGACCTCTTTTTTTGTACCATGCCTATGGCTGTCTCAGCCACACCTTTAAACATCTGTGGTACCTGCCATCCTCCCAGGTGCTCACAGCACTAGGTACCAATATTACTGTGGGATATTTGGCTGAACTTCAATTCGGGGGAAGAATTATCAAGAACTGCTCCAGAGATATGGTTTCAATTGTCCAGACATAAGTAAAACACTTGATCTTGAGCCACTAAGAAGTTCCAAGGAACTCTAAGAAATAGAATACAGTTAATTGCAATGGTAGAGAAAAGGATGTGAAGGCTTATCATATGATTACAGTCTTATACTAGGATATAAGTGCCTAAAACAGGTGAACTCCCCAGAGAGACGAGTCTGCTATAGTAACAGGCCTCCAGGTCTAAACTTCATCAAATCTGGGCAGAAGCAACTAGTTGAGATACTATTGCTGGTAATCACCACTTAGTCTCGAGTTTTCCCAAAAGGACAGGCAGCCACCTTGCAGTTGCCAAACTCTTGATATTTTTAAGAATTGACAAATATTGGTAAGGGGCAAAAGTAGGACTGGTAATAATGATATCTGAATACTTATATATTAAAAGCACCATAAAAACTAAAAGCTCATATGAGTGAAAGACTGCTAAGAGCTATGTAATTAATCAGTGTAAACTGCAGAGTAGCTGGAGATTGCGTGACTCATTTCACCACAGCTCCTGATTTGAACCCCAGGCTAAACTAGTGCACTCATCTATTACCTTCTGTCACTATTTTATTGTCTTGCCCCTTCCCTTTCACTGTCTCCTCACCTTTGTATATGTCATCTAATCTTTTTGTAGCTGCTGCAGGGTTTTTTTGTGATGCTATCCCTTATGTTTTTGCTTGTATAATGTAGCTGTGCAGCCTCCACAAAAAAATAGGATTTTAGCAGGGTGTTAGTGAATATATAATTAAATTTGATTGCAAAACCGTCTCCAAGAATAAGCAGTTGCTTTGTTCTGTGCTTCGTGAAGTGACTGAAAACTAGATTTAGCTGGTACCAGGCAGTTCTCAGGCTGTTTTCATTTTATTATTGTACATTCAATAATCACTTTGCACCACAGAGGATTTAGCTAGAAAAAATCCCAGTTGTTCTGATTCATCTGTCACTGTATGTTTTCATCAGAGTTTTCTCTCTGTTATGTGAACAATCCCATGTTTGAATGATCAGAAAGTTCCCATTTTTAATTTAATTTTTCTATGAAGTTAATGCTTAAATTTTACATTCAGTGGCAGTAATAATTTTCTGTGACTTTAGAAACATTGACATATCCAGTAACGTTCTTAACTGACTATTACCTAAGGTGTTTGACAATAGAAAGTAGCTTAAAAAAGTGGGGATAAATGGGAAAATTCTCACCACACTCAAACTATGGTGAAGTGTACAATAAACATAGAAGCTTGACACTTATGTTGCTTAGTAACTATCTTGAGGCAAAAGCTGAAACAAGGTTATTGGGAGTTTCCCTTCATTTAAGAAGTGAAGGCAATCCAACTGCGTTATACCTCTGATACATAATGCTACATACTGCTATGAACGTGGTAAACCTGTTAGCTACTTCAGGGGAACATCACCAGAATACTACCCTCAGTGCTTTTCCAAAAGAATAACCTGCTGTGCTTTTATATTGATTTCTTTTGTATATAGAATGAAATTGAGATATTGAAAGCTGAAAATGATCGTTTAAAAGCAGAGACTGGAAATACTGGAAAGCCTGCCCGGCCATCATCAGAGTCATCAAGCAGCACATCATCTTCTTCATCACGGCAGTCACTAGGACTTTCTTTGAACAATTTAAACATCACAGAATCTGTTACATCAGGTACATACTTTGAGCACATGCATGCCTCAACAATTAGTAAGAATTTATTGTTTTCACCCTCTAAATGAGGGTAAAATATATGAGCCATATATGAGAAGCATGCATGAAAATTAAAATGCCTCATATCACTCAGGTTGACATCAGGTATGCATTCAGTAATGGAGATGAAGAAGAATGCTGGTGGTCATGTCTTAAAAATGTAGCTTTTAGAAGCCTCTGAATATTAGTAACAGACTTCATTATGTTTGCTTAGTTCCCAGATATTATACTCTGTACCTACCTAGTTTACAGTACTCTTTAGTCATCTAGTTTACAATTTATTTGAAAAGGAATATCTGTTGAAGTATGCTCGACAACTGTATATTCTCTTGCCCCTATGGGATAAATATTAGTAGAGTATGTGAAACTTTCTTCTTTGGACTTACAGATCTTTGATCATTCAGTTAGCTCCCTTCATATTTGCAGCTGAGGCAGCAGGTGGTCTCAGTTACCTTTATCCTTTACATTTTTTTAATTTGGTATAGCTAGTTAACCTATATAGGATCAAATCCCCATTTATCACAGAAGCCAAACCCCACCTGCCTTATTAGGCACTCTCCTTGACTTCAATGAATGAGAGAAAGCAAGCAGAACTTTGGTCCACATCCTGAACAGTAACATTTGATTATTTTCCATGCCATGGAGTTTATGATAATAAGACTTCTACACTTGTTTTGATAATGTAGCCAAGAAACAGAAGTGCTGTCTCTAGCATTAGAACCAGGGGCAGAGCAGGAGCATAGCAGTTCTCATTAGCATAGATGCCACAGAAAGTATAATGCAGTCTCTGAAAGCAATAAAAATGTGGCTAATAATTGTAGAAAGAGTCTAGGCAAGAATACAGCTGGGGATGTGCCAAACTGACTGACTATAATTTGGATTGGCAGTTAGTCATATTATCTTGCCAGTCATTGATTACACAGATATTTGATCTTTTTTTCCTGGTTAATATCAGATTTTTAATGAAAATTGGTATGTTTTTTATTTACATTCCAGCTTTTTGCAAGGTTTAACTTTCAGCATGGAGGAGCCTGAACTGGGCCTCAACATACAATGAAGTATTGCAAAAAGCAGGGAGAAAAAATTTAACTGTGGCTCCTGGTCACAGATCCACCCACATTAAAAAATTAAAAAACAGAATCAAGCCAGAACAGAATTTTTTTTCAATATGGTGATTGTAGAATGTCTTTGACCAGTAGCTGCCATTAGCACTTTGCCACTTGGCACTAACTCTATCTAGATACAGGAATAAAGATGTAGGAAGAAGAGTATGAGGAGTTTGGAAAAGAGGAGGAGGAATCGGATGAGAATATGATGGATAAGGAGGAACAGGGAAAGAATAAGGGAAGGTGAAAGACAAGATAAAGAATGAAGATGAAAATCAGAGAGAAGTGTTTAGAAAAAGAATAGAAAAAATAAAAACTGGAAGAAAAAGAGGAAAGGGAAGAGGAAAAGGGGAAAAGGAACAGGAGAAGAAACAGGAAGAAGAACAGGATGACTGGGAGAAGCAATTGGACTCAATGGTCTTAAGGGTCTTTTCCAACCTAAATGATTCCATTTTTCCATAAGCTTTCCATAATTTTCTATGTTATTGTTCTAACTGTTTTCCTAGCATGCAAAGTAATTACTTTTGGTTATAAGAAATTAGAGAAATGAGGATGCCTAATGAGAAGTGGGGGATTTCATTTGATTATGAATCTGAATTTTTGATCATTGTGATTATCATTTTGTTGCTATGCCAGAGAAGTTGGAAAGGTGACAACTTTCTACCAAGTTTTGTGGGATATCTGTGGCAGCTGGAGTACTATTGAACAAAATTCCATCCGATATGGAGAGGCTAATCATGCTGAGGACTAAGCTGAGACAATTGGGGGCTTTGGCTCTTCATATTAAAAAAATTGCACTTTCTGGGAGACCAGTGTCTCCAAATGACCATGGTCATCTGCAAATGACCAAAGCTATTCATTTTCATTTCCTAAGGGTATGATGATATCCTCCAGGTAGGTTGAGCACCAATATGGTTATAGACACCCATATTTCAGTAAATCACTGGAGTAAGAGCAGCAAACAAGGACTAGTACACAACAGGTCCAGAGTGCTAAAGCTCAGACAATAAGTCAACTACAGTTACCATAGTGTGCCTAAGGAGACTTAGCAGGGGCTAATTAAAACAGCTAGTACAATTAGAGCCCCTTGGACGTTTTCTCAGCCCCTGTGTCAGTGAGAGTTCTTAAAAAGTGGATTTTTTTTCTCTATCCACAGAGTGATTCCTCATTCCTAAAGACTTAGAGAAGAATGTATTTAAAGGCTACATTAGGGTTATTTAGAGATTGAAAATTTCATACGGGGATCAGTTATACCGTAAATTGCCCTCAGACAATTATCAAAACTCTTAAGTTTTGTGAAATATGCCAAAACACAAGACAATTGAAGTGAAACATTCAGTGTTGGTGGCACAGAAAAACTGTCTGCCTGGAAAAAAACAAGCATTAATTTATTTAAGCTCACAAAAAAAAAAGACCTCTTCATTTGATCAACTTAAAAAAAAAAACCTGCAGAATCTGGGTGTAAGTTACCAAACTTTTTACATGAAAAGTTATTTTTAATATATTCATTGAAATCATCTCCATAAGTCTTCTTTGGTTTTCCTTTGAACAAGCGACTGAATCTTACTGGCATCTCATTTAATTTGGATGAAATCTGACCCTGTGCAGACTATGTCATGAAGTCGATGATTTTCTTCCATCACCACAATAAGAATGAACAGGATTTAGGGTAGTGGATTACTGTGCTGACCTTTGAAGAAAATGCAAATCCATAATCTCTCCTAATTTGATAGTTAGCTTAAATGTCTGACAGTAAAATCCCTGAGAGAACTTCTAGAGGAAGACAGCAGTTTTATCACTTGCAATAAAGCTGCAGGCTCAGCTTTTAGTAAAAAATACATAAAAATACATACTTCTGCTTTCTCATTTTAGGAGTTAGTGAAGAGGTAGTAACAGAGGTGCAGAGCAGATCAAAATCACTCTTTACCTCCAAGAAAGATTAAGCCTTTCCTTAGCAGAATGGCTAAATACAGAGTCCCATATTCTGGAGGCATCCAAAGTGGTTTTCTAATGGAACTGTTTGTAAGCCTGTATTGTGAAGGTAAAAAAGACTCTATCCATACCATATGTATTGAAGGTAAAGAAATCATCTGGAAAGAGAAATTAAATGCTATTTTATTTAACAGCAAACATATCAATGCAAGGATTTCTTGTTTTCTCTCCTTATAACATTTTAAAGGGCACAATGAGTACCCAAAGATATAACTTTAATTTAGTTTTTAAACATTACTTTGTGAACATATGGTAATTTTGAAAAAGTTCCAAGAAGGAAAGCAAAGACAAGACTATAATGTAAGTTTTTATTTATTTATAGATTCCCTATTCATTTCTACATGATTAGAATTCCTAATATTCCTTCAAAAAATGACAACTTGTAATGGTTTTCTCATCTCCAACAGAAATGGTGAATTAGGAATAATTACAGACTAATATGATTGCAAGATGTTGTCACGGCAGTCTTCCTTTTTAACCAAGTCATGGAAGCCTATATTTTTAACCAAAAAATCCTTTGGACAAATATTGAACTGATGATGTGAACATAACTGATGTCATTTTTCAGACTGATCACTTCCCTTCTTTTACTGTAGATATTTTGTTGGATGATGTCACTGATGGAGCACTCCACAAAGGTCACAGTGTGAAAATTTTAGTCACTATAAACAAGGGCTATAGTCGAGCCAAGGTGAGTGCATTACCCAAAGGTCTGGATGCAAAATTATAGCTCTAGCAAATGCTGGAATATAGGAACTCAACTTTTTTCCGTATTTTAAGCCCAGGAACTGAAGGGAACTATCCTAAAGGTAACATCTCTCTTCTCTGTCATCCATGCTCAATACAGTTAGGCATTCCCCATAGACTAATGTCCTGTGGCCTCTTTCTGCCTTTTTGGTAGCTTAGACAATACCAATTATCAGTTTAATTAGTAGTGTGATGTTCTGGGACTTAAAATCCCCATTTAAAAGTCATTATAAATCAGATCTATGCCTTGGACTCCTTTGTGTGCAACTATGATTATGCTGCTGAGGTTATCAATTTGGAATTGCATTGTCATGTTTTCATGATCTGTGTTACAAAATATTATAGATGTGCAACATTTATTTATATTCATCTCTTTAAAAACACAGATATAATCAAACAGCAGAATAAGATATTGTATTTCCTTCTTTATGAAGATGTACTGAAGTAATACCATGTATACCTATTCCTGGAGCAGAGATTATTAGCGACATCACATTCTAAATAATATTCTTTTTTTTTTTTTTTGTTAGGAAAGCTATGAATCTTCATAGAAAACTAATTAGCCCAATTTTTAGTCCAATTTCCAAAAATCTCTTTGCAGGATCAAAAACCACATGCATACCTGATAGGATCAATTGGAGTCAGTGGAAAAACAAAATGGGATGTCTTAGATGGTGTAATCAGACGTCTCTTTAAGGTAAGACACTGAAAAATTAACTTAAGTATTATTACAATTTTCTTTTTAACTTTAGAAAATTTCTGTATTCTTTGGGTTGTCTTGTCAAGTCTTTGGTTTGGTTTCTTATGCATAGCTAACACCACTATTAAGCTTCATTCTTAATGTTGCTGTTCTTTTTTTATGTCTGTAGGGAGTTTTCCAAACTGTTTTCATTCAAAAAACATTTTTATGTCTTATATTTTCGTATAATTTCAGGAATATATTTTCCGAGTGGACCCAACTACTAGCCTGGGCTTAAGCTCTGACTGCATTGCTAGCTATTGTATAGGGGATGTAGTTAGAGCCCATAGCCTAGAAGTGCCTGAACTGCTGCCTTGTGGATATCTGGTTGGAGATAATAACATCATCACTGTGAACCTGAAAGGTAAAACCTCAAGAATATTTTTGCAGATACTGTAGAATTCTTTACTGCAATTCCCCATCCTTTCACAATTATTTTTCTTACACCTGACCTTTCTGTATTTTGTCTCCAGTTCCACATAAACTCTCTGTAAGACATTGTATAATACCTAACACAGTGTGGCCTTTTGAGGGAAATCTAAGAATATCTCTGTCCTTCCCTGCCTCCCTGCCGAATCACAAAAAAAGTACAGATTTCTAAAAAGTGGCAAAAAAAACTAACACCAAAACAGAGATTTTGATGAGAAATATTTATGCTTTATCCCTTTCCACAGGAAAAATTCCATACATTTCAAAAGCTCTAGGGCTTTGCTATTGGAGGGGAGGGGGGGGCCCTCAGAGAACTTTACATACACTGATGTGACAACTGGTAACCCTTGTGGCTGTCACTTTAACCTTTTCTTTGTCATGGCTGCCTGTAGTGTCTGAAGCATATATCTTTGCCTCACTGAGCCTTCGCTTTACATTTACTTTGATTTCATCTCTTCCACTCATCTCGTCTCACTACTACTGTTTAGTTTTCTGGTGCTGTGGAAGGATGTCAGTATTTCCACAGTAAGTGGAGGTCCTTGATAGGGATTTGATTTAGGCAGAAGTATCTTACCTTGATTTTAGCATAGCACTGATGCCATCAGGTGCCAGGCCAAATACCTAGCTTAGCAAGGATGAAGAGAGACCATTTTTCTTGTCTTTTGTTCCCAGGAGTGGAAGAAAACAGTTTGGACAGTTTTGTGTTTGACACATTAATTCCTAAGCCAATTACCCAACGGTACTTTAATTTACTGATGGAGCATCGCAGAATTATTCTGTCGGGACCCAGTGGCACAGGAAAGACCTATTTAGCTAACAGGCTGGCTGAATATATTATAACCAAATCTGGCAGGAAAAAAACTGAGGATGCAATTGCAACTTTTAACGTAGATCACAAGTCAAGCAAGGTAAGTTACAATCAAAAAGATAATCTATTGCCCAATTTGTAGTGACGATGCAGAGCAGATTCTAATAATTGGACTACTCTTTTGCTGCTCAGTTAGCATTTTTCCTTCAAGAATTCAGTTTCCAGTCCCACTGGTGTACAGGGACCAGATCTTTCTGTTCTAAACAAACCTTTGAAGTACGTGAAGGAAGTCTCAATTTTCCCTCTCTCAAGGAAACCCACTTTAAGGGGAGATGCAGAGTCAAATTCCTATTAATTTAATATAAATTAAATTTTTGGAGTGTCTGTAATTCCTTTGTCAGAAGGTTCACTATATAGTAATACCGGTGTAACATGCTTTTTCGTGAAGATAACATCAGCTTTTGTTAGCAAAGATTTCAAAATGGGGATTTTGAATTATTGTGTTGAGTTCAGCTTCTTAATCAGCACTGGATAAGTACAACTGTTGTGGTTTCTATCAGGAAGCTGACCATACTGAAATTGCCTTACACACTGTGTCACATTCACAGTGATTTACATAGCTTAGAATATCAGGCTTCCAGCATAACTACTGTGCTAGCCACAGATAATACTATTCACTTGCTGTCCTGAATTGGGTATACTCCTGACATGGTACCAAGGGAAAAGAAAATGAAGGGGTTTGACAAGAGCTTTCTGATTTGTACAGAACATAATGAATGCTAGCATAATATAAGAAGGAAGAATATACAGATCCCAAAGGGGCAAGAGGACCATTCCAGTAAAAATAACCACTTTTCACTGTTTTTATGCAAAGGATTTGTGATGCCATTTACTTTGGCAGGGGAAGTGTTTATGTTTTATTGTTATACTATACACATCTATAAAGAATATTGTCCCACAAAAGAGCAAGCTTTTGGATTTTTGGTAAACAGCTTGGTCTATGTCTTTTGGAGTTTGGCTGTTGTTTTTTGGTTTGGTTTGGTTCCCCTCCCCATTTTCCTTTGTTTCTATCCACATTTATATAGAACTTCTGATTTTCTAGTAAAGAAAAAAGAAAAAAGCAACATTGTCAAATACCAAGTGCGTTTGTATAATACAGATGGTGCCATTCCATGGAAGAAACCCATAATGTTCCCCTAGAGACACCTGATCATAAAAAGGCAAAGAAAAATCTTTCTTGAAATAAAAAAGGGTTGCATGTTCCCATAAAAGAAGAAAAGATTCTGCTATCCCTGATCCAGAAAGGAAAATGACAATAGGAACTTTGTTCATAATACTGAGCATTTCCAACCCTGACAAAATTAGATACCTCTAGAGATACAGCTGTAAAATTCGACTAGCCCAGATCTTCAAGATTTTCAGTGGGAGTGGTGAAAGGAGGTATCTGAAGGAGCAGTTTAATACACCTAGATTGTGTGATAGTTTGGTGGGGTTTTTTCGATATATAAATGTGGCATTCATAAGAATGAAGGTCTAAAAATTAATGTATCTCAGCCAATTGCAAATGGCCTATTTATTGCAACCTATTTTCCTCTGGAGATATTTTACCAGCAAATTTTAAGGAATGTATCCACCAACTCAGAATGCTTCAGTCATTTACCTTATGTTTAGTACCTTTTTTTTTACCTAGCATGTGGTTTCAGTGTTGCTCTGTCTAAGCAGCATCTTCCTGCATGTGCGGATCCAGCTGAATAATCCACAGAAGAGAAATTCTTTAGCAGTCATTTTATCTTTCTAAATTTTTTTTTCCACTAAAATTACATCAGTGGTCTAATCGGATTAATGTTTTCTGGGTGTTTTGTTTTGTTTTGTTTCTGTGTTTGTTTGGTTGTTGTTGTGGTGGGGGGTTTTTGTTAATTCTGCTGAAGGATCTGCGACAATACCTAGCAAACCTAGCTGAGCAATGCAGTGCTGACAACAATGGTGCTGACCTCCCTGTCGTCATAATTCTTGATAACCTCCACCACATCAGTTCACTAAGTGACATCTTCAATGGTTTCCTCAACTGTAAATATAATAAATGGTAGGTAGTAGCTCTTCTCTCTCCTTTCACACACATTTTGCAACTAAAACAGTAAAAGCTCTTTGTTATTTTACAAAATAAAATGTCCCATTGGAAACTTAGGACTCCTGGCCCTTATGTGCTTCAATAATTTTAACCCTCTTCAGCAAAGTACTTAGTTGTCTGCTTCACTTCATTTACATGACTCCTGTGCTTCTCAGTGAGATGTAAATTTAAAACAAAATTTAAGTAAGTACTTAAGCATTTGACTTATCCTTTGCACCCTGTCAGATTACACAAGCTCGTTAGTACCATGAGGACATCTTATGGTAGAATAAGAATTACACTTTGTAATAGTGGAATCTGGGATAAATCATGGCATGCAGAAGCAGCTGTATATCTAGCAGACTTGCCCTTCCCACAGTTTATAGCAGTGCAGAAGTATGGAGTTTGCTGACTCCTTTATTCTCAAGCAAGACTGAAAATACTGTTTTCTGGAACTTGTACTAGCCTACAACATTGGTTATTTCTGCTGTAAAAGTGCCATCATAGGGACTTCCCTTCGTAAAATCAGGGCGTGAAATGTCTTACTCATGAGATTCATTGGCTTCTGAAATTAAAACACTAAGGTCTACTGCAAAATTATGAATTACATTAAGACATGTTTGCTTATTTATTTCTTTATTATGGATAAATACTAGGAAACTAAAAATGCGCAGAGAGGGAAATCATACAAAAATAAACATTTTTAAAGGACACCTCAGAAATATTGTAAATCTAAGTCTACAATACATCCAGAGACTCTCTTGAAATTGGCATAGTGCAGATAAGAAGAAAAAATATTCTCCAAATATTTGAATGAATTCTCCCTCAAAAAAACTCCTACTGCTTTTCTCTTTTCAGTCCCTATATTATTGGAACTATGAACCAGGGAGTTTCTTCTTCACCAAATCTGGAGCTGCATCACAATTTCAGGTATGTTCACCCTGTATGTACTGTGGCTGTGTTTGCACAGCTCCCTGCTTCTAAGCCCTTCTTTGATAAATATTGATCTTGTGTCTCACCACAGCAAAGTATTTTAATTTCAATGTCTCTCCTCTGTTGATGGGTTTCTGAATGGTGTTGGGGAATGGTGAAAGAAATAAGATAACGTCTGGCACCTCTAGCAAGTTGCTGAAGATGATTGCATTCCTGCGTTTCATTTGTCTTCAGCAGTGTCTTGAATTCCTGCTGGAACCTGAAATGGCTGTGTTGAAGTAGTAAGCAATAATGAGGTTTATTGGAGCAGTTTTATACTTGCTGACTAATGAGACTCAGAAGCTTATGGCATTACTTTCATATATATGTTTAAGAGGAAATAATGTATTTGCTCTTTATCGCTGCTTGACATTTATCTCTTCTACCCAGGTGGGTGCTGTGTGCTAATCACACAGAGCCTGTTAAAGGTTTCTTAGGCAGATATCTGAGAAGGAAACTGATTGAAACTGAAATAGAAAAGAACACACGCAATAATGAGCTCATGAAAATCATTGACTGGATCCCCAAAACATGGCATCATCTCAACAGCTTCCTAGAAACGCACAGCTCTTCAGATGTAACCATTGGTGAGTCCATTGGTGGAGTTGTTGGAAATAAGGATGCAAGCTGAAGGATATATTGTTCTTTTAAAAGTTGTCATCTCTCAATGGGAAGTACAACATAGGAGTGGAGAATTTGTCTAGTTGTCAGCAAAACTGACATAAGAAAGAAAATATAATGAGAGAGTTTGTATTTCCTGGTATTTCTTCCTTCATTGCTAAAGACTTTCAAGTAAACCATTACAATTTTAAAAGATTTTTTTAATAAAATTACCTCAATAGCAACTCTCTTAAGCTTAATTTTTTCTTCTGCTTTCACACTGCAGTATAATTACAGCAATAAAAACCCTTGGACCTGGTGTCTTTTAATGGAATAACTATGTTAACAAAGAAGTCAACCTTTTGTATAGCTTTCCCAAAAACTTGTAAGTGTTCATTGGGCCCTAAAATTAGATAAAGGGATACTAGTTCATTTTTAATAACAGGAGACTGATAGCTTCTTTACTGTAGTCCTGTATTAGTATTCTCTTCTCTTGAGTTTGCTCCAATAGTATTATTTTAATTCTGCAAAGATTATCTTTAATGTGTGTTCCACAGTTCCACCTTTTTTAATACACAATTTGACTTCTCAGGTCCCCGTCTCTTCCTCCCTTGCCCTATGGATGTTGATGGCTCCAGAGTGTGGTTCACAGACCTCTGGAACTATTCCCTGGTGCCATATCTTCTGGAAGCTGTGAGAGAAGGTCTTCAGGTATGTCATTTGTTTCCTAGAAAATTTTTGAAATTCTTCTCATAGGCTTTCTCCAAGCTACTTTAAACCATTGCATCCTGGTATGAATGCTGTTGCATTTGCAAGGAGAAAATCTTTGGAGGGATTATAGAAATCAGCTCAAATTCCTTTTAACCTGCTCTTACTCTGATGTATGATTGCTTTGTCTGCTCCAGCACCAATATCTTCTATTTTATGAAGTGGGTTTCTCCTCTGTGACTGGAAGAAGGTGGGCTTTTTTCCACTGCCTAAAGAGTTCACGGCAATGCTAAATACAGGTCAGATTGTCTCCCTGAGTCAAGGCAGTCTCAGCCTACCCCTGCATGGAAAGGTTAATAAGTCCTACACTGCTGCAAGAAAATAGCTTTGGTCTGTGTATTCCTCTCCCACCTACATACACACGTAGGTACACAGGCTTGTGGAGAAAAGCTTGTGAACAGGGATATTTTCATAGAATCATAGAAAGGCTTGGGTTGCAAGGGGCATTAAAGATTACCTAGTTCCAGCCCCCCTGGCATGGGCATTAAATCAGATTGCTCAGAGCATCATCCTTAAACACTTCCAGGGATGGGACATCCACAACTTCTCTGGGCAACCTGTTCCAGTGCCTTACCGCCCTCTGAGTAAAGAATGTCTTCCTAACATATAATAAATCTCTCCTCACCTCGTAAAACTGTTTCCCCTCGTCCTATCACCATCTGCCCACATAAAAAAAACTTTGCTCTGCCTCTTCTTTATAAGCCCCTTCAAGCACTGGAAGATTGCAGTGAGGTATCCCCCAAGAGGGTAACTCTCTGGGTTATCCCAGAGGATAGATTAGGATTTCAGACAATTCCACATATTTCGAGCAAACCTAAATCTTGACATTAATCCTTTCTTTTGTCTTTCTATCTTTTTTCCCAGTCTTTATTTGGCTTTCTCCCTTTTCCTTTTTTTTGTTTATGCACTGCAATTCTATGTCCTCTAGAAAGATGCTTTGTGGAAAGGCACTTTTTTCCACACTTGACACTGAAAGAAATTACTGTACAGTGCAGAGGGGATTGTTATGGACTAATCAAAAACTGTGTAAGCAGCTGCAGTTTTTTTATCACCTTTTATTGACACAGTGACATCCTGATGTGATAGAGGTTTAGAATCTTGCCTGTTGAATATCTCATGCTTTCCTAAAACTGCTTATCTCTCTGGGACTTACAGAATATTTATGTCTTGTGCAGAAAACCACCAAATATTTGATGGAACAGCAACAGTAAGATTAACAGCACTTGTTTAGACCAGCTATAAAAATGCACTGATATTCTTCATGCTCATATTTTCCCAAGTGTACAGGATAACTGCTTAAATGAAAACTTCAATTCTGGAGCAGATGATGGCAGCATATAGAAGAAAATATGTTTGTTTAAACTGTACCAGTTTTTAGCTGGTTTGGATAGCTTTCATAGAATAACATTATTAATAATAAATAGAAATATTTTATATTATATAATTAGGTGGTCCTGGAACTAGGGATTAGTAGAAACTGCCTTTCTAGCTTGGCACTTTCCAAACTCACTTGTCAGGCACAGAATTTGCAAGCCTTGCTACAGATTCCAGAAAAGATTTCTTTTCTGTTAATCTCAGATGAAGGGAAGTGCTGTCTACAGCCTGGAGTTAGCCTACTACCTCCATAAGAAACACTTCCTCTTGGCAGATCCCTGTTGTAGCAGCCTAGCCTCAGTGTAGGGCAGAAGGAGTCTGAGTATCTCTGTGCATAATATAGGAAATTTGGCTGCCTAACCTGAAGCTCTGTCAGCAAAGGCCTGGGAGCAGGTGTTGCAGTGATAAGCACATCTGCCTCTAGCACTAAAATCCTTCCGTGTTTTACTCCCTTCAGGAGTGCAGCCTATCTAAATCCTCCATGAGTGTATGCCCTGCCAATATGCTGTTCTGTGGATTGCATGAGACTGAGGCAGGAGAAATTACAGAAAGCTTAGTCAATGGCTCCCTATCCCAATGTGTCATTGTCACAGCTAAAGGAAATCTTTAAAGCAGCAACAAAGGGATTCTCGGTTAACTTGTTGCTTGTGAATAGTAATGTAGAGATGGCTGCATTTTAGTGAGGAGGCTACCAGACCTCCTAAAATTGCAATATCCTCATTTTTACTTCCTCTGTCATCCTTCCAGATCTGTAAGCATTTTGCTCTTTCATAGTAGGGAAAAATCTATTCCATGTGAAGTTCTTCTGCATTCTATTTTGCTAGGAGAAGCGAGCAATCTGTACTGACACTTCCTAATTCACTTTAAACAAAATCCAATTAATGTGAATGCTTTAGATAGGTCTGAGTTAATTTCACTGACGTACCATAAGCAAATTACCTGAAGGTCTCATTTCACATTGTATCAAGAACTTGTGGCTCTCACTGTTGTCTACAAGTATCAGTAGTTATGAAGTGCTTTTCAACTTGCAGCCACTCTGTGTGTTGAAGGAGTATCAGTGCAGATGAAGTTTCCTGAATATCTTATATATATGAGCGCTGAGCACATTTGAAAGCAAAGCCCTTTCTAAGATGGTTTAGGTGGTTTTGATGATTTTTTTCCTGCTGTTGCAACTGGTACTGAAAACTCTGTAGAATACTTACCTATTTTATATCCATAATATAGATGTACGGGAAGAGGGCACCCTGGGAGGATCCCTCCAAGTGGGTGGCTGATACCTATCCATGGAGCTCTGCATCTCAACAACATGAGTGGCCATCGCTACTTCAGTTAAGACCTGAAGATGTTGGTTATGAAGGTTATGCATCAGCAAAGGAAGGAACAACCTCTAAGCATGTTCCACAGACTGATACAGAGGGGGATCCCTTGGTAAGATTCAGACTTTTGGGAAAAGACTTTTCAGGATGTACTTTACTGTCACGTGTGAAATTGTACACTGTACAGCAAAAATCTACTGTGTACCCGTTCAAAAATGGGCTTTTAAAATGAATCCTATTATAATTTATTAAAATGTTGAAAATGAAAGTAAAATCTAACAGGAAGGCAGGTATCATAAGCATGTTAATATGTCCCTACATTGTTTGCACTTCCTATCTGCCCAGAAATGTCTTCACTATTACAATTAATTAATTAATAGATAATTATATTATTCATTATTATAATGTTTGAGCACCACTCTTCACCAACTTATTAATCAGGTTTTATTTTAAAAACATTTTTCTGCATTGGGCAGTCCTTTGTCTACATTCTACAAATGAAGGACCAAGATATTCACATTATCTAACTTGTCAATCATATAGAATTTAGTGGAAATGGAAATTAGGCAGCCATCCTTCCATTCCTCAGAATATTTCAAGATAGCTGATGACTGTCTTAACGTAAAAAGAATGCAAGTGTGGTGGCATTAAATGGTAAGAGGTTGATTTCCCTCATTGCCATGTATTGCTTTATTTAAATACAATCCCAGACTTTTGGGTTTACCATTGCCTCCTCTGATAATGGACTATTAAAGTGCACATGTTGAACTGGATAGTGTTTTCTCTACAGATTGCCTTTATCACGATTCAAAATACCATTTTAGAGAACTGTATTTCTGGGATACAGGCAGTCCTTGGAAAAGATAATTTCTCAGAGGAAAATGCTTTTAACTCTTATCAGTGCTAAAAAAATGGCTCCTCAGCTTTATTGTTTCATATTCAAAACCAGACCTTACATCCTGAGGACATGTAGAAAATCACCTAATTTCCACCTATCTCCCAGTCCATAAGCTTTCAGATGACAATTTGACCCTGTGATTTGGGCTACCAGTGAGTGTATTGGATGAGCCTCCAACACAGCAAACTATTAAGGTGAAAATACTTGGGCAGCTTGAGTTCAGTGTCCCATCACCCTTGGTCCCTGCATGTTTTGATCAGCATCTGTATCTGACTAAATATCAGAAGCTTGAAAGTTGTGACTGGAGGGCTTGCTCCTGCCTCCAGTGGAGTTGATGGGGAGACAGACACTGCATTTATGGAAACAAAACATGTCGTGTGCAGGCTGTATTGAACACCCATCACATGTATCCTGTATTCACAAGCATGGATACCTATTAAACCTTCAGCAAAAGCTACCTGATAGTATTAAACACTGTTGAATGCCTAAAGAAAACTTTACAGTGCAGATTAAAACCATAGAGATGTAAGGATTTCTGAGCAAATGGAAACAGGGGCTTAAAACACAAACAGATAAAAATACCTTTATGGTTTTTCATTGCCTGTTTTCTGTAATGACAGCATATTTGTTTCTTGGAAAACACTAAAGCAATGTCAACGTTCCTTGCAGTCCTGAGCATGCTGACAGAAGTGAGTCTTTTATAAATAAAATCCTGATCATTACACAGGAGTTAGCCATCAAGCATCCAAGTAGTTTTCTGGGGCTTAGTGCTGCAATTTGATGATTTTTCAGATTTCAGGCACCAGTAATCCTAAAATTTAGTGGAGTCTCTACTCTCCTGGGTAGGAGGATCTGTTGCTGCTCCGCTGCTGAGGTCAGCCCATTGACAACAGATGGGACTCTTTTGTGAAGCAGTTGGCCTCAGTCTTCCCCTCTCACTCCCTCCCCATCTTTCTCTTGTAGAGGGGGTATGTTACTGTGATTGTGTTTTGAGTTGCTTTTCTAATGTAGTGTGCCTACACTATCCAAAAATTATCTGGAAGCTTGACAGTCTCCAAATATGGACCCAGATGTGCAGCTGAGATATGGCTTCCTTCCCCTGCCAGTGTTGCAGCTGCAGCCAGTCTCACCCCTCAATTAAAGAGAGTTAGCAGGCAGTTCCATTGTATCCTTCTGGCTCTTTGGACCTCTAAACTTCTATTTAAAAACCAGAAGGCAATGAAAAGAGTGGCAGTAGGAGCTGCTAACACCCTGCCCTTTCTGAAATCCTTTTGTATCGTCCCTCAGCTAGATGTCAGCACACCTCAAACAGCAAGGGAGCTTAATTAAATTTTAACACAGTCACTACAGTATTAAATGAGATGAGATTATGTAAACATTGCTTTCTTCTTTCAGATGAATATGCTAATGAGGCTTCAAGAGGCAGCCAACTATTCGAGCGCACAAAGTTGTGACAGTGATAGCACCAGCCACCATGATGACATTTTGGATTCATCCCTTGAATCAACTCTCTGAAAGGGACAAATCTTGGTGGAGGATTATGGTAAAATCTGTTTCCACGAGACCACTGCCAGTATTAAAGCAGCATGCCAAGGTCCCTGAGTGAGAATGGTGTGTTGTAGGTAGGCAGGAGACCTAATTCTGCAAAGTCAGGAAGAAAAATTGAAGTGGAAAGCTTGAATTAGTTTAATTTCAAGGCATTTCAATACATATGGAGCCAAGTGAGACTCCATTTGTCAACTGGAAAGTGCCCTAGACCAAGGGCATCTAAGCAGATTGCACACGTGTTAGCCAAACTGGATTTTTTTTTCCCTTTTCCTCTTTCTCTCTCTGTCTCTGTTTCTCTGTACAAGTTTGCAGTGAAACTTCTTTGGTTTTTTTCTCTTAGTTTATTCTGAGGCACTGCATGAATAATGCAGTCTTCTAATTCTCTTCTAACCTCTGTTGTGCCACATGGTGCTGGTCACAGGACGGCAGCGGTGTTTGTGTTATACACTACTGCCCATTCCAAAACGAGTCAAAGATGATAGTAACTCAGAAAGCACAAACAGTATTGTGCAATCACCAGAAAACATGACTGTGATATGCTGGATAAGTGCCAATTTAATTCTAACTGCCATGGTCATGGTGATGCGCTCCATCAAGTTTTTAGTACACAAGTCACAGATTTTATAAAGTTCTTTTTACCACAAGGGTCTTTTTTAACCACCTGCCCACTCCTTAACAACAGTTTTATACCAATTATTAACCAACACTGATAAAAGGCTTTTTAGGGCTTCATTTGTTTGAGCCTTTTCAGTGAAAGAAGGAACATTTCTTATGGTGCTGTCTCACTGCCTTAAAACAGATTTCTAGAACAGTTTTACAGTTTGGTTTAATTCCTAAACCATCGGTAATTTACACTGTTTTTTTCTTCATTTACTAATGAGAAAACATCAGTAACATAGTAGCCTCATACCTGTATATCATGATTTTTTAAAGTAATGGATACGAGAAAGAACAGTTGCTATATAATATTTTTATCTTGTGAATAGATTGCTCTGCCTACCCTCAGAAATACACAAGGAACCCAAACCCACTTCTACTGCCACTTAAATGCTGACAAAATCAGCTCAAATCCATTTAGTCCCATGGAATGGAATTTTTGGAGGATAGATGTTTTGAATACTTATCCAGCAGAGCTGGATACACTTGATGCAGCATGAGCACAAATATATGGATTTTTTTTCCTTTTTCTAGTTTCAGCATGTTGTTTTGATTGCTATTGTTGTACCTGAAGAATTCAGCATAAAAGAACATTGAAGCAGTGATGTCCACTGTGGAAGAGGAAGAGTTTATACTGTAAAAGTGGGTTGGTTTTGCACAGTCTATTGGGTGGGTATTGTAAATATTGAAAAAAAACAAACAAACAAACAAAAAAAGAAGCCTTGCACAAATCAAATCAAAAACAAACAAAAAAAATGTATTTTATTCTGTTGGTGTTAAGAGATGTTTCACTTGCTGAGATTTCCCGTATGTTGCAAACAAATACAAGAATGCAAACCTTAAAAGCTGTTATTACCTGGTGTGTTTGTTATGTACTTACAGTTATTATGACTATGCAGGAGCTATCAATGCTACAGTCAGCACTTTTCACTATCTATATGAAGCAAATGCATTTGGGGGGGAAAGTCTGAAAATGTTATAAGTTCACATGTCACGGCAGGCTACAAACAGATTGCATTCAGACTGCTCAGAGTAATCAGAAATGCTCTTTTACCATAAGAGACGTGAGGTTGAAATAGGTGCACATGAACAAGAAGGTACCTAAGGGCTTTGGCATTGTGTAGACATGTACTGTACACCTCCATGGATGTCACCTTCAGGATGTGTATCTGGTGCTATTAACTCCTTGTGGCTGCCCTGTGGTCACTTGCTGTAACTCAAAGAAATCAATGCAGTTTCCAAATGGCACTCAGCTGCATCGCTGAATCTAGAGGTTCCTACACGGTGCTACTGCCCTAATAAAACTCTGAATTTATGCATGTAGGATTCAGTCAAACCAACATCATGCCCCCCAAATCTAGATCCATTTCTGATGCAAAATATTAGCTCATACACCTTGACTGACTCAAAGAACTAAAGCAAAGCTGCTCTTTCTTGTACCTGTGCTCTGAGTAAACCTGCAAATCTTTTCCTGCCATATTCAGCTCACAAACACACAATATTACATATACAAAACTTCCTGCAATACATCTCAGTGAGTCCACCTAGTTTACAACTCAGAAATTGTTTGTGAAGCATTTGTCTGTACACATTTTATATTTTGTACATTTTTGATGTAACATATCATGTAAATAGACAGAAACAGTGAAATAAATCATCTGAAAATTTTTGTAGTCTTTGTAAAACCCTAATAATAAGTATTTGGTGTCATCGGACTTAACTGGATGATGTATTTTCTATTGGTTTATTGTTCCTCTAGCTTGTAAACCAGCTTGCGTATATTTTTTTGCAGGTGTGCACACTGTATCTGTCTAAATTATTACTTTGCCATTAAAGTGGAATTATTTATTGAAAACACAGTCTGATGTTTTTGCAGTCAGGACCACTCAAGAGTTAGATGTTATTTCCAATTTAAGAATAGATAAATAAAATTACAAACTGAAGGATGTGATTTTCCTGTATTCAGCAGAACTAATCTCTGTAGAAACATAATTTAGTACTGTTTCCAGTTCCTGTGATTCAGCATGATTTTTGAATGGCTATTTCCTTGGTGGGAACAGGTTGTGCTGTTCAGAAACAACTTTACAGTCTCCCCATTCTCAGGATTATTTTAAAAAACAAGTCTGTTGATTTCAGTGGTGATAAATCTGTCCAACGCTGGTGCAGTATTATGCCTTATTTTCAAACTCAAAAGACTTAGAGGTGCTTCCTCAGCAAGTATACATCAATACTGTTTGATAGAAAACAAAGAAAGAAAGTAGAATTGTGTTAGTCACCTAATCACAGACTTTGAGGATGAAAGAGATCATTGTGCTCCTGCAAGTTGCATCACCTCAGCTCTAAGTCTCAGCAGCAGGCCTGTAATTTCTCCTGAAAGTGCAATCTCTGTGAAAAGGCCTTTAGACATATCAATACAGAGTAGAAGATGCAACATCTCGCAGATAATATGGGTAATTATTCACTGGGTGGTTTGCTTTTTTTTAAGGGCTTTATTTGCAGTTAGATCAAGAGAAAAATATCCCATACTGTTATGCCTTTTCCTCTTATCACAAGCCAATCACAATCAAAACATCTTTTACAATTGTCTTTTTTGTCTTTTTGATAAAACAGGGCGCTTGCTCTTTCTTAGCTTTTCACGATAAGGCATGCCTTTCAGATCTCAGCATGTTTTTTGCAGGACTTTCTGACTACTTTGTGATTTATCAGAGTCCACTCCGAAGTGTGAGTATGAGAATTCCATGCAGCATTCCTGTGACGGTTTTACATTTGCTATAAACAGAGCTAATATCACCTTCCTACTCCCACTTCATATTTTCCCTGCTTAGGCTTCAGGGCTGACATTCACTTTCTAATTGCATCATCCCACTGCAAGCTCAATTATCTACCAAGACCCTGATTTCTTTTCATGTTGTATCATTTTGAAATACTTAGCCCAATACTGTCTGTATAAACTATGCCCTTTCTTCCTTAGATGTGTGAGTGCAAATTTATCTGTATTAAGACAGGATATTCAAATAAGCCCACCCTACCAAAGGATTCATCTGTCTAATTTACAATTCCATCAGCTTCCATAATTTCCAAAAACTGCTAACTTTCATTTTACTTTGTCTTTCAGTTTGTAGGTAAAGGTAATAAGTTATGTTTTGTCCAGAGCAGACTCCTGTTGAATCCTGGTAGGACCCTCCATGAAGATTTCTGATTTTCAGCTACATTGTTTACAGCTACTCATGCCATGGGTATATTTGTATTCTAGTTAATGTGGGTGTGAATATCAGAATGTCATACAAAACCATGTGCCTGTAACATTATAGGAAGTATGTGATGAGTCACACGGCTTCTCCCTCACTATATGTCTCCAAGGATGGATTAGATTAGCTTCTGTTGAAAATTACATATGTAGAGATGATCTTACACAGAAAGAGGAATAGACTAAAGCGATCTCAGTGTGGCTTTCATATAATGCAGTGCTGCAGTCTTTGCATTGTCCAGCTGCCATTACTTAACAGAAAATAAATGAAATTTAATTGTCCAGCTCATTCTGTGTCTACTGCCTCAGCATATCTACCTGTTAACCTTCCTCCGAAGACTTTCTTGGTGAACACCCAGATTCCTATGACAGGAATGGGATAGTGCAGCCTCAGAAAGAAAGCGTTTTTAGCAAAGTATTTTAAACTTTGCTCTTGCCTTCAGAACTCATTTTTTATGCTATCATTAGCTAGCCACAGTGTTTCCCAGCATGAGCTTTTTCTTGATAACTGAATAATGTCGCACAAATTAAATCCTACCACTGAGTTTGCAGTGCAAGAGTTCCAGATGCACTATCATGGGAGAAATGTAATGCTGTTAATAATACTAGTAGCAGAAAATAGAATCTGTCATGAAAGATAAATTAGCTAAGGTCCAGGCCATGTGATCTTGCCTTTCTACAGTAAACTGCATTTACTGTTCTTTGTTCAGTTGCAACCCTAAACAAATGCTAAATGATGAATAGCAATGAGTAAGCACACTGAGTGAAGTCCTGCCTCTAGTAACAAATTTCTTAAATGAAATAATGTTTTGCTTTTGTTAGTGTATTTACTTGTTTTGCAAGCAGTTTTCATTAAATTAGATTGTCTAATTTAGGAAACTAAAATGCATCTTGACAATTAGATGCCAAAGCTGAAAGAAAAGGCACATGGTAACAAAAAAAGCATTTACATGGTGACACATAACCAGCACTAATGATTTTATCATGCCATGAATGGATGTCTCTGACAGAACAAAGAAGCAGACCAAATACACTGTATTTGTGTGACCAAAGCCCAAGGACTTAGTGAACTAAACAGTAATTTAAATTAATGAACTGTATTTTAGGTCAGTATGCTGACTAATAGGTCAGTACACCTTAAATGTGTCCAGCTGCTCTCTGCAAGTGCAATGAGAAGACATATGCAGTCTGAAAACAGACTCTTCAGTGCACGTAAGCTGTTCCACTAATTTAGGCTACATGCAGTTTGAGAGATACTGCTTCTGTACCTCAGCTACCAGACATAATTGGGTGGCAAAATGAATAATTTAGCTCCATCATTACCACACTCTTCATATAACTGCCGTGATCTTTAGTGTACTCTCTTCCTGCTTATCCAGGTCAAACTAGTGGCACTGTATTGGACTAAGGGTACAGACTCTTGATTGTGGCTGGGGAAAGTCACACTGGGGAAAAATCTTGCATCTTAACTGAATTAACATTACAGGAAATACAAAACCTAAAAGCTATGAAAGAAAACCTTATTCTCTTATTAGTAATTACTATGATTAATCTCATTATTACTTAATGTCATTGTATTACTGCTTTTGTAGTGCCAATGTGCCTCAAATACTTTATAAATACTTTTCTGGTAAAAAAAATTCTCTTTTCAATTATAAAATTATATTGCTTGTTTGAGAATTGGTTAATATCTTGTATCAGACTACCAGCCTATTTAACAAACTACATCCACACACAGTAGATTTCATCTCTAGCCTAAGGGTCCCTGAGATTAAATAACATATTTAGTCTTACTATGTGTTCTGAGTAAGTTGTGTTCTTTATTTTCCATCCTGAATATAAGGTGAAGCATGCAAAGCACTTTCCTAATTTCAACTTCAGTGCCTGCAATTTATTCCTCCATAAACCACCATCTTCAGAGGATAAGATGGTCAACTAACTGCTGCAAGATTCATCTGAACATTGTTTGTAGCAACTGTGCAGAGTATTACACTCAAGAATTATAATGTAATTGCATGCTTAGGCACAGCATTCAGTAGTTTGCCATATTGCCAGCTGTAGTGTTCTCTGAAGCTGAATAAGACCTTCAGACCATGTTGATAACCAGAATGGAGGGGGGCCTCCTCCTTTTCTGGAGTGGGACAGCTGTTGGCAATAAAACCTAACTGCCTATTTGTAGCTGCAGGACAATAGAAGATTACTCTACTTAGAAAAAGACAGACAAGCTATAACATATGTTACAGGGCAAGGGCATGCTGGAAAAAATGGTTCATACTGAAAAAATATCACTATCATTCAGCTGTTGCCATCCCTTGCTGAGTATCAGTCAGGTAACTTTTTTAATTAACCATAGTGTTATCTTACCAGGCATCAAGATATTTAGGGTTTTCTGAACTATGAACTAATCAAAATGTAAAATATAAGGCTGAAACTTAATATATGCTTAATATGAGCTTTAGAACAAATATCTATGGTTTAAAGGCTATGTTATATTGAAACTCTCTGCCTAATCATAAGGGGCATACACCTATCTCCACAAAAACCTCCATGCTCAATAATACTCCATGCTCAAAAATGCTGAGTCATGTTCCTGTCCTTCCTCTGGGGGAGCAGGATAAAGAGCAAAAGGAGTTTCTGGTTCATTTGCCTATTTGCATTCACACAAAAATCCTCTTGCTGCTGATTCTCTTCCCTCATTTTTGTTAGCAGAGCTGCTGAATATCAAACCAGGAAGGTCAGGAATTTTCCAGCTAAGAGAGTTGTCCTTTGAAGCCAAAATGGTGCACCAAATATCATAGTAAATAAACTTTGAATGTACCACAAGCAGAGAATATTTTGTCCTTGTTTCCTGCCAGCTCACCAAGCAGCTGCTTCAGAACCAGAATTACAGAGATCTGCAGCTCAGGTGAAGTTTTGTTTAGGACCCATAGTGTGCAGCTTCTTGCTGCAGAGTCAGAGACAGGAATTCAGCTTCTTGCTCTGCTGGATGCTTCTGGCAGCCCTGGATGCTCCTGCTGCAACCAGAGTAGGTAGGGGATCCTGGCATCCCTCTGATGCTGAAGAAATACCCAGCACACCACTACACTCAACTCCCATGGAGGAATATGTCCTAAAGTTGAAAATGGTGTAAAAGCTGTTAGGATATGTGGGAGGGGAGGGGACAAAGCAGGCATTGCTCTGATCTGTTTCAGGTAATATGAGCAAAACCACCTATTCTTTCTAGAATGAAAGCATAGAGAATTTCTTTCTAGTGGAATTTTTTAAATAACTTTTACTGAAATTATTTCAAACACATACAGACACACACAGAGGACTTTACTGTAAAGGTAATTTCTATATGAATCCAGCTTTTTGGTGTTAACATGAGGTCCTTAACTGTCTATTTAGACTGCAGTGGCAATGGTAGCTTTGTTGAGGCAGACTTTGCAGCTTGCTCTGGGAACTGCCATTCCCAAAGAAAGGAAGGAATGTGCTCAGAGAACTCCAAGCACTTGGGTTTAACCCTTTTTTTTTTCTTTTTTTTCTCTTGGATCCTTTCTTAGATAAGAAAATATCTCCTGTCACCATCAGAAGGCTTTTCCCTCTCAGCATTTTTTAACTCCTCTCTCTGCCCTTCTGCCTTTTAGCACATTCCTTCTTCCTCTTTTGCTTTGTCGTACATGTTCCTTTTCTCACTGCTGTTCTTATTGACACTCAGTTTGGCTCCCCTTCTCTTCCTGACACATTTCACTTGTCCATCTCCTTACTCCCCAGAAGGCTGCTGGCTGCTCAGAGCGTGCAAGGACAACATCATGTCCTTTTCTGGCTCTGAATGCCAAGCATATGCTGTCACAGCTGAGTAGTGTGCAGTGATCACAATCCAGTCAGCAACATCCCCTCCCAGTCACTGCTTGAGTGCTGGCTGTTCTGCCAGTGCCGTGGTAAGACCCATTGCAGCAGCAGGAGAGGCCAGCAGGCTCCGAGAAACCTAGTACCTTACCCCTGGCAATATGTTTGTAGTGAAAAAGCTGAATGACTTGCGAGGTTATACCACCATCTCTGATGACTGAGGAATATTAAGTTAAAAAACAGCCTTTCACTGTTTTTGGTACTCTGACAAAACTAAGTAGCTCATATTTTGTAGCCTAGAGGAAGCCTCTGTGGGATGTAAAATGTGAGACATCCTAGACATTATCTAGGATACAGGATAGTGGGAGCAGAGGCTCCAAAACTCTTCTTAAGCTCTCAGATAAGTCTTTGCAAGGGAGTTTTTTCTCTTTCTTTATGACTTGCTAAAGGAAAAGAAGGATATCTGCACTACCACTTCTGTGACCAAGAAAGGTAAATTTTCACTGTAAAAAATGGTAGAATTTCAATTCAGTTCAGAAATTACAAGCAGAAACATCTCAAAGTGAAGCAAAATGTCATTGGCAATTTGAAAGAAAATTAGAAATAGTCATGTTACTATAGTGATATTTGTTATGTAGTCATTAGCTCTGGGCAAACAGAGAAAACATTTTTCCATGGTTGTCACTGGAGTTATAATAATCAGATAATATTATGTAGTACTTTCTTAGTGCTTTTGAAGCATTGTCTCAAAGTACTTTACAAAGGTCAGAATAAGCATTATTGTAAAGGAGTGAATGGGAAGGACATTTCATTAACAGCAGCAGGGTGTAGATGACAATATAGCACAGCTTCATGCAAGGAAGTGTGTCTCAAGATGCTGATAATGAAGAAACCCCTGGAACTGATTGGCATTCCTACTCTCACACTTTATTTTTGAGGGTGTTGTACATGATGTGTAGCTTTAGGTCATTTTTTGAACTCTTACAATGTAAAATACTTATTTCAACAACTGAAAAGTAAGATTCTGGGAACGCCTTTTAGACCCACATAGTTGCTCCTAGAAAATAAAAAACCTTTTACTGTCTGTGAGAACATATGCAGTCATATATCCACATATGGAGAAAGAAAAAGGAAAAAGTACTCTTTGGATTTGGGGACTTTTTAAAAATAATTTCACAGAGCTGTTGATGTTACTTAATTTGTGAAGGAGGCTGAATTCTATTTTCAATGATGACTAAAGGCTACTTGAAAAGACTTTTTATTATCCTTGACAGTCTTTAAATTTATGGTAGTTTGTGACAGTTTTCCTCAAAATTTCTATGCTTACAATTAAAGTGAGAAGGGTAAGCATTTCACCTGAGAGTCCCAGCAGCCTTTGTGTCTTTGAATTTGAAATTTCAGCTCTCCCAACTGGACTTGGAGGCCTCCGTAGCTCAGTAGAGCGGGGATTTCCATGTGCCTTTGGGAAGCAGAGAAGACTAATCACATCATATACTGTGATCTAATGTTATATCTGCAAATGAGATTTCCAGGCAACTGCTAGACATACAGTTTTGGATCCTATATTTTTAGTTTGAAAACAGTAATCTTAGATATAACTCATTTACAGATTAGTCTAGTCCAACCAAAAGACTCCATTTCATTAGGGCACTGTTGGGCAGACATTCCAGCAGCAGCAGCAACTTCTGTACCTCTATTAAACATGTTCAGCCTAGCTGTTCTCAGGAGATGGCAGCAGCAGCATTCCTGAATTGGCTGCAATAATTTCCATTTACTTTGGGGGGCGAGAGGTGCAAAGCAATAGTTAGGTGGGAAACAACTCCTTCCTTCTGAAAAATCCTCCCTGCAGCCATGTGGAGCATTATGCTTAGAAATACAGACCTGTGCCTTTTCCATGCAATGGGAGTGATGGTTTAAGGGGTACAGATAAAGAAATATGAGAGTTAGCTAGGCCTTATTTGAACATTTCATATGTAACCCAAAATAAGTGTTTCACTTTTTGAGTCAACCGAACAAAGGCACTTTTTGCAGTGCTGTGGCAGGGTAGCACCATTGCATGTCACTGTTCCCAACTCACCTACAAACATTCCCTCTGTAGACACAGCAGAGGGCTAAAAAGGAAAGGTGAGAGCCGACTGACAATGCTTGTGCTTGATGGTGAGCAGGATTTCACTTTGCCATGGGAGATGGAGGGAAGGCAAGGGAGAAAAGAGCAGACAGGCAATAATATGGCAGAAGCAGGCAGGAAGCAGAGAAAGATATTTTATATTTTAATCCATATATTTTTTTTCGATCCTGCATTGAGAGCACCTGAGCACTTACGTACAATGACAAACATCTTTCGTGTCTCGTTTGTACCATAATGCTTCTTCCATAGGGAGAAGCAGGGGCAGAATATTTTGTTCTCTGATGGCATTTTCATTTGTTTTTCTTTAAATGCATGTGCTGCTGTGAGACTAAAGAGGTCAGAGGTGGTTCTCTGTCAGTAGTAGGTGAGGAGCTCCCTCTCGGTGTGAGGCTTCTAATGGAGGATGCATGGGCAAGATCCACGTTGCTCACAGAGGTCCTTTGCACCAAATGCACAGAGATGTAGAGAACTGTCTTCCTCTCAGATGTACAGAGCGAGTTTTTTTATTATATCTTGGGCACAACTTCACTAGCATTTTGATTATACCAATGTCTTTAGTTTTCTTCTAAATTCTAGGGAAAGCTTGTATGCAGCTCGAGGAGATATTTGCTACATATGCGGCACCCTAACTTGCAGACAAAGCTAGCTGTAGCATTCCATGTTACCTGGAGTTTTTTAGGACTATGACCTTTACACTCACACGGCCTTCATGTCACAGGGCCTTAGTCCAGCTGATAGGTGACAAAGACGACAATAACCATTGGCCTGCCTTTACGCTCTGCTGTTTGCCACTTGTAATCCATTTTCCATTTCAGCCTGCCACTTTTCAGCAGTGCCTTGACCACATTCAAGTATGAGATGGTGTTGGTTGTAAGAGTCCAATAAAGCTAACACAATCCCAGATATGGGGGTAAAAACTGGAATACTTTATTGAACATGCAAAGCGCTTATTTAAGGGTCTTGGAGGCTTAACATGCTAATAAGGAGGCAGGGTTATGCCAAATAAGGGATTCCACAATCTATTAGCATTTCCAGTAGCAGGGGTGACATAAAGGAAAAAAGGATTTACATTTCTCAGATCCAGTATTTGGATTTGATATTTCCAGTAAGTGTAAGATTACACTGGGGAAGGGTGGTCAGCTTTTCCTGAAATAAGGATTACACAAGGAGGGAAGAAAACAATGGGATATCTGACAGCATCATGCAAAGTCTCTCCACATCCTGCTGGGGGAGGCAGGTCAATGGATCTTGTCTGGTCTTTTAGATGGTGGGTTTTTCCCCAGCCCCTGTGGCCTGAGGCTTCCTGTTTAGTCCTAGGCAGTTCCTTTTCTGCTGGTATTTGAATTTTGGACTGCAACAGTTGGTGGCAACAATCTATTGATCTGTGACAAAAGATGAGCTATATAAATTAATCAAATATGTTGCAGATGAATCCAGACCATCAGCTTATTGTTCTTGGCTAGTAAACAATAATAAATAAAAGATTCTCTGATCACTGGCTGCTCAAAAAAACCCCCACCACCACCAACAAAAAACCAACCAACCAAAAAGAAAAACAAACAAAGAAAAAATTAACAGAAAAGACAATAATGCTGTCCTTTTTTCCTGTTTAGCTCATCTAGGAATCCCATCTAGGGAATCAAGTTTTCCTATACTAAGATGATAACTTGTCTCAGATCCGTAATCTGTCCCTCCATCCATTTCTCCCGTCTTGAATAGGCTGTAGGTTGCCCTGAGCCTTGGCAGTGCCTGAGTGTCTGACCAGCATCCAAATACTGAGTGACTCTTGGAACTGCTTAAGTGTGTTACCTGGGGTGAGATATTTAACACAAGTTGTTGTCATTGTTTTCTCTAACTCATCCAAGAAGCCTGACACATTCCAAGGGTGACTACACAGCCCTCTTCTGCCTGATGCTTACAGAGGGTGGAAAGGGTAGGTTAAGGAGCTGAAGATAAGCCACGTTTGCTTCAATGTGGAAAAACAAACAGTATCTGAGTTGTTTATTCATGTCCTTGGGATGCCAAGTAGCTGAATATCGAAGAAAAAGTGAGTTTCTTCAGAGAAGAACTTCTCCTTTCCCAATACTCCTAAAAAAGACAGCTACTAGGAAGGACAAGGTAGGTGACTTTTGAGGCTATAAGGTTAATATATTTTCTAAAATGATATATCTTACCCCTGTCCAGAACAGGCATGTCAAGAGCTAGACTTGACACTAGAACGTTCATATGACAGCTGAAGAACTATGATTTAAGAAAACCATAGCTATGACTGTGATATCAACTACCTATAGACCAGAAGGAACAGGAGAGCCTACAGAAGCAGAGGTAGTGTGTGGGAGCAGCAGTCTTTATCTAAAAACTAGAGAGAGTTTCTGTAGCGCCTTTCACATCACGTCCTTCTGATTTCAAATAGTTAATGGTGTGGAGAGGTGAGTGGTCTCTGCTTTGTTGTTTCCAGGTGGCACAGATGGATCCTGCCTGGATCTAGTTCTCTCACTGCAGCTGAGAAACAGAGGTTATTAGTGGTAGAGGAAGGGTTTTGAGAGAACCGTTTAGAGAAACATGAAGTACTTGCTGCTACAGAACTGCTCTCAATTGTCAGGACATTTTACATTCTTTTCTGTCTTTAAAAGTGAAAACTGAGCAAGAGGACAAAATGCATCCTCTTCCCAAATAAAGACGTAAACTGTAGGATGAGGAAGCTAAGTAGGGATCAAAATGAGGGTTGTAAAACGCTGAAAGAGCTTGCGTAGCTCTTTCCTGAAAGGATATGAACAGGAGCAGCCTCCTCCAACTCCTAAATTAGACATGCTTTGAGCAAGGAGTCAGACAATGTAACCTTCAGTTCCAAGCTTAGTTATTCTTAGTAAAGAACAATGAGAAAAGAAACAAAGTCTGTGTCCGTAAAAAGTGACTTTTATTTACTAAAATGAAACATCGCATCTAGCTGCAGCTGACTGAAATTCTGCTCCAGAGAGTAGAAGTGGGAGCAGCAACAACTCTTTTGTACATTGCTTTTCAAACCTCTCACTACAGTCCAGCAGGAAGAACTCTCAGATAATATTCCCATCTTCCTCTCCTCCTCTCTACTGTAATCCACCATGTCTCAGGCACCCTTTTCTTCTTTACCAAATTTTCAGCTTTATTGCAAGATATACTAATTGTTCCCCATGGTCAGAGCTAGATACTCCTTGATTATCTAAAGGTGTGTGACACGGATGAGTGAACTCTGATGGAAATGTTCAACATTAAGAGTTTACAGTTAAATTTAGTGAGTGTAATAGACAAGAGCCTGACAGCTTTACTGACTCGTGCTCTAGTAACACTCTGCATCTAGGAGAGGCAGCATCTGGGACTATCACTGTTTATTGTGGCTATTCATGACTTGGAAACAGGTTGAACTTTGAAATGACAACAGTTGTGGGTAATAACATTACTTGGATGGTAATGTCTGGAGATGGTCACCTCCAGAATATGGAGGTGATAAGATTTTCAGAGGGTATGAAAAAAAAAAGGCACGTAAATGGCAAATGAAAAATGCCTTAGCAAAGTATTCAAGCTTTTAATAAGCACATGGAATTACTTATACACTTGCTACTTTCTCAATTAATGGTAAATATGTGGCCATCAGTGAAAAATCTCTGCATACTTCACAGTGGTGATTTAAAAGGCATATGGATTGCTGGGAGATCTGAGGAATGGAATTGAAAATAACATTGGGAGTATTATACGAATAAATACTTTACATTCAGCTGGTATGATGATGATCCTAATTCAAAAAGGATAGTAGAAGAAGAAAATTATTAGCAGCAGGTGAGTGGAGGTAAATAGCCAGGGAATTCTTGAAGAAGAAAAGATCAGCAAAAGTATCATAAGCCATTAACAGTAATAAAGCATAAAAAAATAGGTTTTTTAACTTCCTGTTTCTGTACTACAGCTGGGGAAGGAGGAGGACAACCAGTGAACCAAATTATGAGTTAACAGCCTGGCACTGTTGATAGGCATGATACATTACACAAACAGAGCTGGGCAAAAGATCTCAGCCACAAGAGTCCAAGGGTCAGGATAAAGAAATGACAACATGCCTGAAAAAACAAGGTTCCCAGTTGCATTAGGTCCACAAACAGTTATTATGAACTGCTGAAACATGATAGTCACAGTCCCCACATCATGAACACCAGCACTGCATATTTAGCTGAGTATTGGTCTCTATGTCCTTTTATTGGTTTTACTCTTGCTCTGGAAAGCTATGTGAGTATAGCAAAGCACAGCTTTTATACAGCCCTGGGATGCTGTCTGATACAATAAGAAAGGCAAAGCCTGCATCTATCCATCAGATAGATAGGTAAAGATGATCAAGTCTCCTCTTGCTGTGACATGAGACTTTTGCTTTTTTGGCATGGTTTATTTAAAGGGGGGAAAAAATGAGTTCAGTATTGAAAACATGAAGGCAGCCAGGACTAATGCCACCTGTTTTCCCCTGGTGCTTTTGTGTAGTGCTCAAATGGGTAGACTTTGGCAGCAGAAACATACATTCCTTGACACAACAGGTGGTTTTAGCCACAGCCTTCACTTTGTTTAGCTGTTACCACAGAAAATCAGATTTGCTACGACTTTGTGCCTGTAATATTACAGCAGTTCATCTTAATTAGACACAGAAACTAACTTTGGACTCCCTGTTGTCCTTCTGGATAGAATGATCAGTCAGAAGTCTTATGCCCATGCTAAGTATTTGAGATTTTAGTCTACCAGTTTGTTTAGTGAGGACATGAAGATGGGCTGCAAGCAGAACCAATAGCATGCTTGCTCTGGCTTGTTAAAAATTCACAAAGAAGGGATAACAACAAAAGTGATTTAAAAGAACATGATATTAAGGAACAATTATCAGTTATTGGACCTATGAAGCATTCTGCCCACTCTTCAAAAAAGCTTCCACTTCTCAGAAATCTCTTTCTCAAGCATGTGATCATAAGCCACAACTATGCTATCTCTTACCTTGCTCATCAAATAAATTCCCCAAATCTTTTTCAAGAACTGTCTTTTTTACTCTGTTAAACTGTCTCATGGTTCTTCCCTGACACAATTCAGGTTTGCAAGCCTCCATTTAAAACTCTGAGCTTTGGAACTGGACAATCTGTTCCAGGCAATGGAATCCATATCACTTTCTAAATCCATACAATTTACCCTGGTCAGTACTACCTTGTGTATGCTACTCTTGTTCATATATTTTTAAACATATCTAGGGTGATTCATTTTACTCTTTGTCTGAGACTGAGGTCCTATGGAAGGGTCTGGAATTATTCAGTTTGTCCCATTTATTTCTTTTAAAGTTAACAGAATTACTCAAGTAGTCTAAGTTTGTTAAAAAGTTTCTATGATCAGTTTTCACACAACTATTTTAAAAAATTCTTGTATTACAAGAATTCTACATTTTGTAAATTGCTTCTATTGAATCCCTGCTGTTTAACAAAATCGTAAATTACTCCAGGAGAGAAAGTATTTTATCGCTGTATGACATAATTATACTATTTGCTGTCTTTCCTTACTGCAGAGAAATGTTCTGCCTTGTATCTATTATTACTGACAATTCTATGCTTTCTGTTGACTCTTAGAATTTTCTTTGTTCAGACTCTGCTTTATGAAGTTATAATTAATTCATGCTTTCCTGCAAGAGGCTGCTTCTCGTTTGCCTTCCTCCTCAGTGTTCCTCTATTCCTTGCTTCTGATTCATATCATTCAAAATATCAGAAAGGTCTTGTCTTGCGAATGTGTCTGTAAGATACATATCAGAAGACAAATATTTCTAATTTATATATAAATGCAGACATATGTGTAGATACACATAGAAACAGAAATAATTTTTTTAAATATAGTATTTTATTTTCATGGGGTTTTTTATCTTTTCTCTTAACCAGATTTGTTCTGCCATTCAATGTTGTTGTCATCTAAGTAGGGGGATTACAGCTTTCAGTGTTTTTAAATTTCCAGTCATGTTGCCGTAGTTCTGTCGAATTACTTTTTCCAAATTATTCATTTCCTCTACTTTGAGTTTCAAGAATGCCTTGTTATTGATAATATTTTTATCCCTCATTCTGTTTGCAAAAATCCAATATAAAAAGTCATGATTGCATCTGCTCTATGTGATCACATCTACATGACCACAAAGATCATAATGAGACTCTTTCTGTGATGCCAACATATCACACATTATTGCTAGTTTCTGGCTCCGTGAACCAAACCCTAATTGAGGCCTAATACGAAGTTCCTTTGTGCTGTCTGACCACATTGGACTTAAGACATGAACATGGAAATATAGGATTATATTGGCAGTGTCGTGCAGAAGAAAAGCTCTCATGGTAATGTGGTATTCCCTCATGATTCTCAGTCAGTAGATGTGTAAGATGGTGCATATACTCTATTATCTACTCTGGGTCTTTTTATGATCAGAATTTACAACAATTACAGCTTCAAGTCTTGGAATAGGTGATATCTCACAATCCAAGACACTATGTTACCCAGATATGAGACCAGTAATTTCTGAGCCTGTCAAGCTTCTGCCCTTCGGCCCACTTAATTTGCCTAAAATTGAATCTACCCAATAGCCCTAGCATACTGGTCATGCCAGTGTTCCCATGACATCTCAGTAATACTTTTTAGGTGAAATTTATGCCCTATAGTGAGCAATTCTGATTACCTTTGTTCATTAATCAGGTCCCTGATATTGCTTTATAAGCAATTAGAGATTTTTTTTTTTTTTTTACTACCAATGTGTTTTCATGTCTAGATTAATTTTGTTTGCAAACTTTATTTTGGCACTTAGTTCCTCTTTTCATCGTTTTCCTTTTTTGTTAAATACCTTCTGATTTGCTTATCTGGCCTGTCCCCTCAAAGCTCTTATTAAACTGTCATAGATTCCAGTAAAATTGCATAACCCCTTTACCTTTTGAAAGGCTAACAAAATACTCTGGTAGTAGAGAGAACATCAGTCTTATAACTATTAACTTGCAAAAACAAGCCAAAAAAAGCCCAGTCTCCCTCCTCAGGTGATAGTGAAAGATAAATGAATTCCAGGGAAATGATCTTGCTGTGTTCTACCTTCAGCCCACTTCTGAGTTTCTCTAAAACAATCTATAGACCACGAAGATGTTACTGTGCAGCACCATTAGGGCCACCACCTTTAGTGTATCCTCATTACTGAATTCACAAGCCTATTGAATCTCCAAGTACATTAGAGGCTACTCTGTAACACAGAGGTACTCAGTCAACCTGAAATGAACTCACTTGATATTACAGTCTGCAGTGGCCATAGCCCTAAAAGTGTAATTTGCAGACAATGAACTTGCTTTTGGCTTCTTTGCCTCTTGCTTTCCTGCCACCAAGACTCAAACAAGCCTGACCTTTTTTTTCTTCTTCTTTTTTTTTTTTTTTTTTTTGGTATCAGTTCTGAAAAACAGTTTTGATACTGCAATACCTCACTGTAGACCTGTCAGTTACTGTACTTAGAGAGTGACACCTTGTGTCTCTGCCTCAGGGAGATAGCACACCATCTGCTGTCTTGTTGTCCTTTACATGATGTTCTCTCAATTCCATTTGGAGGAGAAGGCACCAAACTACATTCTGATCTGCAAACTTGTTTTAAACATTATATCCTTGAATAATACATTAATCTAAACTGTTATTTGGAATCTTTATTTTAACCAAACACTGACAAACTGACTATTGGTTCTTGAATCCTGATTGATTTTTGACCTGAAACTTATAAAAAAAAAAGCAAACCAACAAAAAATATCCAATCCCAAACTATAAACCTTTCATCATGGCTAAGTTCAAAACAGACTGAATTCTTTTGGACAATGCTATGTGACTTGTTTGGATGGATGGAGTCTCTTTTATGGGTGTACTTAGTTTTCCTATAGCTGAGAATTGTGCGGCTGTGTCTTACTTTCCTATTTCTTTATAGTAACTTTCCTTTCTTCTTGGCCAACTGCCATCTACAATATCATCTGCAGTTGTCATGCCTACGACCTAATGATCTAATATGTGAAATTTTTTCAATTTTCCTCTGTTTCGGCAAGACTGCAACCATTCTTCTTTATCTCCCTGTCCCAGCCCTGGTCTTCCAATTTTCATTGGCTATGAGTCACAAATATCTCTCTCCTATTCCTCAGTGGCTAGCTCTTTCTCCTTTGAAACTTTGTCTTATCTTAAGCTATTTCTCATCTCTACTTCTCAGTCTAATTAATCACTTTTCTGAAGCAGCCACCATTTTGAAGCCTCCTGGCTTGTGGTAGGAAAAACCCCACAGGTCATCTGTTATCAGAAATAACTACTGTCGTTTATGATTTCCGAACTCCCTGCTGAATCTAGCTGCTAACCACATTTTCAAAGTAAATATTTGAAAATATATAATAAATCTGCATGGTTTTGCATATAAACCAAAGACCTACCCAGTGTTATGAAGAATCTCCTCTGTTTTTATAATTCATCAGATGCAATATCTAAAATTAGCCAGTGGCCATTTGTGGAGGAAAAAATACTGCATTAGACAGTATTATTGAATTGTAATGTAAGGAAATTTTCAAGCTCTGTGTGAAATACCATAACCTTGACAAGTCAGTATACCCCAAAATATTTTGAAGGGATTTCCAAATGAGATGAAGAGCAAACGTATTATAACTGTTAGTATTTCAGTCTTCCTGTTTATAGCAGTAATAAGTAATGGTAACTATGGAAAACATTTTAATGATATAGACAGCTGAATACCTATCATCAGCTATTTTTATGTTGTCATAAATGGTTTCACACGATTTCCAGTTCACGTAAGTTTATTTTTATGTTACAGCTTAAAATTAATAATCAGGTGAAACAGAAAAGATTTCTTAATAAGTATATAGTTGATGGGATAAGAGTAAATCCTTGAAGACAAGAAAAAACATTTTAGAGATACTTATGAAATAATGCAATATAGTTAAACATTCAAATCACTAGAATTACAGGAAGGATAAGGTAAGGTAAGTAAATAGCAGCCAGGATTTAAACTCCCTGTTACACTTCTTCATATTGCAAAAGCATGATAGCACTGATGTGGAATAGGACTGCCCGGGCTTACTAGCTCTGAGGATCCACGACTCATAAAATTTTAATAACCTTTATAACATGCAGCTTTTCAGAGATAAAGAGCCTGGCTGTAAAATTACAAACAGTCTTTGTGGAGTAAAGGCTAAAAATGCAGAATGGCATCTGGACTAAGATAAGCTTGAAGAAAATACACATGTTCACTCCAGAATTAATCAGGCAACAGTGTAAAAATTTTGGCTTTCAATATAAATTAACTGGGGGAGGGGAGGTTATTGGGTTTTGATTTATGACGCTCTTCACAAAACCTGATTCCTGCCAGGTCTCTCTTTGAAGTACAAGGGTGTTGCTATTAAAACGGATGTTCTATTTTAATACTCTAAACCAGCCTCTGCTTCAATTATTCATATGTATTCCATATAAATTGTACTTGAAGGACTTTCACTCTTGAAAACAGAAACTCTTTAGGATAATTTTTTAGTCTCATCCTTCATGAGATATAAATATATATATATTCATAGCTCTTTAGGGTAATATTTTAGTCCAATCCTTTATGGTACATGCATCTGCATAGCTTCAGAAGTAAGAGAACAGAAAAACAGTTGTAGCAGTGAGGACAGTAATGAGGAAAAGCTGTTTTTTGAATGAGAAAGAAGCCCCTTGGCCATGTGGAGGTCATACAGGAGGCAATGTTGAAGGAGATGTCAGAGGAGAAGAACCAGAAGAATGGAATTTAGAAAGAGGCAGAAATACTGGTTAGGAAATTCAAAAGGACAAAGCAGCTGACAAAGGACAGATCTTCACTGAAGATGTAACCAAATTCCAGGGGAGAACCCTGTTCCACCAAGAATATGCCTGACAGCAGAGAGGGTGTAAGGGAAAGGAGGAATGAAGCTGGTGTCTGAGCCGAATCTGAGCCAGAGGCTTGCGACTGAATGCAAAGTCTGTTGGCAGATATCAAGTCTGCACCAGTGCTAGAAACGGTTGGCCAAATGTAAACTCTTGGGTTTGGTACCAATTCATTGCATTTCTAAGAGGGCCTGCCCCTCTCTTTCTGTCCTACAGTTTTCAGCGTCCTGAAAATCTATGTGCTGCTCTCCATTATGTAAAAAGCTTTTTTTTTTCCCTGTTCAGACTCTTATAGTGTGCCAGGTGGTATGGAAGGCAGAACATTGCACAAAATACCCTTTTTATAACAGGCAGCATTTAAATGGTGCTGTTCATTGAGTGTGGCCCTGTTCCCACTGAAGTCACTGGATGCTATTGAGCAAAGTTACCATGATGATTTTTAGGCCTTATGCTTTTGAGGCACTATCCCATTATAGTCCACACCTCAAATAGCATCTTCCCCCTAACAAACAAGCAGGGATGGATGGGAGCAAGCTGCTTTCCTGGCTGTTTCCTGCTTCCCTGGCTGTTTCCTGCAGCACCATTTTATACTCAGTCTGCCCACCCATCTGTTCAATCCCTCTTACGAAAACTGAAAACATTCCTGCTTTTTAAATGGGTGAAAAATGCCTCAAAAAAAGAAATAAGTACTGTGAGATCTCCATGAAATAACTATGAGGCTTTTCCCAATTAAAGGAGATAAAACCTGGAAACTAAGAAGATTTTTATTTGTTGAAGAATATGGTCTTTTCTGTGCATTTTGTGAAAGCAGCATATTTTGTCAAGGTTTTATCAAAAAGCCAGTAGTCTACTCTGGTGCCACTCAGTCTCCGTTTATGGATTCCTGGGCTAATATTGAAGTGTTTAGTGGAACAAAGCTGCTGGCTGCTGCTTCTGAGAGCCTTTGCCTGTAGACTGAGCGGCAGAGCTGCAACCTGAGTTCGTCGGTTGGGAATATTCCCACAAATGTTGAGAAGCCATCAGCCCTGGGGAGCACTTCACAGCCAAGATCCATATGGTGGCACCAACAGTCATTAAGTAGCTCTGGTCCTCTACAGATCTGGCTTTAGCCATAGGTAAAACTTTGGAGCTTGTGACCAGGCCTTGGCTCACAGCTACCTGGAGGATGGCAGACTGGTCTTCTGACTTGGGAGACAGAAAGAAGGTGGAGCTCAAAGTGGGCAATGAGGGACAGGGAGAGCTGCTGACATGGGGGACCTTTCCCAGATTCCCAGGCCCCTGTAGAGGCAAACCTCAGTGGGGAGTGGTAGGGCTTGGTGATGACCCAGTCTGCTGTCTGTTTGCTGTACTATTGGGGGCTGCCTCTCTTAAGAGGGAACCACTCCTTGGAATGACTGAGGCCAGTGTCTTAGAAAAGTCAGCAGGTGATGGCAAGGATCCTCTCTTAGTGAGGCCATGGTCCCTCTGTAAACTGAGAAAGAAGACTTTCAGGTCAGAAAGCAAGAAAGAGATTTTCTAAAGCGGCCAGATAAGGAGGCCCACTAGGAAGCTCCTTGAAATGATGGAGTAAGGCTACTTGGTGTAGTGCCACAGCTTGGAGAGGCATATTGAGATGGCAAAGACTCAGCAATACTCCTTGAGCAGGGAAACAATTTGGTTGCTTTTAGATACAAGTATAAGGATCACCTTTAAGTAATCCAACTAGAAGCCTCACTGCCGGCTTCGCAAGTAGCTGGGGAATAATTTTTCTGATAATCCCAAAGAGAAAACTGTAACAGGAATTAGGTCTTGCTATGCATAGAGAGTGGCTCATTATGTTTTATAGCACTTAAGTTTTGGTTTTCTGTAATTATATTTGTTTATTCATCAACTTTTTAGGAAGGGGAAAGAAAAGGTAGACTGAAGATTCTCCCTGTGACAGAGGGAGACTACTGCTGGGAATACCTTGGTTTGTGCACAGATGAAGACAGGTGGGGACAAAAAAGTGCATGTGTGAAAACAGACCCAGCTGTAAAACAGCCTCTAGAAATCATGTAGTTCAGAACTGTATTTGCCTTATTATAAAAGTAGCCAAGTTCAAGCAATGCCTGTCTCACACAGCATCTTTATAGTATTCTAGTCTTAGATGGGAAACTACTACTACTAACAGCAAAGAAAAAAAGGAAAAGATACTTCTTTGCTAGAGTGGGCTGGTACTGAACTTTATCTTTTCATGACTTTTTTAAAGCTAAGACAGCTCATCATCCTAACTATTTCCCATGCCGTGATTAAAGCCAGCTCGTTGCATTGAAATAAAGGTTTATGAAAGAGTTTCTTCAGACTTCCCCATTTGAAGCCTGTGGCTTAAGCTCTCATCTGAAGAAAAGGAGTCATATGCAAAACAGAAATGAATTTTAGCTGGAATTACTGAATGTGGATTCAGATTCCAATAAAAACTAAGTAACTAGGATTTGGGATATTTTTAAACATGCGTATCAAGTCAAACTGTTGACAATCTTTTCCACACAGAGAGCATCTTGCTGTACTAAAGGACATGCTTATCAGCAAACAAGTGTGCAACAAAGACTTTGTCTTTTCCACCAGGCTTATCTCCAGTTAGAAAAACAAATATTAGAAACTGCTCAGCAGCTGCACTGAGCAGGAAAAGATTTAGACAAGTTTCTAGCTGAGAGAATATTGTCTACCATAAAATTTAAAGTAGAAGAAGGTTGAGTATTGTCTCTACTGCAAATGGTGCCAATATTAATCTTAAAAGATTAATCCAACAACAATTACTCCAATTTTGTGCCATTTATAGACTACAAGTCCCACTCTGCAATGTTTTACAGTGCTTCAGGGCAGAAGAGGGCTTGCAAGATGTGAAGATGAATGTTGGGAACTGTGGTCTATGCACAGTGCAGCTCCATATTAAAAATTATTACAAATTACCTGTTTTCTTTAGGTGGACTGCAATATTTCTGACACATTCTAACTTTCAGTTTGCCTAAAATTACAATTTTCTGATTCTTAGTTAAAGAGAACATTCTGCAATTTGACCAATGGGCGTTGTACAAATGTGTTTGAAATAATAGTGTTTCTTAGGTAATGTGAGAATTTTTATTTCTATAAAATTAATTTATTGTTAGGGAAGCAAAAAGAGATTGAATGAGGCAGACTGTTCTTAAACTTCATGTGAGGAGCTTGTGGAATACATGGTGCATCCAAATGCGTTTATTATTTTCTAAGCTCAAATGTCCCTGCGTTTCAGTCTGTGTCTATAGAAAGTGCAGCTGACCAAAAGGCACTCCAAATATTAGAACAAAGGAAAAAAAACAGTGTGGATTTAGGGAATAGAAGCCTGCTTTGCTGTTTCTGATTGGTATTCAGACACTGAAGTCAGGGTGTTCTCTATATGCCCATGCCAGGAGGCCAGGCTGGTGTGTGCCAGCCAGAGCAGGATGTTGGCTCCCTGGTGCTGAGGCTGCTCTTTGTGCCTCCCCTGGTCTTCCTAGACCCATATAAAACTACTGCTCATGTCCAAGTCCCATATGGCTCATGTAATCTGTAGTTGTTGGAGCTCAGCAGTCATTACAGACCCAGAGGCACAGAGCTTCAGGCCCAGACTCAGGGGTGAATTATGTGCTGAGATCCTGTGTTATGTGGCTAAGACTGTATTTGCCATTGTCAGCACTGCAAGGCTGAAGCTACCATCCATCTCCAGAAGACAAAAATATATGTGCAGAAGGTGGGAAAGAAAGTCTTTATATGTACAGAGGTAAACAAACAAACAAACAAACAAACAAAACAACAACAACAACAAAAAAACACCAAAGATGGAAGTCTTTAAAGATTGAAGCTTAGTCCCCCAGCAAATAAGGAGTTTTCAAGAAGGTTTTCTTTTTTCCTCTGTTGGCAGCCGCTTTGTTAGATAATTGCTGTGTTCCAGCCAAATGATACTGCTAAATAGCTTCTGGAGATTGTCTGATGCTTATTAGGGCAGAGAAATTGTCCATTCTATAAGGGTTACAGACAAAATAATAGGAAACTTTAAGCATTCTGTCTTTTCTGTTGTGCATAATTTTGGGACTTAGAAATCGGTTGGCTGGCACGATGTGTTTTCTAGTATGTAGCATAAATGGTTACACTAGAGATGTACTTACTTTCTTCTAGAAGGGAAGGCCTCATAATTTAACTTTGTTATACTTATTAAAATGGGATTTCTCTATTAAGAATGCAGGAAAGGGAAGATGCAGTGAAGTACTTTTCTTCTAGACTAGGGGACTATGCGAGCAAGTAAGGAACTAAAGTGTTTTTACTCCTTTTCACTGGTTTGCTGCTACTTATAACAGTGATAGAGGTCTTTTCCCAAGACTCTCTGAGTGGTTTTATAGGAAGCATATAGTATAAAGGAGCACAAGCCATACAGTGTGTTTACCAAGCTGAGACATGAAATTAAAATGCAAAACGAGTTGCAACTCTATGAAACAGCTTCCTAATAACTCCACAACACAGTGGAGAGAGTCCAGTATCTCTTATAAGACTATTTTAATCAGCTGGCCCAAATACCAAAGTAAATCTCTATCAATTTGCCACCAAGCTTGTTTAAATGCAAGTAAGGCTTAGTTTGCTCGGCAGACCAATTTAGAAGACCACAGCGTGAGGCAAATTTGTCGCTTTTTGCAGTTATGACAGTCTTCCAAGTCTGGTAGAGTAGCTTGGTACCCTAACAGAATGTTGACAGTGCAAGATGTATTAGGCTTCTGATCCATCCCTGAAAGTCATTAGGGCAGCATTTCCTTCACTGCAGCAAAGCACTGGGACCACAGTATGGATTCAGCTGATCAGGGTATACCTGAGATTTTTGTCTTCATTCCAAGTCAAATCCTGAGCCCTCATATAATGCATGTCAGTGTGATCTTCCCTTATCAGGTCACATAAGGTTGCCTGAGAACATTTTTTTATAAAATGACCTGTGGTAGAACACAGTCAGTGGCTTCTTGACATGGTTTGTAGACCAAAGAGTCAGGAATTTGGTAGGGCAAAGGACCTCACCTTCATCTTTGAATGTATTTTTCTGAAAATGGAAGGCATTTTCTTCATCCTAATGCAGAAAACCAATCAAAGTAACTTTCTTCCAAGGATAGGTTATTCAAGTTCTGATATCTAACATCAAGCTAGCTACCATTGCCTCCTTTTATAGAAACAGGTTTTTCTAGAGAGCGATTCATCTCATCGAAAGAAAGACATCTAATGTAGGTCAAATGAATTGCTCTTTAGAGGCATCTATTTTTGTGTCTTGACTGCAAAGGAAACTTGAGATGAGTAACTCTGGTGCCTGAAAGTGAAACATTAAAGCTGGGGAGAGACAAATCTCTCTTGGAACAGGGAGATGGAGAAGACCCATGGGGAGAAACGTGCTGGACATCATCAGGAGAGAGACCTCACTGGTGTAAATGCTCAGTGTATATATGATAATATTTATTTTATGCTATTGTTTGACACACCAGTGGCTCCTTAATTAAGTCTTTGTGCCTCTGGCTTTATGGTGCCTGTGTTTTTTCTCTCTACATTCTTGGATAATCCCTTCCTTTCCTGTCTAACAGTTCTTGGTTTTGCCCTCTTCCTCTTTCTTCTTTGATTAGATTTCTCCTGAACATTGTTTTCTCTCAATCCCTTGCAGACAAGGATCCTATAGGTTTCTAAGGCACAACTGCATGAGCTCACTGTTCATCCCATGTTGAAGAGTATCAAGGAGTTGTAATTGCATGGAGGAGGATCTGGGGGAGTTGATTACTGTGGATGGTCCTTGGCATGTCTTGGCATTGCAGTAGTGTTTCTGGCTTCTTTTATTCCTTGTTTGACTTTGGGGGTTGTATCCCAGTTTTCTGTCAAAGGGAATTATACTAGCTTCCTGCTTCTGCAGATGGAAATGGCTGCCTGGGAAATTGGCAGAGGCTGCACTGAACCAGGGAGAAGCCAAGTCTGTTCAGCAGGGAGGCAACAGAAACTGCTGCAGGCAGGATTTTTTAAGATCAGGGAATATTTAAGCAAGCCACTAGATAGGTGTTACTCTCTTACTATACCACCTTCTCTGGAAGATTTTTAGGTGGTGAAACCTGTTTGCAATCTCACTTGCAAGGTCAGAGTACCTACTGAAATGTCCATTCCACATGGGTCATGGGTTTTCAACATTCATGGCACAAACTCTAGGAACATCTTCTACAGGGTCATCTCTCTTTTTAAAGTAATCTCTTCTAATACCCTGAGTGACTAACAGTATTCTAATTGATATTCTTTGACATAATGTATCTGTCACCCCTACCATACTCCCATATTTAGAACAAACTGGAATACAGCGTTTTCCTCCTAGAACAGTTGGGAAAAAAATTAATGAAATAGAGAAGGTCTTACGTTCCCTGTAACACATTTGTAAAAGCGTTCTGTATAAGTCCTTGGAGAGATTAAATGGGTGATAGTTGTATTAAGTTTTAATTGATGCTGCCTCCTAACAGATAATAGTCACGAGAGAAGGAGATCCTTCTGATGTGTAAATTGATGTAATTCCACTGACCACCACTGAGCTTCACAAGCTCAGAAAATTTGAGAATTAAATCCATGAGGTCCCCTTGAATCTTCAGAGTTCATTGTAAATAGATCCTGCTCTACTCAAGACTGGAATTAAGGAGCTATAAATCATTTGTTGTAGTGAGAGTAAATGTTTCAGCTTTTGCTTTGTCTGTTATTTCCCAGTCCATTAGCTTATGTTTTGGTTTTTGATTGTTTTTGTTTTTTGTCTCTCTTCAGTAGCCTTCGTTTTGCTTATTAGTAAAAGTTGTACTGGAAGATGTTGAAATAGAAGGAATTGCCTTAGGCATAACATAGTTTTATTATTTGTTATTAATGAAAAACAGTCTCTTCTTGCTTATTTGTGCAGCATTAGCTCTCACAACTTTAGGCAGGTCAGGACCCCACTGTGCTGGATGGAGATACCATAAAAGAGAGTCCCTGAAGCAGAGGACCTAAAACTGTAGAGATAAGAAACAGCAACTTGTTGGATCCCAAATTCATATATTTGCAGAAAGGAATTTGAGTGGTCCCAGTAAATAGCCGTGGGCTATGAGAGCTGGGGAAAAAAGCTCAGTTTAAGAAACAAATGGGACATCACTGGTGTGGAGTGTCCTGCCCAATCCAGAGACACCATACCCTAATGTTATCAAGCATCTGCAGAAGATCTATTGTGTTTTATCTCTCCTTTTGTGTTAAAGGCCCATGTAATTGCCCTAATATAAAGTGGGTTTTCCCCTATGGTGTAAGTGTTAAGACCTCAAAATCTGTAAACTTTCCTCTTTACCTCATCTCTGTAAAATCCCCAGTTGTAATAGGCTGAGCCCCCGATGAATATGTAAACCCCGCCATGAATACGTAGTACCCCGGACTCATAAAATACCATTTTTTGTACAAATAAATGATTCCAGTTTCTCGCCTCCAACTGGGATCCACTTAGCTTTATTGACCTCCACAGCAACTGAGGGAAACAAAAGAACAGGGAGGACATGAAAAGGTCTAGATAGGCATGAAAAACAGACTCTAATTTCTATCTGCACAATTCCTGGGTGTATTAAGCCAATCAGTAGCAATGATAATACCTCTGTTATTTGCTCTTCCAGTAAGGCTAGGCTGAACAGAATTTAAATTTCAAAGCACTGCATACTAATGTGTTTGTATTACCCACTAGCCCTTTTCTCCTGGTTTTTGAATGCTTTATCACAGGCTTTGTTTTAATTAAAGCTTTGGGATATATGGGATTATTTGGCCTGATCAAATGTGACTTAAAAGATCAGCCTCTTTCACAGCATTAAGGAAGCCAAGGCCAATCACTTGGATTGGACCTGCAGAGCAAGACCTGTCCTCTCACCATTATTGTGCGCAAGTCAATTCTTTGCCCTTCGGACTGGTGCCAATGGATTGACAGCAGCCAGTCCAATGCCACCATAATCTCAAAGGCATCTTCCATGACTGGTATGTCACTAAAATATAGTTGCTCCTTCTGCCAAGAAATACACAGTGGTCCATGGTTTTAATGCTCCGTGGTTTTAGTGAATGCAAATAGTACACCTTTAAAAACAGTATAATAATGAAGAAATGGGTAGGACTCTACATTTGCTAGCTTGTTTAATTTCTTAAATCTTACTGGGAGACTCTACATAACCTCAGTTTAACACTCAGGAAGATTTGTCCAGAATCTCTTCTCATTTTCACTGATCCTACCTGCTATTTCCATTGTTTATATCAATAACCAACATCATTCACATAGTCATCCTTCCTGCTACCCATTTTCCTCATCATTAACCTCACAGACTTATACTCTGCATGTTTCTAGTAGCAAAATTGTTGAGGTTCTGGTCTTAAGAGGTTAGTATCTAGTCCAGAAATGTTCTGAAAGAAATAACAATCAAGTATAAGAATTAGCATTGCAAAACATATTTGCTATTATCTGTTTGATGAACCAGAAAGTCACAAAGGAAATGTGGTACCTAGTATATGAGAATACTAAGGCCTAAATAGGTTTAAGGTGGCAAAGAAGCAGAAGTGAACTAACTGAACTGACTGCAGCTCTATGCTTTTGCATCTCAGCTAGCAGTCACAATCAACATGATCTGTCCAAAGTGGTGCTGTACTCTGCGACATTTTAAAACTGACCTTCCTTCCAACATTACCCTAGTCCAGTTTGCAGATAGATTACCTTCTTACACCAGGACATTAAAAACTGAACTGTGTTTTAGTGAACATCATAGTGGCAATAAAGTAGTCCTTTTATTTTTAAAATATGGCTCTGCAAAATCTTTGGGGTTTTTCTATCATTACGGGTTTTTAACAGGATTGTGTATAAATGCCTATGCCTCTCATCAGTATCTTTGGTAGCAGTCAGTTCTTTATGAAATTTGTATTTACCAGTGTATAATATCTGCTGATGTTAGAGCTTCAGAGGAAAGGCAGATTTCTTGGCTAAAGAGCAAGCATCTTAATTTGAAGTTTTGACACAGCTGGAGATGTATGCCAACGAGAAAGTGAAGGAAGGATGCTGTTTGTGCATAAATAACTGAGTCACCCAGACAGATATCTTCATAACGTGAATTTCTGCAGGACCAAATTTTTATTGGCTTTTTTTTGCTTTCTCTATAAATCCATATTTATCTGATGCTGCAGAATCCAGTAGTCACATATTTTCAGCTTGAAAAAGCTTCACAAACTAAACTGATTTCTTTCCTGAGCTGTGCATAAGGAGGTTTGTTTCCTTCTTAGTTATTTTTAGGAATGTAAGATCATACATACTTCTGAACTGAAATTAATTGTCCTGCCTCAAGATAAGCAAAGTGTTCACTTTTAGAAATACAGCTATATATTTAAGCATTTAAAAATGTGACCTTTTTTCCTAGCAATAGACCAATAATCCATTTACATTTCCATTCAGCAACCTTTTATCTCTGAGGTATCTTCAATCTCCAAGAATATTTCTAGAAATACCAGCAAATTCAAACAAAATAAATGTGTTTTGCGATATCATACCATAGGAAAAAGACAAATATAAATAAAGCCCCCTACAATCCTAAAATCAGATTATCAGATCTTTAGTTTCTTCAGATTGGATAAGTTTTTCATCTCAAAGGAAGGAAAAAAATCTTGCCTTAGTTCTGGGAACTGTGATACACCTTAACCTCAGATTTGATCTAGCTCTATTACCTTACAGCAGCAGGTCTTAATCTGCTGGGAAGAGGAAGGAAGCCTGGCTGGAAACAGATTTGGCAAAATATGCTAAGAAAAGTCTTATAGTTCCCCCGAATAAAGAATTACTCTGAGTACTTTCAGATTTCAAAAGTAATTCCAATTCCATTCCCAACTTCAAATATAATGCAGTTGGACAAATCATTTGTATTTCTTACAGACAATTTGAAATGCCTCAGGAGGATTAAATCTCTATTTTAGAAGTAATTCACAAAGATAGATAATTTTCTGTTTATTTATTTACCAGTTCATTCAAATGTGCAGCATCAGTATTATGAACTCTGCGTGGAGACAAGAGCTTTGATGGTAAGCACAGTCATTAACATGCCGCATTATTTGGCTGCAACCGTGGATTATAGTGAAAAATCACTGATAAGTGATGTTAGAGCAGAATTTATTATTGGAAGAACCAGGAATAGAATAGTTAGTGGATGATTTTAATAACGATAACAAAAAATTATCCCCTGAAAAGGTCTGGTAATAATGATAATAAAAATGATCCCCTTGTAAGTCCCGTGCTACTTCAGTGTTGATGTGCTTCTCAGGTATCAACTCCTGGATTACTGTTTCAAAGTGCACTTTCTGTATAGAAAGGTACAACTGTCTGTCTGCTAAATTTTATGTACAGCAATCCCCCTTCTACTTAGATACTATAAATTCTGAAGTTGCTCCCTGGAGTTTTTACAGTACCAATTCATCAGATATGTATGAGATGGGCCATATACATACTCATAAATATCCTGGGTTACATGTCAAAATCTAATGACTGATTCTACTTCCAAAATACACACTTGGGCACATGATAGTTTGACCAACAATCAAATGAAGATTACATACAGTTATTAGAAGACAAATATCATTTGGAGTCACCAGAACAAATTCCATCTTTGTTAGATTTCCTCTTTTCTTCCTGATTCTATCCTTTTTATCAGCCCATCACAGTGTAAAAGTAATGCTCCTGGACTTTCAAGTTTTATTTTTTAGCAAAGGCTAAAGAGGAAATTAGAATCTAGCCTCTTGTTTGGAGAATGATCAAGACAGGACTTTGTTCTCACCTAGTTAGGGCCTCTTTTAGAGCATTTTGTCTCAGTGTTCAGGAGATTTACATTCGTCAATATACACTGACAAATGAAAAAGCAGGGGATTTCAGTAACTTTTCCCTGACCTTCAGAAAGGATTTAGAATATCCAGTTGTCCTCAAGAAGTCAAATGAAGGCTCAGGGACAAATTCCAACACAAAAGCAGGTATATGTGTTAAGATTAAATCACTGTTGTCTCAGTGATACAAACATTAAAGCCTATATGACAGAAAACCCTCTTAAAAAAGAAAAAATTTGAAAAAAGTTTTGGGCTGATAAAATGATACAATTCTTCTACAGACAACTGAATCCTTAACAGTTGATTTTTTGAGAGTCAAAAATTTTCAGAGAATATGCTTCCATTACATAGTTACAAGCATATACCTGCCTTTCAGCCCTTGCTGAGAGAAGGCTTGTGAGCTGTACAGCAGCTTGAGAGTGAGAGATAGACTTCTCTCCCTCTCCAGGACCTCTGCCTAATGGAGGTATTTGTCTTCCTCTGGGGAGAAAATACCATCACTCCATTAGAAATGAAGTCAAACGATACAGTCTTGGCATTTTAGAATGTGAGTAATGTTAATGGCAAAGGTTGCCACATGTGGGCTTTTCCTGAGGCAGTAACCCTACTGGATATGGGAAATTCTCTAAGAGTATATTCTCCCCCTTTAATTGTAAAACAAACAGTGAATTAAACAGTTTCATGCTGTGCACTGAAATTGTAGGATTTGTACTGTTAAATCATAAAAGTCTTACTTTCAGGAGGGAACATGGTGCAGTCACATGCTGCTGAAGATCTGAACTGCTGGCAGATAAGGATGCTGATGGTGTCCAGGAGGTGGACTCACAGGAGCTCTGCCTTAAGGTTTTGTTCCAAAGTGCGTGGATGCTGGCTGCGCTTTCTGTGCTGGTTGCACTGGACCCTCTTCTGCAATGGCAATTTTAAAGTGACATCAGGGATGAATAAACAAGTAGTCCTAACAGTGTGAAGTCTTGCCATTACTATACTTAATGAGAGAATCTGCATGCAAAGTACCTGCATGTGTCTAACCAGTAAATCTTTTTCTCCTCCTCCGAGGGAAGCTCAGCTCTGGAGCAGGGGAAGCAATGCAAGCCGTGGCACTCAGCTCCTATTTTCTTTCTCTTTCCTTTGTTATTTTTTTTTCTTTTTTTTTTTTCTTTTTTTTTACTTTAGGCCAAGGAATTGTTAAATGGCATGTACCTTGAACACAGCACATTTATAGAACAGTGACCTTAAGATCTTTAAATTACTGCATTGTTTAATATGAAGGAAAAGAATACCACTGATCAGAGGAAATGTCAGCGGTATTTTTGATGAATCAAGTTTGTTTTAATCGACAACCAAGTCTTCTTTCCATTGCCCTGAGATTGTCATGCTTTGCAAAGAGATAATAGTAGATGTCATGGTCTTAAAACATTCTCTGAAAAAGCAATGACTTGGTTGCTGTAAATCAATGGAAGCATTGTTCTACTAGATGTGGCACATAAGAGACAGAAATGCTGTCTTTCCAAGAAATCACTGTTTCCATACCCTGTGTAGAAATAGGTTCCGGGAAGTATTGCTGAGAGCCTCACCACTCTGCTCTCAGAAGGACTCTTCCATAACCAAAATAAAAGTGGGAAAACACATACAAGACACCACTGAATCTGAGTGGAGAACTACCTGAACATATAACAGCATACTTTTTCCTGCTTTAGGAATTAAAGTAGTGAATTCTTGTCGATGTGTTGAACAAGGTAACGGGCCACTTCTCTTACTTACTTCACTGGCAGGGCCAGTTTATGAAGTCAGACATCTCTTTGCTCAACTATTAAATTTACAGGCTCTTACTCCTAACTATACCCCAGAAAAGCATGACAGAACAACCCAGAAAACAAACAGACAAATAAACAAGCAAACAACTTATATAACAAGTTATAGACATTCTTGTAAATGCTAGGGAGAAAAGAAAAGACAAAACCAAACCAAAACAACAAGAGCAAAATCCCCTGAAAAGGCAAAGAGTCTTTCCCATAGAGGTAAGCTTCAGCTGCCTTTAAGGAAAAACCCTGTGGTATGGTTCTGCAGTTTCACATTTCACCTGAATGTAGAAAAGGAGAGAGTTTATTTCTCAGCTCTTATGTGAGCTAAACTCTCAACTGAACTTCGACACTCACAGTACAGAGCTACAAACAACATATTGTTGTTGGCTTTCTCTCTGCTCCCACTAGTGGTATCAACTCTTCTTCCATCTTCTCCTTGTGCTCAGGACACTGGCCCAGCAGAATTATGTCTTCCCCACCTCTTTCATGCCTGAGACCTTTCTAAGAAAACTTTTTCTCATATCTTACTGTCATATATTTGTGAAACCAGCATACTGTCTGCCGGCAACTCACTCCTGAATTTATGACAGTGCTATTCAAGCCAAAAAAAAATAAAATTTATCAGGACTCAAGCTTACAGATGGATGGAAAAGCCCAGATCACAGTAATGTAAAATAGTACCAGTATGTACCAGACTGCTACTATTCCCTAGGAAAGAGGCCAGTTATTTGAACTACTTGACAACTTCTTCAAATTTCTCTGCATATGCCTGTGCTTATCCATATTGGTCCGTACTTACACTGACATCAAAATCCCCAGAGTAAGGGGAAGCCTGGGACTGAGAGAGGTCAGCTAAGAATCACCTTCATATCTGTGCTGTACCAAGGTCTGACATGTTAGCTTTTAAATATAGATCTATTTGATGGGAATTTCCTACCTTCTTTTTTGCCTTTTGAAGATAGCTTCTGTTTCACTGCAGCAGAAGGATAATAAGAAATCCAGGCAATGCAGCTCTTGCTGACCTATTTCCTTTAGTGTAGAATAAGCATCAATTCTGGGATGGGATGGGATGGGATGGGATGGGATGGGATGGGATGGGGAAACATTCCTTTAAAATTCTGCATAAAACTCTGGGGCTCCGTCACAGACTGTATGTTTTGCATCCCTGTTTGCTAGCAGAGAGATACTAGTGACATGATTGGTATCTATGAAAAACAAGTGTTGTAATAGTGGTTTTCTGATTTGTATATATTGTAATAAATATGATTTTGGGGAGCTCATTACATTGATAAATTTATAAGACTCTAGACAGGAAAAAAACCAAAATCACATTACTACATTGAAAGACTGGAAAAACTTCATTCCTACATTTTATACTGACATTGATGAATTTGAAGAGACAAAACTTCAGTAGTTCGAATCTCATTGGAAAACTTACGGAATCTCCCGATTGATTGGACTTTTTTGTTTGGTGTTCATTGCAAAGGCTGTTAAGTTTAGAGGAATCTTTGAGGTATGAGAATAACTTGTAGGCCAGATTCTGACCTCTCCTTCTGCCTCGACTCAGATGTTCTGTTTGACAAGCACTTTGGGTCTACCTAAGGCTTGGCTCTTTGGTGAGTGGGGGTGAAACATTCTTGTTCATAGACATTCTTGGTCTCCACAACCTCAAAGTGGCTTGTAGACATCTCTTCCTGCCAGCTCCATCACCTGGGAGGGTCAGGCTTGTGCTGTCACACTTCATTTCAGGTGTGGCTGAATTCCACTATATTCTTGGGGACATCTTGTTCTGATGCATGCTAGCACCAGGTGTTCAGGGCAATTGCTAATAAGGTATGTAGAAGTTCCTTGATTAGCTTGCTCCACTCATGAAAGCAAAAATATGTCTGTGGCAGAATAAACATGACTGGCCTGCCTTTTTTGTTGTAAGTAAAGTATAAATGGTACCTTGTATGTCAGTCGGTAAATCCCTTTTTCTGGTCAACCCATATACAGGCTCTGACAAATGATTGAAATGAAGGATTTTAGGAAAGGCTATGTCTATTTTTTTTTTTTTTTTTACATTTTTTATTAATTATATATACCACATAATAGAAGTCTGGTTTGTCCTTGCACACTTGCAAATAACTGTTAGACTACTGAAGTAAGAAAAAACAAATTACTAGCACTCCATGAAAAGGATAAGCATGCTGAGGTGCCCTCTGTGATATAATTCCTTTTGGAGGTACTAGATGTTTTGCTGCATGCATTTGCTCTGAGCGTGCCCTCTGAACATTTTTTCTGTCAGCAAGTCCCCTCATGTTTATAATAAACTCTATTAAGGGTTCTGGGAAAGCTATGTAATGTATTTGCTTCAAGCATAATGCAGAGAGACTTGTTAAGGCAAAGAAGATCTCATGCACTACAGTATGCAAAACTGGACCACAGAATTGTAGTTGCATTAACATCCTGAAACAAAATAGGTGACTGAGGAAGAGAAAATGCAGCTTTCTGAACATTAGCACACTGGTAATTTAAAGAAAGGAGTCTTAGGTAGTGTTTAGAGTCAGTTTGTTAGGAAGAGGGCTATATTTCTCAGGCTGTTACGTACTTATTTATGTCAGTATCTTGCTGTCTAGCCCTATATATTCAGTTAAGGCTCAGATCAGACAAAACAGTGATTTTCTAGATATTAAGCACTATCTAACGAGTTTTCTGGGTTGCTTTATGGTGGACCACCATGAGCTAAATGAGTTTTCTAGAGAAGATAGGCTTCTGATGCCAGTCCACAGGGAAGCCTGGCAAAACATCATCAGTAGCTTTGACTCATCTTCCCTCAGACAACCATGTTGACCCATTCTGTGGTCAGCACCATTTATAGTTTGTCCTAAACATTTGTGACCAAGCCTTGTGCTCTTCGTATATCTGCAGAGGCTCCCTACCTGCTTCCCTAACTTCTTGCAAGTCTGCTTCATACAAGTTTCACATGGTTGTTTACAGTTCCCTGTGTTAAGAAAAGGGAGGAAACATGCAGAAATAAAGCAGAGTCTGGTTTACCAAGGCATAAAAATCCCTTACCTTATCCCTTTAAAAAATTCCTCCTTGCATTTTTGCACACTTGTAAACTTGCAGAGACACACTGATTATCAAGGAAGTGGGGTAGGAAAGCCAGAATACCTACAGAGGTGGGGTTAGCGTTGCATCCAGCTTTGAGATAAGGCTTCTTTTGCTTGACAGGATACTTGCTGACATTTGAATTGTGATGACTGAACATAGCAGGCCTGCAGAAGAGGTGTTTTTCCGATGTGGATACAGCTCCTGGTAACTGTTATAAGGTGAAACTGAGGCAGTGGAACAGTGTAATGCTACTAATACTGCTTAAAACCAGTGAAAGAATTGGCTTTTACTACTGCTTGGTTTCTTTTATATCACTGGATTGTGATTCTGTCACTGAGTGTGTTCACAAAAATGCAGGATGCAATCATACAGAAGGTGGTGGCAAAATAAAGGTCCCTTTAAATTGAACAGATAAAAATGTATATATAGTAAGCTGCAAAAATCATAGGCAGAAATATTTAGGAATATAGTCATCTTTAAATCATTCAAACTCTATCAAGTGTTACTAGGACTTAACACTTGACATAAGCCAGAAAATGCTTTTGAGGCAAGCTTCTAGTTTGCTCTCGCAACATTACTATTTATCATCCCTGTCTTACACTACCTGTCTCAGATGCTGTAGACTCCATATAGAGGTCAACTAAATGCACTCAAGGAACGTTCATGGGCCAGGAGGCACAGCACACCCCATGCCCAGATCTGGGAAATGAAGTGCCTGTGAGCCTGCTGCCCATGGGAATGCTCCCTGGAGCATTCAGCTTCCAAGACAGGGTTGGGAATTGCTGGAGATAGTGTTATATGTTACAGGCCAAAATAGTGCAAGGAAGCGTTATAACAGTTTGTTAATGTAAACAACTCATTTTCTGCATGCTCTTGAATACTTTGATTTACTGGTAATACCTTCAGCTGCTTTTACTGTGAGGCTTAACTTTGCTTTTCACACCTCATAAATATATTTTATCTCCTTTTGCAGCAGCAGTTGGATGCCATAGAGTATATAAATATACTTCTCACTTCTTCATGCTAATTCAGCAATTTGCTTCAAATTTAGTGATAATTTCTTGAGTTTTTCAAACTCATTATCATGCTTATTACCTTTTCAGTTACATGCCATGCCTAATGATAGAAAAATTTGTGAAACAAATGTTGCTTGTGTTTCCTTCTCCACTACTTTTCAGTACACCAGCAAAAAAAGCTTGTGTGTCCCCTATATGATAGAGACATTGAGTTTTATGTGTACACAAATATACCTTTTTCTCTCTACTTAAAATCTTACTAAGCTATTTACAATCATCACATGTAGAAATTTGAAGTAAGACCAAAGGGGATAAAATCAGCCAGTTAGTCCTGTTAGCTGATGCTGTTTCACCACATCATGATGTATTTGCCCAAGTTAATTATTCCATTGAAGGTACCCTAATGGAGAATCTCATATTCATTTTCCTCTTTGGCAAATGGTAATCACAAAAATTTGGTTAATGAGATATAGACTACATTGTTGTGATGCCTCTCAAAATAATGGTATGACTTGACATGCTGCATGGGATGGAGGAAAAACAAAGAAAAAATATTATTTTGTTACAGGGGACAGGGGAGCAGACCTGCTCATGTCAGAGCTATCCAGCTTCTTTGCTCCCAGCAGTGCTCCAGTGGCCCCCTGCCCTTGGAGACCTTGCAAGGACCTTTACTGTTCTTCTGCCTGGGTGTGAGTGCTGCTTATGGTAATCCTCTACAAAACAGAGGATATATTTGCTTGCATTGTTCAAGAATAAAGCATTTATGCTTTTATTATATACAAATGTGTTTCAAGACCTCGATCAGAAGAGTAAAGAGGCTCCAATAGTGTGAGTAGAGGAGACTCTGTCTGTCCACCTGGTTGCCAGAGGTGTTGTCACTTCTGATTTAGTGTACCTGGAGCTTTGAGGACTGAATCTTTGCAGCTAGCAAGGAATTCAATGAGACCCACAATTCCTTGCCCTTTGCCATACCATAAACGTCAGGAAGAAAAAAAAATCCCCACTGAAAGAAACGAAATCAAGAATTTTCACAACATGGGGATATCCTGATACACCTATAAGTCCATCCCTTTGCAAGCATAACTGTTACCTTAAATAAGTGTCATATACCAAATGTGGTACACTTAGTAATTAGTATTCAGGAAAAGGAAGGGTTACATGAGCTGAAAATATTTATTGCCATTATTCACAGAACCATCATTCAGATAAGGAGAGTCTTATCTCTGCTGTAGATTTACAGAATTTTATAACTCTATCTTTTATGTAGTTTAAATATCCAGTACAATATTTGTATTCATACAAAGACTGATTTTGTTGGGAGCAGAACCTGCCATATTTCTGATATTTCATCCTTCATAAGAGTGCTTTTTGAAAGAATTAATAAGCCCCATCTCCCTGAAAATGAAATACATTGAAAAGCAGCAGAGTGTTTTCTGAGTAACCTAAATACTACAGCAGTATAACCACATTTCTAAAACACATGATCCATAATGATGGGCAACAATTGTTTCATGCTGTCATGGCAACTGGAAATCTTAGAGTTGCAAATCCATAATTTGAAACTATTACCTTGAGAGTGCAAAGGGGTTTTATACTGCAGCTGCAGCCTTAGTAGACACAATATACTGTAGCTGGCTACTTCAGGAGCTGTATATATCTAGTTTTTTAATTTGTCCTGCTTTTCATGGTCTTTTAAGCCTTATTTGTGTGCGTGAATTTTTTTCTTTAAGGATTTATTTGTCTTTCATTTTGCTGCAAAGTTTTTATTAATCTGATTTCACACTAGTTTATAATTGTTTTTATGAGAAGTCTGGGTGTTTATCCACATATGTATTTCATAATAGCAAATTCAGTTCTTCTTTTAAATACTGTATTGTTTTGTGTCAGGAATATTTTTTGATTTAATGTGAATTATCTTAGAATTATAAGTACCTAGACGCTGTTTCCTTGAGTGAAATATCCTTTACTAGAAGCACTGATGATTTTTACATATATATATATAAATATATATATATATATGGGTGTTAGTTTGGGGAGTTTTTTTATCTCCCAAAGTTTGGTAAGAAGTGAGCAAGGAATAACAAGGAGTAGAGAGGTTTTCATGCTTTTTTTTCTTTAAAAGTTATTCCGAGGATTTCAGCAGCTTGACTTCCTTAGTGTTTGCTTTTATTTAAAGTTGAGTAGCCATAGCATTAACAATATAGCATATTGGCTGCAATATGTAAAAATACAGGTGCCTTTTACTGTGATCGGTTACAAAATTCCTATAATCTTCTGGGGAGCCAAGATTTTAAAGTAAAAGGATGTTCTTTTCTGAGGAAAGGAGGCATGAACAAATTATGTAGTGACTCTCTTGATCTAAGATGCAAGATTGCTCTGCTAGTCACGTGGAAGAGAATGTCTCCACATCCTAAATTTATCCTTGGATAGCAACCATGGAGGAGGCACATTGTTTGGGTAGATGTACCTTGTTAACACATTTTATAGGAGTGAAGGGAATTCCTGGATACCTGCCATTACAAGAAATTGTGTCATACAGTTAATAAAACTCTATCTTAATGCTACAAAAGTTGTTTACCTCTTCATTACTCATACTGAAAGGCCATTCCTGTAAATATTCTTAACTTCCAGCCTAAACTGAGTCATACCACATACCCATTTGTTCTTGTGTTAGTGTTGTTCTTTAGTTTTAATAAGCCTTCTCTCTTCCTGCTGTCACCCTCTAATCTATTTAGAGAGAAAAATCATATCTTCTCTCAACCTACATGTTGAGAGCTGAGCTCCTGGTTTCTATAGAGCCTACTCTTTCTTGATTTACCTGGTGCCTTTCTACATTTCTTTCCTTTTGAATCCAGCTGTTCTGAAGAATGGGGAAGGCAGATCAGTGCATTTCACAGATCCAGTGCTACACTGGGTCTACATAGCAGAATTTACATAAAATCTCCAGATCCACTCTGCTCCCAAAGAGGCTTTTGTTCTATATGTCACAAAGTGAAGTTAACTTCTTATGTGGTTATATCGTTATCAACTCTTAGGATTTGGTTTCTTATATTATAGTGTCATTATGTATAGAAATAAAAACAAATAAATATGACCAGCAACAAACCTCCTGATGAATCTGAACAGAAGTTTTGACCTCATTTTAGCCAATAAATACTAGTGAGAAAATCCTTATACAGCCTACGGAGTGCATCACATAATGTGTCAATAATATGAAATGTTCAGTCCTCTTTAAATCTCAGTATGACATAGCATAGACCTTAAGATGAAAGTTAGGTTCATTGGACAACTATTTTGACATGTTTGACTGAAGGTAAACCTCTAAATATTTCTATATTATAGGTCATTATATATATACTATAGGTCATTCTATATATATTATAGGTCATTCTAAATATGAATAAGATTCAGTTGTGGCTCTATTCAAACTGGATCACATATCCATAGAATCACAGCATCTCAGAGAACTGTGTGTATTATGAAATACTGATTTTGTATTTTAGAAAGGTGAGACTGAGTAAGAAGGCTATAGCTATCTTTGCAAAACTAAAATTCTTAACAAAAGTTTGAAATAATAAATGTTGCCATAAAATGGTTATTGACTAGAGGATAGATATAGCTTTAACTTTTTAAGTCCTTAAAATAGTCTAGAATAGCACATACAGAATACAGAACAGACACAGCTTGAGTTTATCTTATTCATATTATTTCACAGTGCTATGGAAAATTATAAATTCACTCTTGAGACTCCAGGGCTTTTCCAGAGCTAGACTGAGATTTGCATTAGTGCACACATCCTGTGGCTTTGTTCCCTTTGGCATAGCTCTGGTGAGAAGATCCACACAGAGTCACAAACTCATTTGGGCTGAAAATTACACTGGATGTCTCCTAGACAAACTTGCTGGGTGAAACAGGGTCAGCACTGAATTCAGATCAGGCTTTTTCCACAGCCCTGAGCCACTTATTCCCATGCTTAGTATTCCTTATGGAAATTTTTATTTTCCTATATTTCAAGTGAGAAACTCCCATTTTATGACCACTGTTGTAATTCTGTCATCATGCACCTCCATAAAGGGTTTGGTTCCATCTTCCTGGTAACCATGTCTTAGTTACCAGGGGGCAGTTATCAGGTCCACCTGAAGCCATGAACAAGACGCCTTTCTTCATCTGCTTCTCACAGAGCAAGTGGTCCAATCCTCAAACATCTTGGTAGCCCTGATGATTAGATAAAAAGATTGATTAAAATTGCTTTACTTCTGAATAATGAGTTATAAGAACTATAGAGTGTCTATGTGATCATGATTGCAAAAGAACTTGCTACTGAATAGGATTTAAAAATACTGAAATGCCTGAGTGCCAAATGTTAACAGGAAAAGAAGGGTAATTGTAATAGCAGACTCCCTTGTAAGGGGAAATGGAGGGCCTGATGTGCAGTCGGGACCCAACTCACAGAGAAGTTTGCTGTCTCCCAAGGGCTCGGATAGGGACATTACTGGAAAATTCTCTGTTCTAATAAGACCCTCTGATTGCTATTTGCTATTGGTTATTTAAACTGGCAGTAACAAAATAACGAAGAGAAGTCCAAGTGCAATCAAAAGAGACTTCAGGGCCCTGGGGCAATTGGTGGAGGGATCAGGGGAACAGGTAGTAATTTCCTCCATCCTTTGGTAAAAAGAAATAGTATTGATAAGAATAGGCAGATCCATCAGGTCAATACATGGCTGCGAGGCTGGTGTAATCAGAAAAATTGGGTGTGTTTTTAACCATGGAATGATTCTATTCAACTCCTGGTCTACTCATACCTGGTGGGATGTGCCTATTTCAGAAGGGGAAAAGTGTTATTGCACAGGAGTTAGCAGGGCTTGTTGATAGAACTTTAAGCTAACTTGAAAAGGGGGAAAGGGGCAAAACCAAGCTCACCAGTGATGAGCGATAGGATGGTGCACCAAAACATGAAGAAATGGGCACTAATGGGATCCTTCAATCTGCTTCACAAGTGTTGGCTGCAATGTACCACACCTGAAATATTTCCCCACCAGTGCAAGCTGCATGAAGAACAAATGTGACAAGCTCAAAGTTTTGGCCCAGTTGCGGAGATTTGACATCATTGGCATAAGTCAAATATATTAATGGCATTAGGTAGTGTAGAAATATCATCAGCCCATCACAGGATGAGGATGGTCACCTCACAAACAAGGCAGAGTTGTTTAATGTTTTTTTTGCCTCTGTCTTCAACACAGATGACAGACCAAGAGGGTCTCAGCACCCTGAGCTGGAGGGCCATGACTGTGAGAATTAACAGCTCCCAGCTGACCCTGAAATTGCGTGGGACCTACTGCTCCAACTGCATCCCTACAAATCCGTGAGGCCCAGACTCCTCAAAGAGCTGGCTGACGTCATCACACAACCTCTCTCAATGTTTTTTGAACAGTCTTGGGAATCCAGATAAGCCCCAAGCCAGAAGCCCCGAGCTGAGTGAAAGCTAGCAAACATTGTCCCAGTTTTCAAGAAGGGCAAGAAGGAGGACCCCGGAAACTACAGGCCTGTTAGTCTCACTTCAGTGCCTGGTAAAGTTAAGGAAAAGATTATTCTGGTAGGTAATAAAAAACCTCGAAGACAACGTAGTCATTGGTCACAGCCAGCATGGATTCATGAGAGGGAAGTCCTGCTTATCCTTCTATGACAAGGTAACCCACCTTGCTGATCAAGGGAAGCCAGTTGAGGTCATCTTTTTGAATTTCATTAAAGTTTTCAATACTGTCTCTCACACGATCCTTCTGGACAAAATGTCCAGCACACAGCTGGATAAACACATCATGTGGTGGGTGAGCAATTGACTCAGGGTTCAAGCACAGAGGGTAATAGTGAATGGGGTAACATCAGACTGATGACCTGCCACTAGTGGGGTCCACAGGGCTCCATCTTAGGCCCTGTGCTCTTCAACATCTTCATAAATGACTTGGATGCAGGACTGGAAGGGATACTAAGCAAGTTTGCAGATGACACAAAACTGGGAGGAGCTCTTGACTCCCTCGAAGGCAGGGAGGCCCTGCAGAGAGACCTCGACAAATCAGAGGACTGGGCAATCACCGACCATATGAAGTTCCACAAGGGAAAGTGCCGGATTCTGCACGTGGGATAGGGCAACCCTTGCTTTTTGTACAGACTGGGGAATGAGATGCTGGAAAGCTGTGCCATGGAAAGGGAAGTGAGAGTCCTGATTGAATGTGACTCAGTAGTGCCCTGGCAGCCAGGAGGGCCAACCATGTCCTGAGGGGCATCAGGCAAAGCATCACCAGATGGTCAAGGGAGGGGATTGTCCTGCTCTGCTCTGCACTGGTGCAGCCTCACCTTGAATATTGTGTGCAGTTTTGGTTTCTGGAATATAAGAAAGTTATTAATCTATTAGAGAACATCCAAAGGAGGGCAAAAAAGATTGTGAAGGGCCTTGAGGGGTCCTACTCTAACAGGGATTGCCTGACCATTCTCCCCTCTCTGAAGAGAAGCCTTGTGCAAGATTTAAGTGCAACTGGACTAAGGATCCCAGGTCTGGATCAACAGCCCAGATCCTGTATCTTACTCCCTGAAGAAAAGCAGGTGTCGTATAATGCATAGCAAGTGTCAGTAATGCCAGTTCTGATGTCAGACTTTAGTTTCCCCTTCACTTGTCCTTTTTGTGGCTCAGTGATTCAAGCTGTGCGAACTCAGCTGCTTGTCTCTTCTGTTCCTTCAAAGCCCTGCTCCTATGGCTGTTCAGTTCTATGCATGGGCTCAAAGCTTTGAAATCGATGCTGTGTGACCATAGCATCCAAGTAATGAGTATTTAAAAAGGAGATATGAAAACACTGGGGAAAAGGAGGGTGGGCTGAGGAGGAAAAGAGTCATCTATTTGAAATGTCAAAGCTTAAAATACTGCTCCCGAGGAATTTCAGGGAACTTTGAGCCCAGTCAGAAGCTGCCTGCTGGTCCTGCTTCAGGCATTTTGTCATCAGAGAGTCATGGCCTGCTTAGAATTAGGACATTTTTTCCTGTTGTTCTGGGTTTGCATGTTCCTTAATGCTGCTTGCTTGGAAATTCTGCTTTATATCTTTTAAATCATTAAAATATTAATACAAAAGTATTCACTTCTGAGTGTATATTTGTCAAGTTGAACCTAAACTTACGTGGTCTGTTGAAGGCGTGAGATGTTCACATATCTGACAGGTTCACACAGACCTTGGCATATTGAATAACTGCATTCCCACTTGCTATAGCAAAGTCTTGATGCTCCCTTTCATCTCCCCCCCCCCCCCCCCGTTTACTGATCTTGTATTATTCCTCATGGCTTGTAACATTGAAATTACTGCAATTTAATTAAAACAATTAATATTCACGCAGTAATTAATGGTAGCAGCAATTTTGTGAAGAAAATGGGTTTGAAAGTCCCCTATGTGCATACAAATGGTTTAATTTAAATAAATATTATAATTAATATCTTATAGCATAAATCAGGAAATACTTACAGACCTCTGTGTTGTGTAGCACTTTTGAAAGACAAAGCTCCTGGCATCTGCAAACATGCAAAGAAACAGGGATAAGAGGACAAAAAAATACAGTCATTGTTCTGTTTTCTCCTATTTAATCTTCCAAGGTACATATAATGAAAAGCAAGATACAGGAATGAAAGAGAGGTAAAGATGGAAAACTCAAAGACAAATCACAATGCTGTGACAAAAGAGATTCAACAGACCCCCTTGCGAGGAAGTGCTGAGTTTGACTCCTCTTACTTGTCACCATTTTATTGCATTATTTTTAGCAAGAAGCTCTCTATGAAGCCTTTGCTGAATGACAGAAGTCACTGTCTTCCTGCAGATCTATAATTCTAAGCTATCAGGTGTGGAAAAACAACTGACATGCACAAGGACATCCTGTCACTGTGTCAAGGTGGGAAAGGACTTTGAATATTAGTGCTGTGCCCTGGATTCCCCATAAAGATCATATTGTCAACATCAAAATGATATTCAGTTAAATAAAGCTCCATCTACAATATTTTTTATTTGAAAGTAGTGTTCTGCATTAAAATTAAATTAAAAGTATGTAGTGCTTGGACCTGTGGGAGGAGCAGAGAAACGTTTTTCTGGAGCACTGGTCTGATTTCTCATCTGAGCAGAGATGGTCTGCAGAGATGATTCTCTTTACTCTGTGCTGGTTTCCACTAGAATAACAGGACTCTTTTCCCTATCTGGGAGATATTTCTTTTAATATGCATGAAGATCCTCTTTCCGGTTGTTGCCTGTTCTCTTTCTTTCCTCTTTCTTCTCTCCCCTGCCCATTTGCTTATTTCTCCATCTCTCACCCATCATGCTCATACTTTCATAGTGAACTGGATGGGACACCTCACCATATGTCTACATTGTTTCTCTAGGAACATTTAGGTACTGTATGAAATACAGAAAAAAATAGTGCTTTTCTTTTCTATGTATTTCAACTACATCAGAATAAGTCCTAAAATATTACAGCTAAAGGAAACAATAAATACTATTATACTGCACGGATCTAGAAGGTATCCCTTTTTCCCTCGGAATCTGAAACACCTGTACTCTGTCCAAATCCTGATCATCCCCAGGGGCTTGTCCTAATTAGAGAGGAGCACAGATGCAGCGAATTTGCTCCTCCTGTCTTGTGAGTTCTTCTGTGGACAGAGTCTGCAAAGTACTGGAGTAGGGGAATTACCTTCCTCCATGTTGAAGTGTATATTGGGTTTGTGTTGCTCTTCAACCAAGCTTGAAAATTTTAAGAATCAATATATAAACAATTAAAAACCAGTCTAATCCACAGCCTAGCAAGTAGAGTATTCATACTGGGAGTAAACTAGGCTTTTGCTCCTTCCTCTCTAGTCTTTATCTAATGCTAAATGGATACTGTTTTTAGGTAGAAGGCAGAAATCCTGACTAGCTCATGGTTTCTGCCTCATTTGATAAGAGGCATCAATTATGTCTTGTGTTTTCTGTAACTGAGCAAACTAAGGTAGACTGAGAGTGATACACCCAGAATTTTACATACATAGCTACTCATCAGCCTGGGAGATGGAATTTCAACTGGATGTTTTGCTGACAGGGTCATTACATTGAATGTGGCCATATCTTTATTCTGCTTTATTATTATTTTGAGTGAGAATCTGTTTTCCTATGTGGAAAGTGAATACTTTCTAAATATGCAACAAGTAAACAGTCCGTGTTTCTTGCAGATGGGAAGATATTGTAGACGATTTCTTGCTGCAGATACAGAAGGGATTGTAGAAGAGATACTTACATAACTGCATAAATTAAGCATAAAAGTGTCTAAATAATTATTGACTTACAACAAAATATATGTCATACCCTATTTATTCATTTTTCACGAGGGTTTATTTGCTTTGGGTCAGAGTTAACTTATAGTCTACTGGTTCTACATCTTGTTAAAAAACAGCTCTTGCCTCGTGAAACACTTTCTGGTTTTCAAGCTAATACTTTTGTGTGATGATAAATGTGTTGTAAGGCTGTGTTTGAGGGCAATACTTTAGAGAATTGGAGTGCAGACACAGAAGCAGAGAAAGTAAGCACTGGTAGACAGAAAAAAACTTTGGAGTTAGCACAGAATGGAATTCTTTTCCCAAGAAGCCGTTCATCAGGAAGCCTATGTGTTTTTAATGCTTGAACAGTTGTGAAGCAATTTGTAGGTTGTGGTTCTTCCCTCAAGGCAAGGCTTATTTTTAAAGCATCTGTGTGATATTATAAATAGATTTCACTTAGAAGGAAGACCAAATGAAAACATCATGTCTACTTCTTTCATAAAATTCTGATGCATCTCTTCATTTGTATCTTGTCTCATCAAAAAATTTATTGGTCCAAGGAAAACTGCCAAGGTTTCATTTGTGTGAATTGTTAATTTTTTTTCTTCAGTAAAATGGCTTAGCAAAACCCAATAAATTGCTATCTAATTTTATTTCTTTATCCCTTTGCAGCATACAGTTTTCATTTATATTTCTGGAAAGTGTTACCTCAGGACAGCAATAGGTTTTTGTCATGGTTGTGGTTCAGGTTTAACTTGAATTAGGTTGTCTCTTCAGTACCAAAGGGCCCTCTGTTAATGATTTTGCACAGTAGAGAAGGAGTTTGGCAGGAAAAAGAAAGTAATTTCAACTATCATCACACAAAAGTGCTTATGTGGATGTCCTGGAAAATTCTTTTGGCTGTATACCAAATCATAAGTCATCTGAATGACTGTTCTTATTTCTCCCATGAAATATGCCATTCACAGTAGCATCTACTTCAAAAGAGTTGCTTGATTTTTGTCCACTGTACCAGAGAAATGCAGAAAATCTGTTGTATACAAATCAAAGTGGAGGTTCTGCATGGGCAGAAACTGATGCACAGGAAGTTCCACCTGAATACAAGAAAGAACTTCTTTACTGTGCAGATGACTGCACACTGAAACAGATTGCCCAGAGAGATTGTGGAGTCTCTGTCATTGGAGATATTCAAGAACCATCTGGATGCAATCCTGTGCCATGTGCTCTAGAATGACCCTGCTTGAGCAGGGAGGTTGGACAAGATGACCCACTCCTATGAGTGTGCAACCTTATGTATGATAAGGCAATCAAACAGCTAATGGGCATCTCATTCAAAGCATTTCTCTAAAGGAGTGGATTCAAGAGATAAATTAAAAATTAAGCAGAACACACTGCCTTACCTTTTAAGAATTTTAAGAATTTGAGCTCAACAGGAAGGTAAAACCCAACCAAAAACATCTGAATGAAGAAATGAGCACTTCAGTGAGGGGACAGTCAGTGGTACCATTTGAGAAGACATTAAGCAAAGAGGAGGAAACATGCAGCAAAGCTATAACATATAGACAAAATTGATTGGGTGCTCCCCACAGAAAAGATAAACCAAGTTCATCCTATTAGCCCCTTTTTATGTACAAGTGAAGGAGCAGTGAAGGCCCTGGCAATGAGAGTAAAGGTTAATATTTCCGTAAAGATATAGCACCAAACTTTCTGCTTTCCAGATGAAGGAGATTAATGTGGCCTGATGCAATCTTGTTAACTGCTGAGTCCCAGTATAAATTCTAAGTCCTTGTCTCAGCTACAGCAACCATCTTTGTGGTACCTATGCCCCAAGGCACTACCCAGGGTGGTTGCAGCAGTGCCCACTCTTGTTTCTAGCCATTCCCCTGAAATGCTCCTCTCACTTTCCTCCTCACCACTACCCTCAAGGGAAAATTTCCTAGTAACTTGGAGTCTGGGGGACTTCTCCAGCTGCCATTGGAGTCAACAGTCAACAGTTTCTTAATTCTTCATTCTTTCTTCATTCATCAGCTATGTGATATTGCCTTCTCAACTAGGTCCACTGTTGCTTTCCTCTACCATCTGCTTATTGATCTTTCAGGAATTCTATCTTTCAGATTTTCTTCCAGTCACTTTCTGCTGCATGAAGGAAGCACAGAAAAGGAGAAGGCTAGTCATTGATTTGTTTAAAACTTAGTCATCCCAACTGTCATTCTGCTCTGGGTCTTGCAATGCTTCTCTTTTAAAGTCTTTCTCTTTTCTGCATATCTTTCATACTTGGTAAGTAACACAAGGTTTTGAATTTCCTTGTTCTTAAACAACATTTTGTGTAGGAGTCCTTTAGTTTCCTGGAGATCATAATGACTATGTCATACTTCTTTTGAGAGGGAGGGAAGTCTCCACTGATATTTCTTGATTTTCTTAATTTCAGGCTTTTTCATTTGCTTTAGACTTACAGTTTTATTTATTAATGATAGATACAACTCTTGTATCAGTGATTCCACTGAAACGTTACAAAAATGGTCTAGTGAACACTGAGATACACTGAGAAAGTAAAAACAAAAGTTGTTGAAAGCACTTAAACTAAGTACTATGAAAGTAATATAGACATTTAGATGAAGTGATTCTTTTTCTTGTTATTTTGTTAGGCTCTACTGTTAACTCTCTAATAGGCTTCCTAGAGTTTGATAGAGCTTGTTCAAAATCTCACCTTATACAGTTACCTTTTTTGCATAAAGCAGCATAAATGCATTCTCAATATAGTTTAAAATTGTCTGAGTATTTCAATTATAACCATATAATTGTGTAATGTGCTATATAACAGAAACAATTACTCGAATGTGCAGAACAAGATAAGACAATCGGGTTTCTAAAGACAGACATTGACTTGCTTTCAGTGTTACTTAAGCATATCATTTCTGTGTGAAAATAACAATGTTCATTAGTTCTTGGTGGACTCCACTCTTAGAGAAGAGCTAAAACAAACATTTATTTTAGAGGGCAAAGGATATATTGATTTGCAGTGTCTCTCAGAGGTCGCTTGTTATGCTCAGGTGTGCATGATATCTCTTTAGGGGAAGCCTCTGTATTGCCCTAGGATGCCTGTTATATGAAGAGAAGGTTGCATGGAACAGCCTGGGCCTATCAAGGGGAGATTCCTTTGACGAGTGCTTTCCTACAACGGATGATACTTGAAATCCAGTGACAGGGCAAGGGATGCAGAAGAGCATCTAAAAGTGAGTTAATATCTTTCTGTGCGTGTGTGCATGCAGAAGGTAATAGAAAGCTGTGTCACTAGAGGTATGCATAAAGTACCTAAGGCAAATCCTTACCTGTTTTTATCCTAGCAATGTGGGACATCAGTCCATCACTGTTTTGTTACCATAAGGTTCATTGTGCTGTGATTCATCAAGGGAAGGACAGGGAGGAGGAAAAGAAAGAAGCACCTTGATTCTTATTTATCACTTATCTAAGGAAAATTATCCCTACAGCAAGGCACACGTCTTGAAATTAAGTTCTATTCCTTCTTCATCCAGCCATATAACTTATCCCCTCCTGGAACCCTGTGTTACCGTTCAGTAAATACTAAGCAAATAAAACTGTTGGATCTTTCTTAGACTCTTATTAGATTATATTAGGTTGGTTTCAGATATTCCAATTTAGAGCTGTGGCAACTGAAAAGATATGAGAGAAATGTGACTATTAGCATGGCATTTGCATTTTAAGTAGTGGTTAATTAGTGTCCTTTAGTGTTCCTATTAATGCAAGTTAGAAAATAACTTAGAGGTGATAATTAAAGTGCATTTATTTGTTTTTTATCTAGGACTCTAGGAAAAAAAATCAAAGGGATTTTTACAGCAAAAAGTGAACTAGAAGGAGTTATTAATATTTTTATTCTCCACTCATCACTGTCATGTTCAATTCCATTCATTAAACAATAGCTCTTAAACTCTGTCTTTAACACTAGTTAAATTTCTGACCTCTTCTTTTTCCCATTATAAAGCTCCTTCATTCTTGTGATGGCTAGAAACCTTTTCTCATCTTAAGCCTAAATGTATTCATGACTGCCTTATAATAATTTCCTCTTGTGCCAGTACTGCCTTTGAGTTTGAAAAGGTCCTGTGTCTCTACATTTATTCTTTCTTCCCCCATCCTATGTATTAATAGATAGGAGTCTTATCCACCCTTATCCTTCTTATAGTTTAGCTTAATAAGCCAGGTTCTGCTAGTCTCTTCCAACAGCTCACGTTTTCAATACCTCTGCCAGTTTAGGAAAAGTATGCTGCATCTCCTTGGTCTGCAGCATGTCCATTCTGATTCAAGTATCTTGAGCACATGGAAATAAAAACATCTGTCCTGTAGATGAGGTCCTGGTAGGAAAATGTATGTGAAGCACACAGAAAAACTAAAGTGTATAATCACAGAGTATTCTGAGTTGGAAGGGACCCACAAGGATCTTCAAGTCCAGCGCTTAAGTAAGTGGCCCATACAGGGATCAAACCTGTGACCTTGGAGTTTTTAGCACTGTGCTCTAACCAGCTGTATCTCTCTCCTGCTCATTTTTTTACCAGGATATCGTCTTAGGTTTTTGTGTCTGCGTAAGCTATATGTTGTAATTTTCTTTCATAATTTTTCTTGCATCTCTTTAGTTCTAGAGATACTGGAGCAGCCTTTGAGGACCAGCACACCATTTTGTTGCTATGAGATCTCATGTCATGTTTGTCTTCTTTTGTCTTGTTTGTAAGACATCATTGCAGAATGATGAATTCAGGTTGCCTTGCTTCTACCTCAGATCTGATGCTTTCACTTCTGTGCCCTTCAGATCTCCCTCCAGGAGTCTATAACATTTTCTCCTAGGACAAAAAAATGCTTCAACAGAGGCTTCTTAATGACATGGTGGTGAATCATACAAAAATCTGCTTTGTCTGTTTTATTCTTTATTTTACCTCATTTTACATCATTAATGCAGGCTATATAATGCACTTTCACCTCCATTTCTTATTTCCTGAAGAGATTCAGTTCTCTGGATCACCTTTCTCTTCCACTAGGTTTTATTTACTTTTGCAACACCACTTTTGATATTCTAAATCAGTGACTAGAGTTGTTCCTTGCAATGGTGTCCTTCAAGACCCAGTTTCCTTGAAGGATTAGATGTAGTAATTTAATTTACACCACTGTCTCTCTGGCTACTGCTCTCACCCATATGGATACCTTCTGCTCTTTTCAGCTGTTTTCTGTTCTTCTCTCATCAGAAGCCTGAATCAAAACCCAGGATTCCTCCTTTCCTAGCTGAACAGTGATAACAACAGTGACATAAAATGATAACTAGCCACAAGCACAGATGGAAGTTTTCTGTCAGAATAACAATTGTGATTAGTCTGCATTTCAAAATCTTGCCCCCTCATCCCCTGTTGTTTCCCTCCCTCCTTCCCCCACCCCCATGACAAAGAGTCACTAGAAGGTTGCTACAGCTCCACGCTACTGTTTTACCGTTCTACACCTTTAAAATATTGTAGTAAAAAAGATGATCAATAGCTCAAAACAGTTTGGAAGGGAGGAGAGGGTTTCACTGCCTGTGAGCCAGACAGCTCATCTCATGCAATGAGGCTGAACAACTTCTGTTTGATGATTGTCACGGTTGGGTAAAGAGGAGCCGGGAGGGAATAAATGTCTTTCAAATTAGATTGCAAAACTACAGGGTGAAAACGATGCCTTGAATTTTTAACCAACCAAAGATCAGGTTAACTAAAATTATGGCTTTATTTAATTTGATAACCACTTTTCTAATTTAGGCTTAAATTATTACGGTCCAGACCTTTTTGAGAGGGGTCTGTTCTGAAGCTGGTTTTGCCTGTTCAGCCCTCCATGGGTACCACTAAGGGCAACTTTTCCTGCCCCCTCCGCCTCTCCCAGCTTTCAGTGAGTGCAGTTATCTCCTCATAGACTCTGTGGGAGCCTCTGGCAACATCCAAAGTCATTCATAGCATCCTAAACCACCTAATCCTGAGACACTCTCAGGAACTTGTGGTATCAAATGCTTTAAAGGGGGCAAATTCACAGTCAGGACAGACTGCACCCCATCTTTAGAGGCAAGCAGGGAGGCCCCCAAAGGCCAGAGTAGATATAACCGCTGAATTTTAACTGAAAGGCTGTCTTACTGCATTATGAATTGACAGCCCAAAGGCTTACAAGTGTTGTTTGTTTTAGCAAAGTCTAAAAGTGCACTTGAATTCATTGTTGAACTATGACCTCTCAGATTCAGAAGATAAAACTGAATAAGCAGAATATGAAGTAAATCTCATGACCTTTGCTTCCAACTAAAATGCTTCTATCCTATTTCTCCGGTGGTAGCAGTCAGTTAATTTGCTTATGTTGCTGTTCTAACAGAGGAATTAAAAATGTGTTCTCTTTTCACAGTAACTTTGGGCTATGCTGGATACATCACACTTGCTTTTGATTGAGAAAAGCGGATGCCATGTTGTCAGTCACTCTGTTTACACAATGCTTTTCATCATAAAAATTTATACCATTCTCTCTATTGGCAATGGTTTACAAGAATGATACGTGGAAATACTCACATAATAGAGGCCAGGAATCTCTTTAGGAGCTTAGGTGAAATTGTGACTGTGCTTGTTTACACCAATTAGCAAACTGGCCCTCCAGTATAAGTCCAAGGGGACAATAAAATTCTTTAGAATAGCTTTAATTCAGCAGCAATGTTCCTATCTTCCCGCTGCTACCTTCCAAAGGCAAGTGATTGATTTATGTTTATTCTGAATTCTCTGTCAGAAAAAAACCTAACAGGTAAATGATGCTGCCTCTGCCATCAGAAGGAGGTGTTGGGAGCAGCATAATAGAACAACGGACAACCTATTATGACACTCCTGGGGACCTGGAGGAAATCAGTTCAGCGCTTACCACTAGAGAAAGATTTAGGGTAAAAGAATCAATTTACACCACACAACTTAGGCTTCAAAAGAATAAAGCTGTCCTTTCCAAGTCCTTAGCTGATTGTAGCGGACAGGAGAAATGAAGTGTCACTAATCCTCTTGCTCCTTTCCCTGGCTGCTTGAGGAGCACAGATCTCTTATTAAAGGCCTCCTGCAGGCAGGTGAATCTGTCTGCAGTGACAGTGGGGCTCTGCATTGTAGCCACATAACAAGGTGGTGGTCCAGTTCAGGGTCTGCAAAGGTTAGGTTTTTGACAGAAAGTATGTCCTTTCAGTTTCAGGATAAAAGCCTCTGAATGCCTTGTTTAGTTGGGTTAGGGTTTGAATAATAGTTAACATTGGATTTGGTAGTGGGACCATGAATTCTATTCTTCTTTTTATCCTTCAAGCTTTTGCAAACTTCACAGTCTAAGGAGGACTTAATTCTTAGTTTACAATTTGCTGCCTTGTGTGTTGGATTATTTATTGTTGTTGTTGTTTGGACAAAATGACGTGATGCAACTGAAAACTGCTAGGATAGCATAAGTTAGGACAGTTTTACAAATAGTAAATGTGGCATGGGTACCTGCAAGTTCCCTGGTTGTTCAGAGTGTTTGGGGTGACCTGACTGGGCTGTGCACTGAGGACAATGGGCATCCCTGCATGCGGGGTCTGTGCCCTGCCCCAGGCCTTGCCTCATGCCTTGCCTCACCTTCGACAGAAAGCTATTTTTAAGAGATATCCTGTTTGGACTTATTTCTGCTGGGCCAGCCACAAAACAGTTGAGCCATTGAGAGCAGGGGGTGGAGGGGGTGATGTGCATATGAGCAGGAAGGAACACTGCAAAGACAGCATCCAGCTCATGGAGAAAGGCATTTTACCTAATCCAGTTCTTTCCGGCAGGCTCCCACTGTGGAGCAAGATCATGACCCTTGTTCTTTCTCAAGCAGACGTATTTTCAATTAAAGCTACCTCCTTAACAAAAAGGGTACATATTAGAAAGGGCAGGCTGGGACATGTGATGGCTCCTTCAGGCTCTTCCCCTGCAGTGTAGCTCAAACAATGGCCTTAGGCAAGGCTGCTTACCAAAAGGGGAAAAAAGTTTCTCTTTCTACCTTTCAAGACAAGACAAAGGTGGACGGCATTTGTCCTCTGATAGTTGGGTTTTTTTCTCTATATAGAAATCCTCTGTTACAGTTCAGCCAGCATTAGTGTGTCCATTGTAAACTTGTTTGGGTGAAACATCTGATTAATTTTATATGGTTCCTTAGGAGAAAATAGCATATAATTTATAAATGGCAGCGTGGAGAAACTTTTGGTTTGGAAAAAAAAATCCCATACAAAAAAAAAAACAAACAGAGAAGCTGTAACATTTCCTTCTATGTGGTGTCCCAGAGATGTCAGTTGTATATCCCCTATTATCCTAATTACTGGCTGACCACTGCTCTGGCCTCATCAGCTCTTGAGTTGGTCTGAATGGCTTGGTCTGAAAAGCCTGCAAGGCTGGCTCCTTTCACAGCCTCACTGTCATACTTACTGGGACAGGCCTGAGGGTAACCCTCAATAAATCTTCTCTAAGAAAACCCTTCAGTTTCCTTGTTTCTCAGGAACTACCCCTTCATTTCATATTTTTATTAAGTTCCATATTACTGAGAGCACTGGCCTCTCTGAATTCTTTATAAGGTGGAATTCTCTGATAAGGTGGAAATAAATAAGATGCTTTTATGGATTCATCCTCCTTGCTCTCACTAACTAGTACAAATACATAGATCTTGGCACAGCAGCAAATGACAAAAGAGCAGGTGTAGAGAGTCTGGCCAAAGACCTGTCCAACCGCATATGCTGACCTTGGCAGTTGTCAGATGTTGATACTTGTCTACATGCTCTCTCCAACCATTTCCTCACCACTCTTGGGACAGGGACAAAGTCCAACTTCCATCCTCTCTCGCTTCCCCTTCAGATGTCTGCTTCTCTGGAGGCTTTTTTGTTTCTGTATGATATTTTTGACTTCTGTTTCCTAAAGTATTTTAACAGTTACTTTATTGCAGTTGTGTAAATTTGGCAGTGCTTTAAACCTAGGCCCTGTGAGAGTGCTTTATAGGTGCAGCTGTTTATAGCTGTGACTTGGTTTCACTACTCCACTGAGAGTTATGAGCCTATTCTACAACCATTCAGCTTCCTTAGGAAGGATACACCATGAGAACCAGATACTCCGTTTAACTCTGCAGGATTATCCTGCACATACCCCTTCTATGTTTTCCCAATAAAGAGTTCAATGTTGCATGTAATGCAGATGAAACATTGCATCCCACCTGTGATTTGCCACCTTCACTAGTCTCTCATTTTCAGAATAAATGCCTCTCCCAGGAAGTTGTCACTTCAAAGCCCCTTGAAGTCACTGTGTCCTACAAGATGCTGTCTTGCCAAGGCTGAGACTGTGGTGCAACAGCAAAGGAACAGAGTGTGTGGAGGACAGACAGAACTAGTAAATTATGGATGTTTTGATCACAACCCAAACCAGAAGTTTTCTAAAATTTAATACCTAAACTTTTTTTAAACAGATTGCTTCCACCTGCTGTGATTTTTAAGAGTCCCGCAACATTCTGTAATAAGGAGCAAAGGAGAAAAGAGAACAGGTTCTCTGCTATAAAACAATAAGGAAGTAGACATTTAACAAATCTTTGAGGTACAATCCCTGAGACATAACTTGAGTTATTCTTTTATAGTGGTTATGGAGAAGCAATAGCTGTATGGACTATGAATAACACAATCTCTGATGTTCACAGAGTTTGTTCCTGGTCTCCAGGAGGAAATGCCCTTCCACTTTCCAAAACTGCAGCAACTCAAGAACTGTTCTACCACTGACTGTCAGCAAGCTTTCATTTCAGTTAGAGGGCCAAAATATTGTCAAATGAAAACGAATGCTGTCATAAGCAAATTTAATGTTTGTGTTTACAGCAAACAGTTCTTCCAGTGCTGATTAGGACATGGGTCCATATGCATCTGGCTGGTCACTCCATCATATTTTGTGTAAGGCCTGTGCAATTTAATGGAAAACTTAGATTTGAAAGCAAGTTCTAATTTCCTCCTTCCTCAGCTTTTTCTTTTTTTTAATATGCAGTATTTGCATTCCTTGTGATTTCGTAATTCCCATTAAGAAGAAAACATAATGTTGTTTTATGTTACTGAATAGATTGGTAGTTGGATTCTTTTGTTTTAGTTTGGGGTCTTTTGTTTGTTTTTTTTTTTTCTTACTTCTCCTCAGCTTTTAAAAGGTTTCATACACACAAATTGGCTTGTAATCCATCCTGAAGCGATTCCAGCATGGAGTTTTCATAATAAGTTGCACTCACTGAGTTGAAACGATAACTTCAAATTACCAGTCGGGGAAAAAATATATCTCTTTCTATTTGGATTCCTCCCAATAGATAATGATGATTAGACTTGTTTTAAAGTAAGAATATAAAACTCAGACACCTATCAACTTCTTTCATAGGTGCTGCTGCAGAAGCAAAATAACTTCACGAAACAGGAAGGAATTTGCTTAGAGGGGTGTTACAGGACACAAGAAAACTAAATGCTCTGCAGATTTATATGCCCATGCTTTTAGGTTTTTCTAAATGTAGAACATGTTATATTGAATTATGTACCCATACACCTGTTTTGTTAGGGGTTTTTTGTAAATCCAGTAATACTAATTGTTCTAGTACACATCACTGTTTTCTTTGTGAAGCTCTTCCAGCAGCTTTTAACTCCCAGTTTTGTGCTTTAATAACAATACCATCTGGCTGAGATTTTCAGATTTGCCTCTGGAGATTGAAAGACTGGTTTTTTTCCATTATAATTAATGAGATTTGGGTGTCCAAAATCTCTGGGCAGCTTTGAATACATCATCTGCATCTTATTGGTTTCAGAAGTACTTTGAGACTTTCAGAAGGAAAAGCCATTAAGCTGACCTGAAATGATAGGATGCTATGCAGTCTTATGCTCAACACTAGTTTCTGTGTAAAGTGACCAAAACTTGCTCAATTGTACCTGAGAGGTAATGTGGTTGGCTTGGTTAAGAATGAATGAACCTCTTGAGGACCTTATCAAGTACATTTAATTTTTATTCCAGAAATAGTTAACCAGAAGACCAGAATGATATTTTTTGTTGTCAGTATAAAAGCAACATTTTTCATATCTTACATTAGAACAAAATTTGGTACTCATAAAAGTACATCATTTCATGGCTAGGCTTCACGAACGAAGATTTGGGAAGGGCTCTACCCACATTTGTTGCAAGCACGTTGAAAGTACATAAACCTCTGGAAACCTTCAGTAGCAGCAGTTATCTGTGTTATTACAAACATGCAATAATTTGCTTCAAAATGCTATGCACAGAGCGTGGTCAGACTTAATGTCATATTCCAAAATCTTCACATGATCCCAAACAACAAAATCTCTTCCATATTTACAGAAGAGATGAGAAAAGAGGGCAGGACATTGCTCCTAGTCATCTTGCAGGTTGTATTTCAGCTGTGAGGGAAGACCTTAACTGTCCCTTCTTCATCACTCCTGGCAATGACGGCTTGGAGGCTCCTACAGATGGAACAGCTGGACCCAACTGTGCTGGGGAATCACACTTGAATTGCACATGGCTCAAAAGCCACCCTCTGATCTCTTGGTTCTTAAGCAAACTGCTAAATAGATCGAGAGCATAAATGCTGCACCAAATTATTTCTATCCTGTGGGTAAGTAAAGCCTGTCTGATGGCAGCTGTATTTCATGAACATCTGCATAAGAGAGCCTTCAGCATTTATTATGAAGCATCGCTTAATAAAAATTGGGTAAAAATAAAGATTTGTAAGACAGAATTCACAATGTTCTCTATCTACTGCATGAGAATCCTTTCAGCAGAGGTAAGAAAAATGGGCTCACTAAAATAGTAACTGATATAAAAAGGAAGTAGCTTCATGTAGAGGACAGCTATTTGCAGTTAAATGGCAAATAAAAAAGAAGTAGGGAGTCAGTTCAAATAATATTGTTTGGGGTAATCCATTTAGGTGCGCTTATATAATCTATTTATATGATAAGAATCTACATAAAAATCTCTGTACTCAGTCTTGGGTCTTGTTCATTTCTATGTTATTTTGGACTTATAACTAAGGTTCCTTCTGCATGTTTTACAGCAAAAAATGAATTTTGATAAAACTAATGAACTATCAAAATTCTTCTGGACTTAAACAGGCTACCTCAGACATGACTCAGTTATTAGATTTGTAGGCTGCATATGGGAGGATGTGGTTCAATGCTCAGTGTAAGCAGATACATATCTTGTACCACCTCTCAAAATAGCAATTTTAACTTCAGGATCTCAGCTTTCCCATCTGTCAGTGTTATCAGGGATCAGATCTGGCTGAAGAGTAACCTTCATCTGGGAAAATTAAAAATAAAAAACAAAGTTTTCATCAAGGTCAATTTGCTTGGCTGAGCCAACACAATAGGATGGGAGCACAAGGTTAGAGGGCACAGACGGAGCAGAAATCAATCACCCTTCTGGCCCTCATGTGGTCTCAAGTCAGCTTGTGCTCCTTGTGTCATCACATTCGACATGAACATGCTTATACAGAAAACATACAAGCAAGTCAGGACATTAGAAACAGCTGGCTACACACCACCTTATCATAATTCTTGGAGGTGTGTTTTTGAGGTTGTGGGTTTTCTTTAAGACTGCCAGCTCTATATTCTACATGGATTTTAGGCAAGATCAGAGAAATAATTAGCTATGTAAGTATGTGCAGCAATTTCTCTGCTAGTGAAACAGAAGGAAATCCTGGCAGACATAGATGAGATGGAAGGAAGGACAGCAGTTTTCCCAGAAATAAGACACTGCTTTCAGAATAAATTCTGTGTGTAAAGAATATAACAGTAGGCTCAGTAGGATGTCAAAAGATATGGGTATGATAGTGTCTGCATTATTATTTGTTGCAAATTTCAAACACTGCAGACTGGCCTCAGGAACAGTTTATTAGCTGGGCTCAGCAAATCCCCTCTTCCCTTGTTTACTGGTGTAAGTGAGCAAAAAGGGAATAATATTGTAATTCAAGGAATTGCAGGGAATTCATTGCAGAGCATTTGCACTGTGTAGCTGGTTGTTAAATGATATAAACATTTAAAAGGTAAGACCCCACTTATACTTCTGGAAGGGTAGAACATTTGTATTAAAGTAAAATGATGTAACCCAATTTCAGAGCAATAATCCAAGTGGGCATTGTTGATTCATGTATACTGTAAGAAAATCATTGTGAACTACTGCAGGTTTCTACTTATTTTTCCATGTTTCCACCACCACCTCCCTCCCAAGACGGTAGCTGAACTGTGATTGAAATATTATTTTTCCATCCCCAGATGGCAGTGCTGCCTTCCAAGACAATAACACTCAGTTGTTCTGGGAGAGAAATGTGTGCTGGTCTCTGGCTGGCTTACGTACCATGTTTTTTTGTTTCAAGGGAAATATACTACAAATTCTCACGTAATAAGACTGGCGTAATCAGGGTGGGTTTGCTCATCCAGGTCTGACACAGCAGCCATCTTCTGTTAGAGGCATCCACCAGGTCGCAGCCTATTCATAAGAAATGACATCTGCAAATGTGAGTTGGAATTTCTGCTGAACTTTACTTAAACGTGCAGTTTCTAATATCTTCCAGGTGGACTGGAGAAGAGATAAGCATGATGGCCATTTTGGCTTTTAAAGACCCTGCAGAAGACGACTGCGCATGCTAATCTTGGTCCACAAGCCTTTGGCATCTGGCCTAATCCTGCTTCTGCTTTCCTCACCAGCACAAACCTTGCCATCCTCAGCAGAGCAGACACTGAGCAGCAATGTAGGTACTGCATTAGGCTGTTAAATCTCACAGTGGCTTGCAGGGTGAGAAACTGGCTTGATCCCTCTGTGCCTCCTCTACACAATTGTGTGGTCCCTTTAGTCACCAGGAGCAAGAACTGAGCTGTTATCCCGCCCTGGGCTACCCTCACTGAGGTGTAATAACACACTTTTACTGAGCAATCTTAATGTTCATTAATTTATCAGAGACATAAAATAAAAGGTTTAATGGAATAAAAGAAACATGCTGCATGAGGAAGGCTGCCAGCTCCAGCAGTGCATTGAAGATGTGACAAGATGCTCTTAGCCCCTCTAGAGGATCCAGGAGAGTCAGTCCTGTTCTCAAAGAAAATGATGCTTTTTACCAATGGAAAATCCAACTGAATGCTCTAGCATGTTGTTCCCTTGTATTTTGAAATGGTGAGAAAGGTTCTTCCATGTTGGGAGGGTATGATCTGTTTCAAGGATCTTCACTCTCATTGCAGCTTTTTCATGGCTAGCAGGCAGGAAGCAGAAAAAGGACTTGTTCCTTTCCTTCACTGGAGATATTTGTGTGTGTCAAGCCCTCTCAAAAAAATTCTGCTACTTCCTGAAGATCCTAGATAACAGGGTGCAATAGAACACACTTAAAGATAATCCTCAGACCCTCTCCCCTGGCCTCCCATTTTGCAGTTTACAATTCAGTGAGGTGAGGCTTTTTTCCACCTTTCCTATCCACATGCTTACAGAGCCACTGAGGAAAGATTAAATACAAGCAGAGCTGGGATATGCATTACCCTTCCTTCTGACAAGCCCAGGGCAGAGGGGGACAAGAGGGCTCCCTGGGTCATACTTGGGCAGGGAGGAACAGGGGAGGACAGCAGTAACCACACGGAGTCTGCCCCAAAGGCTTTATCCACAGCCTCTTCTGGAGGTGGTGCTGCTCTGTGTGGCTCTTTAATTGGAGCAAGCAGTAAATATAACCTGGCCTTCCCAGTTAATAGGATAAGAGAAATGCAGATTTAGTTCAGAGCAGCTACTCTGTTGCTAATGATGCTTGGGTCACAGGTTCCATCCTCAAGCCCTCCTTTGTCCTCTTTTATTCCCTTTGATTTTCTACACGGAAAAAAAAATCCTGTTTTTCAGGAAGGAAATATTTATTGTCCCTTACCAGACTACTCTAATTCCCCCCCTCTCCACCCCAAATTCCTTTCATGTCCTGAGTCATGATTTCCAACCCCTGACCCTCGTGCCCACCTCTTTCACTGAGCTAAGAAATTAATAACCCATTCTACCTAAAATGAGGAGATATCAAACACAAATTGTACATTCTCAGCTCTGCCACAGCTGGAATTTCTCTATTCTTCCCTGCTAGCTGTAGGGATCTTGGAGAAAAATCTGAAAAAATTAAAACTGAAAAAATTAAAAAATTTACATCAAACAAATAAGTAATATTTTTTTTTTTTTTTCTAGTGAGAGCACTCAGCCCTCTAACCTACTGAGATGACCAGGACTCCCTTCTCACTACACCACATACATAAGCCAACGAATAAACATATCTGTAAATAAAATGCAACAGAGATAGCATTATAAACCAAGGGGAAGAAGCCGTCCTTCAAAATGGGTTCTGGATTTTGCACTGTTTTCTCAGTCAAAAGTCCTCTTCTTCTCAAACACTCCAGTAAAGATGAAAAAGACAGTTTGTTTTAAAAGCTGTACTATCAAACCCCTAAAATATCACTTTTCTCCTTAAATCTGCATACACAGAGGAGAGGGATGAGGAACTTAGTCATTCGATGACACATCTGCTCATCCCCAGAATTTGATTTCAGCTGTCACCAATTCACCTGAAATAATTATATGGGAAGAAGCCAAGCTTATGAACCCCAGTTTCTTATTTCCAGTGATTATAGCACTTTACAAGTCTGATGGGTTTTGCCTGCAAAATGTGGCAGACAGAAATACAATATTATTTTGAAATAACCAGATTCCTCAGTTCAAAAAAAATCAGCACAAAACAAAAACAGTATTACTGCTGCTTCAGAATAAAGATTCTTCCATTTTCTAGTACAAGTTTGCTGCCAAATTTATGATTTTTCCATGGCTAGAACATATTTTTTATTTAAAAGTTAAATATGTAAAGTCTACTAAAAACAAAGATATTTTATCTGAAATTAAAAAAACCCATAACCATCCTTTTCCCTCTAAATAGAAAAGAAAGTTGGTAGCTGGTTTTTGTGATTTCCTTTAGAAGTGTATTGAAAAATTATTTTTGATATAACTTGTAAATAGAATCTTCCTCTTATTTCTAATTGGAAGACAATAGCAAAACTTGTTACTAAGGTTGGATTAAATCACCCTGACATAAATATTATACATCCTTCACTACTAATAAAAAATGTAAAAAAAAATAAGAACCTTTGCTATCTTTTACTCAAGACCAAAGTGCCAGGGATACAGCTTTCCCTGGCATATTTGCAAGGCACATACAGATAAAGGGGTATGGCTCAGGGTTTCTTCTTTTGTAGGGAAATAGGCGTATTTCTCTATATTTGTGTGAAAAAATAAGGCAGGACTAACATAAAAGACTCTAAGAAAAAGAAGTAATTAGAAGAAAACTAAATAGTAAGTTTTTTAGGAGAAAGGGCTAAATGAAAGGGGGCTGTGAATTTCCTCATATCCAAGTTATTTTCTTGGTTTGCCCAGGGAACCTTAGTCAGAAATACACAGGTTTCATAGTAGAGATGTCAGCCTAATCTTAGATTTTCCTTTGAACCAAAATCCTCTGTCTAACTGCCTGGGTCAAAAAGGGCAGCCATGTTATACAGCTTAGCCAGCAGAACTTGGTTAAATATCTGTCTCTTGACAAATCAGTTCTTTTGAAAACAGAAGTGACCTGGACATGTGGGACAGGAAGGTTGTGTACCTCAACTTTACTCTCCAAATCCTCCTAGGGAAGGTAAACTTATAAGGAACACTTATTTTGATTTCATGGTATATATTATAAATATGCATACTATTAAGACAAAGAGTGATAGAAGATGCCCCTTACCCAATTTTCCTCATTTGAGTAAGCAGGAATTTGTTTCAGGTCCTCTTTCATAGCTTGACACAACTGGAAGCCCTGCTGCTCCTAGTTTTGTCTTTCTGCCATCAGCTACTATACAGCTGGAGTATGAGGTTCATTCCAGACATTTTAGTTGCAGTATTAGTTAAGACCACTAATAAACATGAACCACTGCAGTGGCACATTGTGTTTCAGAGAGATCTTTCTCTGTCTTGCACACTGACAGATTTTGTTTTCTTTACTCATCTGAAAAGTACTCAATTCAGCTGGTGAGCAACAGCACAGATTTGGCCAAGTGAGCTGGAAGGGGCCATCCCCCAGAATTCATAAGAGTGAACCAGCCTGCCCCCCCCCCCAACAGCGAGCAGGATCACACTGCAATCCAGATTGCATTTCAGTCAGATATTGTAAATTCACATTAACTTTTTTATTATTGTTTATTTATTCACAACTAGTATCCAGAATATTCTGGATAATAATCTGGACCAGATTCTGACATTTTGAAGGCCTAATTACTAGTCTAACAGGGAAACCTACATTAATTGTCAGTAAGATACTGTGACTATTATCAAAGTAACTGTTGGCAGCTAACACAAATGCCTATTATCAGCAAGGGAGAAAGTCTGCCAACCTTATGCTAAAGAGAGTTTTTACTCAGAGAGGATTTTTGAATCTGGAAATTAAATCAAAATACTGAGAGTATTCCCAGAAAGAATTATTATGAAGAGGTATTGAAAAGGAGGGTGAAGTAAGGAAAATGAGAAAGAAAAGGCTGCATGGAAAATTTTTCTCTGGATGCATAATTTGGTTTGGGGGAAATAGAGGATGAGGAACCAAGGAGAAGCTGTCTTTTCTTTTTATGCACTGGGGGCTGCAGACGGGTTGTTGGGAGTATTACAGGAGTACTCCTACTGCTTCTAAAATTTCTCAGAGCCTTGATTAATGTAGCTTGCTCAGGTTTAAAGAGACTGACGCACTTGTGAGAACAAAGGAATATTTCCATAGGGTGGAACTTTAAAGCCTGTTTTATTTCTCTTTTTCTTGCTTAATTTCATGGGACATTACCACAGATGGTTCAGGAATTTAGCTTCACAAACTTCTTCCTGTTGCAGAGACCCTTGATCTCTTCTGCTGTGTTCTTGTGACACATTTTAATAATGTTCTTTTAATGTTTAACAGTACACTGAGGGTACTCAGGGTTTATGTAAGTCCCATAGACCTTTCCAAAATAATTTTTCTTTGTGTTTACCTATGTCAGTGAGGGAGATAAATCTGTTGGAGGAAAGAACCACCTGAAACCTTCAAACATAAAAAAGTTTGCCATGAAATCACATACCAACTTGTATCCTGCTCCCTACAAAGCAGGGACTTGGGCAGAACTCCTATCCCCAGGTCTTCATATCATGTGATATTGGCAGGTACTTGTATCCACTTTAAGTTTTACAAAAGTAAATAGGCTTAATCAGCTCCTATCCAATGTACTTCATTAAGAGTTAATCTTCGACCATCATTTCTCAGAATCTACAGGGGAAAAAAATCAGATAAGTTGAAAGATGGTCCCACTTTGATGCTGACTACCAAGTATTCTGTTGATTTATGAGAGCTCCATGACAACTGTTCCTCAGAAATTATCTAGTAAATCACCACTAAACAATATGGAAAAGTAAAATGTGTAGATTGCTCTGGAAAGCTAGCAGTCAGCTCATTTCTGTGATCGTATCTGATATCATAGGGATCTCTTTGTGGCAATGGATATTTCCACTCACAAAGGCCAACTCAGTTGTTTTAAGATGCTTATTCTATGGGGAAATTTATTTTGGTGTACACTCTGTGATGCTTTATCACATTCTGGTAAGAAGATCTTAGGACAGAGTTGATAGGAGATAGTAAAAATACTTCCCAGAGAAGTATTGGCAAATACTTTTTTTTAGAAACCCATCTTAGAAAAGTTTTAAAAATACCTAAAGTTTTAAAAAGACAGCATTTAGAAAATTCAATTGAAAAAAAAATTATAGTTCAGATTTATGGGAGCACCTGCAGTGGGATATAAGTGCTGAGTTTGGTGTACAGGTATTGACCATTTAAGATGACAGTATTGACGTTGAACTGAAGTGCTTTTTGGAATATTCTATGTGAGAATCTATAGGAGCTTTGAAGCTCTCGTTGTACCACCAGGAACTTCTCAGCAAACCACACTGTTTTTTCTTATGGAAACAGAATCATCTGATCCCCTTAGTATTTTGCCTGTAGTTAAGGATCTAATTGTCTTTTTCCTCACTATTCAGGATCTCGCCAGTTAAAAAATCCAAAGGTAGTACAATTCAGTTCTGTTTCCTTGTTATTTTTTGAGTTTCCTGAAGGCAGCTTTACCTTTCTTGATTGCCTTCCTTGCAGTGCTACCTAACACTGAAGTATGATTGCAACTATTTCTGTGTTCCTAATCTGAAAAATAATCTTAATTTAATTTATGAAAGAATGTTTACTAATTTTTCTTGGAATGGGAGATTTGGACTGAGAATTCAGGTTTTCCTGGTGTTGAAATTCACTGTATGTTTTCTGTCTTGTTTTGTAACATGTTCCTTCCTTTTACCATAATGACTCCATTAAATACAGCTTATTGTGGCAAAGTAAAAGCATGATTTCCAGAACATTTTCTGTGTCTGCTGGGGCATCTTTGTTAATGCTTATTATGGACCTATACCAAATCCTAGCAAAGTGAAAGGAAACATTCCCCTTGGAGGAATCTAACTCTCAAGCTTTCAAATAATGTCAAACTCCATTTTGGTTTTAAATGGCTTCTCCTTCCCCAATGCTCCCACATCTTTGAGATGCATTGAGGGAAGGACGAAAGCTAACGCTATTCTAATATCCTTTGCTCATTTAAAAGCAACGCTTTTAAGAAGGAAATAAATGTGATATTGTGTACCCGCTTATAATAGCCATGGGTAAAATTATGCCACATTGGTTATTGTTCTTTACATATATTACCAATTGAAAAGAAAATGAAGTTAGAATTAATGGACCCATTTGTACAAACATGATTGTTAATATTAATATGCAGGGTAGATCAGTTGGCAAGAGCAGAAATAAATTAGTGAGTGTCTCAAACACAATATTTCACTGGAGACTAACTGCACAGATGCTGAAAATACAATCCTGTAGTTAAACCAGTGTGCAGAGAGACTTCTCTTAGAGTTAAGGAGAAATATCATAGTGCAGATTCCCCATAGTACACTCTTATTGTCCAAAAGTCTACATGTGCTGCTAGGAGATTATTAGTGTTTACTGAGAAAAAGCACTCTGCAAACGAAGGAGCTGGTGGAAGTAACAACCTTCCCCATTTTTGTTCCATGTCTGCTGGCCTCACACTGTAGCTGCAGAACATTCTAGATTGATTTTTCAGTTGAAAATGTAGCCACGGGGAGTGGAGGGGTTTTTGTAGTCTCAGGCAGAACTGTTAAAAACCTGCCTGCCTGGGGAGTGCATAGGTTGACACTGTACTCATGTCTCCACTGTAAGGGAAGACAACACAAGCAGAAAGACTGTAGATACAGTTATTATTCTCAGACATGCAATTTCTTAGGACGAAACCCTGTTCCTAGTTAAGAGATAAACTTTTGGAGAGCACAGTGGGAATCTTATTAATAGAGTAGAAATTTTGGTAGTTGATTACTCTTGTTTCTCAGCTATTCCTCTAAAGAATTTGCGATCTTCCATTATAATGCTGAAAGAAGAATTTTTGTTTATCAAGCCCAAATTTCTCTTTATTATTAATTTTCTTCCAGGCTATTAGCTTTTTGGGAAAAGGAAAGCCACCCTTCATAACCATGTGTCTTTGTTTTGTAATCTCCATCATTATATCTGATTCTTTCAAACAAAGGTGTGGTAGTTTTGCTGGCTCATTTCAGAGTTGATTTTAAATTACTTTACTGAGACAAAGCTGTCAATCTCTTAATCTGAAGAAACTTTGCAGATCAATCCAAAGTTGTCTTTTTTATAACAAGGAAGGGCAGCTTTTCCCAAAATCAAAGAATCCTCTGGCAAGTGAGCTTTCTTTGTTTCTGTGAAATACTTTTTTTTTCTTTTTTCCATTCATCAAGCTTTTCAAGCATAACAATGGAATAACAATGTTAGAAAAAAACCAAGACAATCACTAAAATTCTATATTCTGCATCTGAGTTATAAGAATCCCATTAAAACCCAATATTAAAGCATTGTTTGCTGGAAGAAAAATTGTCATGGCTTTGATAAAGAAAAAAAACAACCTCGGCTTTTCCAGCTTTAATCAAGTAATTTGTGACACAGTAAGAGTTCTGTACTGCTGAGTTATTTTCAGAGCACTTGTCACAGGTGTTTCACTTGTGTTCAGCACATCCTGATTCTAATCTTAATACGATTAACAATAGTAGGGCAGCTTTTGAGAACAAGCTGACTGGTTATTTTGTGCTGTATTCTTACACAAGCACTATTTATTTGGGATTTGAGTACCTTTTCCAATACTCATTTCACCTGAAAAATAACTCCATCCATGTAGAGGGGCTTTTTACATTGCATCACTAAGTTGTATGCAGAGAGAGGGATATTTATGGACAAATCTAAAACCTGGGGCAGTTCCTTCCACATTTGTACAATGGTCAGTGTACAGGACAACAACCATTTGAAGGAAGTTTCCTCTTCTGGGTGCTCACCATTTGGGGTCTTCTCATCCAGTTGACTGGCAACTGGGCCATATTATCAGCTTAAACCATGATGCCATATAAACAGAAGCAGAAATAACCCACAGTTTTCTAATTAGGCTCATTAATTCATTATTTGTGAGAGCTTCTAGCTTCACTGGTCCTATGATGGATTACTGCAAATGCAGTGTGCATCCCAAGCCAAAGGCGAGGGCATGTAAAAGCAATGTCCATGAGATGATCTTCAGATCCAGCAGCGAATATTCCTGTTTAAGTACTTCATATTTTTTTAAGTTCTCTAGATCATTTTTCTTCAAATGATTATGCTTTTACTGTGTGATAAATAAGACTCTGCCTGAAGATACCAGAGGGCATGTGGCACCAGGATAATATCTCTGCAACACATTTTGAGTGGTGATCACACCATTTCTACCTCACCATATGGCTTAGTGCAGATGTCCTAGCATTAAAATGACCTTCTTCATTATATAAAGGTCATAGATGCAGAATTCAACATTTTGTAACCTTTGGCAGGGATACAGGCTGTGCAGGGAGTGCACCTGTTGTCTTGCCTGCAGTTCAGAACAGTGTCGCCCACTAATTGATTGAAATACAGGGACTGAAATTTAGGTTGTATTGCTGTTGGTAACATCAGTTAATAAACTTAGATGTTACTAAACAGTTCAGTGTGCTGAGTTTAATAAATAAAAATGCTAAGAAGCTAGAATCAACTTCTATATAGGTTTTCTTTGTTAGCTCTAGTAATTAGAAGTGCTACATCCCTCTTTACTGAATCTGGTCATATTCTCATCTTTAAGAAAGAGAAAACAGAAAGTAAGTTAGGGCAATGATCAGGCGTTTCTGTACATAAAGGAGTTAATTTTTTCTTCATTCAGAAAAGACTTTTTCTGCATATTAATAATGGAGTGGAGAGACTGCCTGGCTTTAACCACTTCCCCTGCCTTGTCCAGCAGAAGCTGCCCTGCTACTGATTTAGTTTGTTTAAGATATAACTAAAACATATTCCCTGGCAACTTAATTGAACTTGGAACACCTGGTATGAGAGCATTTCATTAATAAGGGACATCAACCCCTGATCTGGGATGTGAACTTTTTTTGATAATTAGTAAAAAATCCTAAGACATATGAAGAGTTGACAATAAAAAAAAAACCAAACCAAACCAAACCAAACCAAACAAACAAAAAAACCAACAAAAACCCCCACTCTGGGTATTTTATTCCCCCAGGTAGAGGGACAAAAAGAAGTGAAAAGGCACTGAAGGAAAAGTACATGATGCTCAGTGAGATTGGCACAGCATTATGAAACATCTAATTTCAGCTACCAAGGGGCTCGTATTGATTTTTTTTTTCATTCTTTGTGTGTGCTTTTATAGAGACTTGAAATAGAGTCTCCATTTTACTTTTATGAAAACCACATTTCTAGGAGGGCAATGTGGGGGAGGGAAAAGAATAGCCCTTTCTACTTGGAAAAATAGCAGCCTACTTAGCACTTACCAGAGGATTATACACCCTAATGTTCTGAGAGATACCTGTTCAGGTATGTAGAGGGAAGATGGATGTCTTAAGAGTACTTAGAAATTATTTAAATCCGTAAGGGTTGCTGAGTGTTTCTTCATTTGTGTGTTGTGAGAGAGAGATCCAGATTCCAGCCATCACTTCTGCAGCTATAAAACTTACATTAAGGGCAAAGAATATGGAGCTATTCAGAAATATCCCTTTTTGCAGATCAAAATTGAAGTTACTGAAAAGGTTGTTACACGGAAAATATTCATTCTTCAGGGCTGTCCCAGCAGATGCAGTCTGACCCCTTGATGTTCAGACAGAGGATATGGAACTCTAGTCATGATCAAGGTCTGAGTGGTGGAAAGACCAACTCTTCATTCAGTCAATCATTTCTGACAATTGAGAAAATTCTAAATATTTTCAGGATCAAAGGAAGCTTTATTAGCAGCACAAATGCCTGATTTTATTCCTTTTTTTTTAGAGAGGTTATTGTTCTTAAGTAAAAGATGCAAAACTTCTAAGAGGTACGTAACACATTAACAAATGCATTTTACTTCAGCATGAGGAAGGAAGAGAACTCACCTTTCCTTCCTTTTCTGAAGTTGGTTGTTGTGGTAAGGTTTAACCAGCACCCCTCCAAACTTACGTTTCCACTATGCCTTTCTAACAGCTGAGAAAGTGTCCCATTTCTGCAGTCACCCACTTGTTTGCAGTTGTTCCCTGCACTCTGTTTCAGAGATTTAAAATGGCCAGAAGCCCTAGCAGACATATGGCTTACACTGGATCCCTGACAGATGACTTGTTCCATTGCTTTTTAGGGTAACGGAAAAAAAAAACAAATCCTGTTAGAATTTCAGTGGAGGAAAAGTAAAAATACTGTAAAAATGTGATTGCTGGAAATGTTAGTTGCTTCTCATTGTTTGACACTGTAACAGATCAAAATTTGAGGCCCACGAATGACAGTTTTAGAGAAGGGAAAGGAGGATGGAAAAAAAATTCTTACAGCTCAAAACAACTTTCCTTTTCCCCCCACATTATCTGGGGGGAAAAATTCTGCAGGAAATTAAAAATTAATTAATTAAAAATTCTGCAGGAAATTAAACCTTTACACCTGACAGAGAACTGCTTAGATGCGATGTGTGATTACAGATGGCTCATTCTCATTCTGGAAGACTGGTGTCCTTTAAAGATTCTAGAAAACTCTGGGTTTTGGTTTGTTTTTTTTTTTTTCCCAAAAGATGTTTCACAACTCCATTTTCTAAGTATGATTTATAGTTAGTGTATATTTCATACAAAATCGGGAATATAACAACCTTCTTTTAGTTCTGCTTTCTAGCTAGTCAAGTGTTTATGAATTTATATGCCAGGTTTTTAAATTAAAATATTTTAACACCCTGTTTTCCAAGCCTGTGGAAAGAATTGCTTTCTAGGTGCCTCTGAACTGCATTTTTAAACTTTTGTGAGCTTGATGAAGACTATTTAAAAAAAAAAAAGTAATAATAACATGAAAAGCAACACTTACATGGCAGCTCTTGCATAAAAGTCTGCACAGTGACTGAAATAATCATTTTTCATAGCACTCCTGATGCAGAGAACAGCTGTGTAGTTAGTACTCAGCAAAGGATGGAATCACCAGAGGTGATTACCTCTGGTGTAGAGGACCACCACTGCTTAAAGTCTTCATCAATATTAAATAGTTTAAGCAGTAACTTGGTTTCTATCACTGAAACTATCCAGGGATTTGAGTTTTCAGCATTTCGTTCCTGAGCTGGAATTTATCCAAGATATCCAGGTTAAGAGGCAAACTGCGGCTTTCAGAAAAATTGCTATGGAGTGTTATATGATCGAAAAGGGGTCACATCCCAACAGTAGGTCCCATCAAAGGATTAGACCTGCATCATCAGGGTGCTCTTTAATAAACCCCTGTCAGACTGTTGGCTCGTACAGACTTAAAAGGAGGACTGCAGTCTAGTGAATCACCAGCACTGTTTAGTGCACTGTAATGTCACTTCACTTGAAGGATTTGACATGATGAGAACACAAAGTGGTGAGATGTATAGCCTACAACACCTAGAGCTTGTGCTTTCAGGAAACACATATGAAATATTGTACTAAATTTACAAGAATTATATTCAACTCCCTGCTATACTGGCCAATCATTGCTATGGTAAGAGATGCACCTATAGGACTAAGAAGACCTGGTACACACTGTTGTGAGATCCTTCCTTTAACATTTAACAACTCGAATGGTTCAGAACAGTGATTTCTTCTGCTCAGGTGCATCATCTACTTGTTTTTGAAAGTTTAAGGTGTTTCCAGAATTGAGATTGTTAATAAAAGAATATTTTCCCATATGAAAAGATAAGCTGTTTGACTGAAAAACTCTGTGTTGCTTCTGAGCATTAGAAGCAAAAATTGTAGCTTAAGAGGGTATTACATTACGGGTTCACAGAATATGCTGAGTTGGAAGGGACCCACAAGGATCATCAAGTCCAACTCCTGGCCCTGCACAGGACCATCCCAGACTCACACCATGTGACTGAGAGCACTGTCCAAACACTCTTTGAACTCTGTCAGGCTGAAAGGATCACTTCATGCTCTTTCTTACCAGCTACTGAGTCTGTTTGCTGCCTCTTTTGGCTGCTCTCAGACGGTCAGAGAGGACCCCTTTCTGCTCACCCAGCTTGCGTGAACTGCTGTGTGAACTGCTGCACCACAACCTTACTGTCGTGCCACATCCCTATTTGCCCACTTGTGTTCACCATGCTCTGGGTTGCTCACATTCTCTAGAGCTGTTTAAATCTCCCTTGGATGCTCACAGCACCACTTCCTCATCACCCTGTTGACTGCTGAGGGCTTCCTAACAAGGCTCAGGAGCTGCTGTTTGGGTATTCCTGAGCTCAGGAACTCCCCTGTACAGACTCATTTAACCCTCACCCCCGGACTTACCTCTGTCACCACTGCTGCTCCCTCACCAACTGTTGTTTTGGACGGTAGAGTATCTTGCTATTTTTTGTAAAAATCAACTACTGCTGGCCCAAACTCCACATGTATATGTCCTATAAGTAATAACTTATACATTTGGTAACAAAATTCTCACATGCTCCTGAACTGCTCCACCAATGGCCTGGGCTTGACAATCTATCTCCTTGTCCAAGGAACACCTTTCATCTGTTGTCCCCTGGAAAGCTCTAAACTATTCTAGAAAACATCTTTTTTCTCATCAACGGGAAGAAGTTGGACCAAAACTTAGAGGGGTAAGGAACTGGAGGTAGGAGATGTACAGAGAAGAAGACAGAGCTGAGGAAAATGGTGAGAGCCAGAACTGGGAACATTTAATTTGAGACAGATCTAAAGGAAAGAAAATGAGAGCAGGGAGTTACTTGAAAGGAGGAGGAACTAAGGAATGAAAAATAAGCAAGCTTCTGTTCAGTGGCAATAGAGGCATCTTTAGGCACAATGACAGTGGAGAGAAAGGAAGCAAAGAGGTAGGCAAGATTCAAGAACTAGGGAGATAAACATCTGTATAACTAAACTTCCTGAAATGGTAAATCTTAATACAGCTCAGTAGAAATTTATCCCTTTAAGTTTTTTTTCTCCCTCTCAAACTTTCATAAGTAAAGCTTTGCTAAAAACTTGGCAAGACAGCTAAGATATGAACTCAGATTTTAGGAAATGACAGAATCAAGAGTGACTGTTTCTGTCAGATTTTATCAGATTTGGGCATTTTTTTTATACTGCAATGAATGGCTTATATTAAATCTGGGCAGCTATCCAGGGGGAGAGAAGTAAATCTATAGATATTAGAAAAAATTTTAAAAATATAGAAGTTGAAATAGAAAGATCAAAGGAGGGGGAGATCAGTTGGAATGGGTTCAAGATTTTGGAGCCTTTCTGAACTGTATTGTTGGTCATAATTGAGCCCAGTCCAGTAAAGACTGAAAGTGATAGTCATCTGCTGGCATATGAAATGCTTTAAGTTTTGCTAGAAAGCAAAGCATAGTTTTCTTGTTTTCTTGTTTTGACAGAAAACAGAACTCTGAAATCAGAATGTCTGGATATGGAATATGATTTTGTTTTGCCAAGGGACAACTGGGACATTGTGAATGCCATATGATAAGAGCAGAGGCATAGATAACACACCTAGTTTTGGCACACAAGGCACAACTTCAATGGGAAAAATGATGTTGCTTTCCAGTGAACCCTTTCTGGAAGGCTACAGGCCACTTCTCAGATTCTCAGTATGAGTGCTGGACCTGACACTACCGCAGGATGATTTCAAATCCCTTGCATGCACTACTGAAGTTACGGAAGTTATTGAAGTAGGGTCCTTATTTAATTCTTTGACTGAATAAAAGGTGTAAACTAATCTGCTTTGCTAACACCCTTCTTAAATTTGCAGTAGTTTTGCTTGCAGACAACTGATGAAATTTACAGATGTGTACAGAAAACAATATCTGACAGCAAATTCCTCCCTCTTGTATCATCATCATTGCTGAGATACCTTTCAGCATCGTTAGAGAGAACATGCCTTTCCAGTCTTTCACTTGTTCAGCTCAGCCATCTGATGTAGTTGGTGATTCGTCTCTTTTTGTTCTTCTTGAAGAGCATGTCTCTTTGATGACAGCCTTTGAGGTTCCTGTTTCAGATTCAAAGATACTACCTTTTTCTATCATAAAAAGAAAGTTTTAAAGCAAACCAGAGGTCATAGTAATAAATAGGGTTCATAAAATCAAAAAAAAAAATTAATTAAGATTGCATAGACAGATTCCTCACAGTTTCTAGTGCGGTGGAAAATCACTGATAGTTTAGGGACTTTTCTGTATATATTTTCAAATTTAAGTTCGAGATTTTTTTGCTACTACTAAATGTTTACACAATTTAGATAAAATTTAAATTATTACAGTTTCTATGAATCATTTCAGATGGTATTCACTGATTTATTATAGCCATTAAGAGCGCAGTTTGGTCTCTGACAGATGTATCTTACCTTACTGAAAGACATAATCACTGCTGTCAAGTGCATTTGTTTAGAGAGAGCAGAGGTCTCCTAATAATGTCCCCTGACATTTTTCTCCTTAGGAATTCCTCCAAATCATTTCTTTCTTGTGCCTGGAGAATTTAAGCAAAACTCTGCAGAGGCACAACTGTGACAAAATAATCATAAGTAGATACCCCCAGATTCTGTAATTTCTTTTGTTGGGCAGATACTGTCAGTTATGGACAAGAAAAAGTCTTCACTTCTAAGACAATGAATTTTCCATTGTGGCAGTACTTCCAGACATAGGAAGTTACATCGCTCAAGGATTGAAATTGGGCTCTGGACATCATGTGTGGCATTCACTGCCTTGGCTATTAGGCTTATTCTTGCTCCGTTATTCTTAATCGGTGTCATATATTGTCCCTTTGGAATTTTAAAGCAGTGAAAGATGCCATTAATATAATGGACTCCTTGACTTGCTTGAGTTTGAATGATCAGAAAATTCATTCCTCAGTAGAGACTTTTAAACTGTGATGAAGAATTAAAAAATCCTAGCTGCATGTCAAAGAACCTGACAGATTTTCCTAAGCTTTTGCATTTGCAAGGTAGGAAAGGGCAGAGCATCCAGCTGTTAATGGAAATTGTAGAGGAGAGCTAGAACATTGCCCAGCAGAACGGTTTGAGCTCTACACAGGTCAGCTGTAAACAAGTTTAAAAAATACATTCTTGGAAAGGACTATACGTTCATTACGTCCCTGTATATGTTTTCCTTAGAAAGCACCAAATTAAGATTTCAACCATTCTGACTGGTACAATGACAATTTGGAAAATGGGTTAGAGGAGGATGCTGGTGCAGGACAATATGGTTGTATATAGAAAGTTCATGGTTATAGTGACTAACAGTGAAATTAGGCTTGTAATTTTTGCAGCAAAAGAAAATCCAGCTCTTCTGAAAGGCATCAAAAAGTGGAAATTTCATCCCTGAGGAGTATGACAAAATTGTGTGGGGAGCTGAGAACATATAATCTATTAGCCATAGTTCTATTCAGATCCCCTCTCTATAAATGACATTGCAACAGCTTTGTTCAGAAGAAAAGAGAGTGACGATTCATAATTCATGCTGTAGGATTTACTGAAGAGAGCAGGACATAACAATCAAGCCTCAGCTTGCCTATTACTTGGGGAAATGAAATATCTATTTAAGCCAAATGTTTTGAAGGATGTGAATTTTAAAGTTCAAACTAGTTCTCAAACAGTATGGATTGAATATGTATAAATAACTGGCAGTAGTTACACTGTGATATCAGCCCTCATGAAGCTGTTATCCCAGTCATGCTTCTGCTTGTCATCTTCCAGTATCTTTGAGGATTTGGGTTAGGACTTAAACCCATGGAGGATATGAGACAAGTCCTGTACCTTCCCCAGCCAAAAAATATTTTAAGGGTGATCTGGGGCCTTCAAGGTCCTTAAGGTAGATAAAGGGAACCACAGTGTACAGGGAATAAAACTCTTTACCTGTCCATCAGATAAAGCATGACATTGGGGAGGCAGGAAGTGGGGTAAACTGAGATCTGAGGAAGTGTCAAGGGCATATGGAAGAACAGACAGAGCAAGAGATGGACAGGTGTCTGTTCCTCTGCCCATGTCTCAGCTGATGATGAGGAGTGCAGCTACCATCCTGTACAGCCCTGCACCCATAGCCCACAGGGTGAGCCCAAACCAGGGAAACTAGAAAAGTGGCTTTAGATGAGCCATAATCCAAAACTCCAAGCTGGTAACAGCCAGTTGCATGTGACTTCATCTACAGATATCAATACTTTAGACATATGTTCTCTGCTACATGACACAGGCAAAGAGACTAACAAAGAAGGTGGACTGGGGAAGAGAACAGATGTGATCAGCAGTGTAGAGGCAGACATGGAGACATGAGGCCTTGTTAGGATCCACTTATTAAAATTATTAGAAATACCTCTGCCGGAATAAAAGTGCAAATAAAACTAGACACCAAAGTCAATAGTATGGGTTTTATTTATTGGTAAATGTGAGGCAGAGAAAGAGATAGAAAGAAATAGGAAAAGGAACAAGAGGAAGAAGAAAGTGACAGACAGAGATATTAAAATAGAAAATGTATCACCGTTGTGGAACCCAACGGCATCCCGTCAGTCCGGTTCTTCTGGTCTTCTTGGTGGTGAGGGTCCTGCAAAACATAGAGTCCAATGGATTAATATACATTCAGGAGATGCCAGGCACCTACCCTGGGGGTGGGTGAAGCTTTTCAGTCTCTTTCGACAGCCTCTGGATTTGTTGCCTCGCTTGGATCACGTGCAGTCCCTTAGCAGTAAAAGACCTCAGGAATGAGTTGGGGGGAGTGGTTTGGGGGTCTTTGATGGTTTATGACCCTTTCTTAGCTGCCTCTTGCATGAATGTCCCATGTATGCATCACTTCCCAGAGCAGGGGGTAGGGGTTTACTCCTTCAGTTTGGTGTGGAGAGATTTCACTATCGCACACCCAAAACCCTTCTACTCCACCACCCCCTGAGCCCAGCTAGGGCTGATTCTTAATATAGATATATTCTTCTTTCCTGAGCTTTGTTTACTTCTCCTCAGACTTGAGATGATTAGACAATAGTCTCATCTCAAGTTCTCACTCACAGTTCAAATTCAAGTCAGGTTTTAGTTGTCAAAGACAGGCAGTTGCTTCCTTGTAGTTTGACAAAAAGTCTTTCTATGACTTTGACAATATTTAAGACATTACAAATATTTCAGTCCATCACAGGACTGGGAGAAGAAGTAGTGTAAGAGATAGGGACACCGGGCTAATACCTGTGGCCTTTCAAACCCCTCACCTTTCCCTGTTGCCTTTACTGCTTGCGCACATAGCCTGACAGAATCTCTAGTTAAATTATAGGTGCTATTTTTCCTCTAACTGTTTTTGTGCTTTAGTTTGCAGCCTGAATAGGTACTTCAAGATGGTCTCTGCAACATTAAGAGACATTGTATGAAATGAGTTGCATAGGCCTTGGGTGAACACCCACCAACACGGAGGTAGGTAATTTCCTACTTCTTAGGTGTGCAGGAATAATCAAGCAGAATGGGCGAAGGCAAGTGAAAGAAAAGCAAACAAATCTGTAAATAGATCTTCTTGAGGTGGCTTAGAAATACAGCTTTCAAGGTGGCACAATGATTAAAACATATTTTCTCTTTGACTATATTTATGTTAGTTTTGTGCCAAATTCTGTGATTTTTCTGGCATTAACACAAAAAGGGAATACTGCATCTAATAAAAAATCTGCAAATTCTTGTCTTAAAAATAAAACTGTGTAAGAGTAAGGCATTTTTCTCTCACATATGTTGTTTTCATTTATCAGTTTACAACATGAATCAGGAAAGGAATTTTTGGGCTTGTTTACCTGAGGATTTTTTCCTTCCCTGGGGCTTTTAGAACTTTAAAGTAAGAAATCCTTAGGTAGGGATATATTTTATTCTTTAACAGTAAAATTGCATTCAGTTTTGACTGATGTGAGAATTATTTATAATAACTAATTGCCTTCAGTAATCTGTGTTGACTGGGAAGATTATGCAGTGTGTTAAAATTAATGACTGTCTAGAAATGTTCTACAGAGGTTTGCTCACTAACTTGATTAGCATCTCTAGCACCAGCTGCATGACCTACTGTGTCCTACTATCTCTCTGGATTCAAAATAAATCAGTAGTGCCACTGCCTCATTTCCTCTGGGTTACCCCTCAGATTCCCTCATATATGCTAGGTGGAGAAAAATATACAAAGCTCTCTGGAATTACAGTTAAGACCAGCCTCCCTGCTGCGGTGAGATGATGATGAAATTCATCATGAGGAGTTTCCACATGCCTTGCTTCTTCTCTGTATATGGCTGTTAAGTGGGAGAAAAGCCCAAAATGACTGTTTATTGGACTTGATTCTTCTGCACCATCCCTTGAAGCAACAGACTTCTACTTTATCAGACGCTTATGAGCAAGTATGCTGCAAGATGTCTGTTCTGGATGTCTGCAGTCCAAACACTCCTAAAAGTAAATGCTGAGTTTACTATGAAAAGGTACACCACACTTCAATTGAAAGGCCAAACTTCCGAAATATAGGATGTTCCAGTTGTTAGGTCATCTGTGTACTCTTAATTTGCATACAAATTTGTATGGACAGCTACAGTTTATAAAGCCTTCACCACAGGAATCAGGTCTTGGTATCAGGTCGTTCTGCATGCAAAGGAGACAGAGCTAAGGATTTCTAGATAACCATGAAAAAGGTATGTTCCAAGCTATTGCTCTTCAAATCCTGTGGAGCAGCCAGGATTTCTGGTGTAGATGCAGAAATCCCTAAGCAGTGTAGAATAATTGAGGGTAAACATAAAACTGTTTATCATGGAAGAATTTCACAAAGGCCTTTGGAGGTCATTTAGTTCAACTTCTCCCCCAAAAAGGCAGGACTGTTGCCAACACCAGGTCAGGTCAGCTGTGACTGTGTGTAACTGCATCTTGAAAACCTCCAGAGATGGAGATTTCAGAGTTTACCTGCACAACTTGACACAGGGCTGCACTGCAAAGGTTTTCCCCTTAGTTAAAAGTTTTCCCTCAGGTTCTTTTTTTTTACTGCCCTTGAAGTAATTATTGCCTCTACTAGACCAAGCCTAAGACTCTTCAGCAGACTAAGGATCTCTCAGTGTTTCCTTGTGGCCCAGTAGGTGATCCAAAACTTGATTCACTTTTTCATATGCAGCTTCCTGAGTTCCAGGCAGATGGGAAAAACAAGTTCTCCATATCTTTTGGGCATCTCCTCTCAACACAGCCTGATCTTCAGTTTACCTTATTCACAGTGAGAGAATATTTCAGCTAGAGTCCACCATTACTCTTCAGCAGGACTACTACTAATTCTTTAGTCACATATGAGCTTACACTGTCCCAAGAGCAGAAGTTTGCTTTTCTCCTTGTTGGACATCACAAAATTTCTGTTGTACCAGTTATCAAGTTTATCAAAGTCCCTGTGAATTCAAGTTATGACATCATTGTGCAATTCACTCCCTCTAATTTAGCATCAATAAAAATTTTGCACGTGTTAGATCCTAGGTCATCACCTAAGTCATTGATGAAGACATCAAACAGTGAAAAAGAGTTCAGTTCTTAGAGTACTCTGCTTGCTACTGACCACCAAGCGGATGCTGAGCTATTCATTGCCACACTGTAAGCCCTGAGGTACAGCCAATGTTTAGTCCATCTAACCATCATTTCTTCCTGTCTACATTTCCTCAACTGCCGGATGAAAATGTGGTGAGGTATAGAGTCAAAAGCTTTCCTAAAGCTGAGGTATATGACATCCACAGTCCTCATCTTGTCAATTTTGTTGTAGGAGGCACTTGGGTTTGTTGAGCATCATTTGTCCCTGGTAAATCCATGCTGATTACAACTGTAAAGATTTTGGTCTTCACATGTTTGGCAATGCATCCCTAATAGACAGGCTGGAGGATTTTTGTAAGGTCTGAGATGAGCCTGGCTGATATGTAAGTCCCTGAACCCTCCCTCTTGCCTTTTTTAGAAATGGCACCCAGCGCCACTGTGCAAACCATCCAGGGAAATGTGTTTTCTCTGTGAAGGGCAGGGTATCCTGGAACTGGTTTGCCCTAACAGAAGGTCTGAACCTGGGAAAGCCATGATCACGGCAGCATACATTGAACTCTTGCTGCTTCTTGAAGATTTGGAGGAGATAGTGTAAATCTCATTCCAGGCCTTGCCTATATGTGCACAGGTATTTATCCCAGCTGACTGCATAATTTGTGTGCAGTCATACCAGCTTTTGGCTTCTCACTTAGACACCTGAATTAGGAGGACTGTGCATCACATATATAATAATTCCTTCAGTAAATAATCCAGAACTCTCAGTTTAATCAACATTTTAGCTCAACTTCATTCTGTGTTTTGCCCTCTTGGGGGTATATTGGTTGTAAAGGAATCTGACTCAGTCCCCTGAGTTAAGAAATTGCTCCCTTAGGCAGTGTGACTCGTCCTACTGAGTTCAACTAGAAATTTAGTTCGTTGCATAAAACATAAAAATATGATTCATGTACTGTTAATACTCAGCTGCATGTTTGCAATTTGAGCACTTAATGAATTTCAGTTCAACAAATTAATTGCTAGTTTAGTCTGAAAATGTTTCAGAGGTCCTTGGGAATAAGAAAGAACATAATTCTGTTCCCTCATCTGTGTGGATCAGCACATGACCTCTGCAGCTAAGACTCTCTTAAGAAAAAATGTTTTGTCTATTGAGAACAGCAATCACCAGGCCAGCAAAACTATTCCACAGGTGAGGTCACATGCTAAGGATACTTTTGCTAATTATCTCTGGACATTAATGCAAAGAAGATCATTCAAATTTTATCCAAAATAATCAACTTTCTACTTGAAAACAGTCACAGAGCCATAAAGTTTTGAAACCGAATGAGCCTTTTAAAAGACTTTTTTAGGAAAGTATTTGAAGATTGTTGTTTTAGAAGTAGTTGCACTTGGAAGTGCCTCAGTGGTCTTTAGTTTTGCATCTAGTGCTTTGGCCCACAAGAGGCTCCCTGCACTGCAGGCACTGAACTGCTCATCCTTGATCCTTTGAATATCTACACAGAGAGCACAAGCAGCAGCAGCAGCAGGCTGGGTTGTGGGAAAGCTACATTTCAAGACTGTGAACGCTGACAGAACAAATTCAGGAATCTTCTCCCCATGGATTTAGTTGTTTCTAAACTGCAACTTTAAGAGTTTCCTTCTATCTCTTGGATGATACTGCTACGAGTGATAACAAACACAAAATGCTAATAAGAGATTTTTGGAGAGTGTCACAGAAAGACCAAATGAAAGCTGTGGGGAAGCATTACAACACTTTGTATATCCCAGGTTTGTGACTGGATGCAATTAAGAGAAACACAAGAATAAATCCATTCTAGCATGGATGCCACTGGAATGGTGTTAATTAATGGCATGGATCATGAAAATATTGCTGGCTCTTGTCACTTGTTATAAGTTGTTGATTTATATGGGAAATGAGAGCTACAAAGGTGTGTTTGTAGATAAGTTTTTATGTTTCTCTCTTGGTAAAAAGGGCTGAGAATAAAGGTCAAAAAGCCAAGAAATGGGAAGAATACAAAAGATACATATCTAATGAATATTATCTTGTTCAGTAAGTGACATGCTAATTTCCTTTTTGAGCATACATACTGTGGCCCTGGTAAAATTTATTATCAAGTAAATTAAGCTGGAACCTTTGGTATCTCAGTCAGTGCAGGGAATAAATGTATCTCATTATTATCTTTTTTTTAATAGAAAAGAAAATTGATTTTATTTTCAAAGAAATAGTCAAGTGGAGCAATGCATGCTGTCTATGTTATATTTTAGGTGCTTTATCATGCAATTTTGCTTCTCTACAAGAGGTTGCTTAGAAGTTAAAGGAAAATAGCAAAAAAATAATTCAAAATCTGATTTCTTAAAAATTGTCAATTTTGTTGTACTTTAACTGGCTCTTTAAACAAAGTGAAGTGATGGGTGCAGCAGGAAATACATTAACTTTGCCCCATGTATCTGAGCTACTCCTGAAGATAAAGTTCTTCTTTACTTACTGTGCTGATTTCGAGGGCATACAGCAATGTGTTCACAAAACTGTGACCTAGACCTTTAGCTTTCACATATGAAATTTCAATAGAGAGTAAGAAAATATCTTCCTCCAATTCTAAAAGACAATAGTTTGGTCAGTGAGAGTTCATGGTCTTTATGCAATAGAGTTTCATATATGTCCTATAGTTAGAAAACCAAAAGACCTAGACAAGAGTTTTCAAACCGGCAATCATAGTTGTTTAATGTATGCTAGAGAAGACAGTAAAGGGTTTGGCATAGAAGAGATGCAGGAGTTGTGACATTAACTCTTTCTTATTCTGCATAAATCTGCCATTAGCAGGTTACAATAAATTTGATTCCCTAAAATCTGTGAATTCTCAGTAGTTGCTTAAAATCAAATTGGTTTCCAACTCTAACAATGTTTCCTATCCCCCAAATAGGCTATGTTAGAGAATTTATAAGAAAAATTAATTTAAATAGTCCTTGAAAACACAACACTGAATGATTAAGCCTGTGTCAGGTAGTGGTTTGGGGTTTTGGGTTGTTTTGGTTTCCTTTTTTCCCCAAAACTATAATAATATGTAAGAAATAAAGATATTGTTTGCTGCTGCCATTGCTAAACTGACTGATGGCTCTGAGTGGGTGTTGCTTATTGTGCCTTTGCAAAAGAAATCATGAGTCACAGGCAAGTACTGTAGGCACTGTCACCAACCCGAGGAGTGGCAGAGTGCTGCAGGCATGGGGAGAGCAGTAGTTCTCTCACATTTTGGCTCCTCACTCTTCCTGTAGTCTTGCATTTGATATACCATTTAAACAGTAAAGAGAAAGGCTGCAAATTAGAAAGAGGAGCTGGGGCTGAACTAGGAGAAAATACAAAAATAAGATGGATTAGGCAAAATGAAGAAACAGAAACTGAGCATACCAATAACGATAAGAGAATTATAGTGAAATTTGATTAGGGACCAGTTTGTTACGACCCCCACCCCTAGTGTATTATTTCCCCACCTGTAGCAGCTGTGATGAAGGATAATGTTTTCCCATCTTCTTTTCATTCAAGTGAGACAAACAGGATCAGCAGCAAAGCTGCCTTTGGAACAAGTTTCTCATTCCACTAATCCATCAGCATTATCTCCGGTGTTGCTTCCTTCTCCTGTGAGCCTGCAGCAGATGTAGTTACATTGCAAAAAAACATGGAAACCACTTATGCAAGTAATTTCTGTCAGTACCATAATCTCACTTAAGAAATGCAACATTGACACTTGCACTGAGTCTGAAACATCCTCTCCCTCCATCCTGACCCATGATCAGTGAGGTACGAACAATGAGAGGTGTCAACACAAGACAGACAAGAATTGCCAAAACCCCAGGACAAATTAAAAACTGAGCAGCCAGCTGAATGCTATCAAAATAAAAGGCAATAAGGTTAGAAGAAGAAATATGAACATATGAATGTTTTGGTCATAGAGATATGTGGGTAAAAAATCAATAACCAAGAAAAAAATTATTACCCTCCCTGCTGTTGAATGAAGATATAAAATCAATAAATAAACCAATGAGTGGTTGGATACTGCTATGACTTTGATGAGGAACTTAACTGTTACAAATACGGTTGTCCTAGGATGGGTGAAGATCCTGGGCATTATGAAAGGATGTAGCTGTCCTCTCTTTCTCAGTTAATACACTAAGAAACTGTTCTGTCCTTCAACCCAAGTTTACTGCAGCACTTCTTATCTTACTGTGGAATAAAAGGTAATGATTACAGTGTGGCTATGTTTCTCAATTCTAAGCCTGGTCATCAGGGATCCAGAAACCTAACAAAGCAGTGACATTGATTCATTACAGCAACTTAAAGAAATCAGTCATGTTCTGGATGCTTTGTTTATTGTGAGAATTCATCAACAATTATGTTTATCTCTCTGCACATCATCTGATAGCATTGACTGGGAATGACGATGTTACCTGGGGTTAGTAACAAATATGAAGATGTCTTTTTTTTGTCATTGTAAGAAACACAAGTTTCTGTGGGTAGAATTATCTCAGGACTTGTTTTCAAACAAGGGCTCTTAACAAATAGAGGGGGGAAAAAACCCTTTAGTGCAAAAATCAATTGAATACAGATTTGTGGCAAATAATCCCAAGATTAAGCTCGTCCTTCTGCACTGCTTGTGGCTAGCTCCTACTCCAGGCAGTAACTAATAGCTTGCAGTTTGGCCTTGACTTTTTGGGATAGCAGAACAGTGCTTAAAGCAAATTTGAAGTAGAAGGAAGAGGGATTTAGACACTGAAGCATACCCCTGAACCTCAGGTAACAAATGCCAGCCTGTGTCTGTGAAACACATTAAAGTAGCTTCAGGGCTGTTGTCACTCATGCTGCCTGCCTGTTCCAGAAGTGCTATTAGGGCTGCTGGAGAGAAGATGAACGGAGTGTCTGGTAGCTTAGGTTTGGAGTGTTGGCACAGGCTCTTTTATGACGCGGCAACAAGTTGGTCGCCTATTAAGCCAGTAAAAATTGGAAACGGAGGCTCATTATCTGGCTGTCAGAGTTTGAATGCACTCACTGAGTTTTGATTAAACAACAGGGCCACTGTTCACAAACTTTCAAAATTCGAATATTCCTGAAAAACAAAACAAGTTCTTTCCCTTTACTCTTCAGTGAAATGACAGACTAGCTGCCAAATTTAACTCTTTTGTCATGAAATATGTGCCACCAACATTCACTCTGTCACTATAATATTCAGATTTGCTAATTAACGCCCTTGAGGGCTGTTAGGTGGGGAGCTGATGGTCAGAGTACGAATTCTTTCCACAATACTTTGTTCAGAGGGAGAGTCAAGATGATCAACCTATGTCTTGTGTAATATTCTCCAAGAGCAACACCCAGTTCAAAAAACATCAGTCTTACAGTTTTCTGACAGCACTTTTCTTTATTAAATTATCCTCCTAACTGCTGCCAAAAGCAGAAGTCTGCTATTAACAGAAGGCTGATGAAGAGCCCAGAAGGCAGGGTACTCTGCAAGCTTTGAGTATCCTTACTTTCTATTCTGAAATGTGTTCTTTAATCCTCTAAGCCGTTTTTTCCTTAACTGCAAGTGGAATGTATATACACCATTTTGACATAAACATATGTTAGAAAAATTGAAGCACTTTAATGCCCACATCCACCAAACTAATTTTTATGGCATGGCAATGTTTGACAAATAGAAAAGTTGTTGGGTTTTTTCAAGAACTTAAAAAGTGAAAGTAAATAAGCCTATAACAAACCTTGTCTCTGAAACTGCAAGCTTCTGGCAACACAGAAAGTGCTCTATGCTGAAAAACTGTAAATTCTGGGAAAACAGGTATGTGAAACTCAGTAAGAAATAAAGGCAAAATTAATGCAGCATTTCAGTCCCTTTTTTTCAATCCATAAATGTTCCCATTTATGTTCTCATTTACGTAGGTGGTGATATCCTATAGCTTTCACAAATTGACACACAGCATATTGCTGTGCAGATGGAAGAAATAACCATGATAAGTAGCAACAGAAGTGTCAAAAAGCCTTAAATATCTCAGGACAAAGAATATTTTCTCCATCCTTGCGTATACCTGGGCACATATATATATATATGTGCTGTTAGCAAAGATAATCACGCTCTAACCCACAGCCCTATATGACAATCTTTATAGTTATGTGATTTCTGCATGCAGGTTTTGCCATGCAGCTTGCACTGTGGTTTGTTTCTACATCTCCTTAAGCTGTGTTTTCATCATTCCAAATCTGCAGTAGCAGATAGTGTTCCAATCTGCCAGGTTCTTCTTTTTCTTTTCTGTATCCTTTGTGAAATAACATTCACAATGAATGTTATGAATGTTATGAAATAACATTTCACAAATGGCAAGTATCTTTGTCACAAAAAGAAAACGTAAGAAAGGGTAACCTGTATGTGGGGAAGTCCAATACTAGCCACTTGAGCAAAAAAGAAAAAAATTTTTTTACTTTTCCTTATTATTTTTCATCCATATTTAAAAAGCAGTGATAATCTATCCATGATGGATTGTAATGTTTTTCCACTCCCAGATTTATAAATAGGAATTTATAATGAAAAAGTTGTTAAAAGTATCATTATCTCAGACACATGTTCCTAATCAACAATGCATTAATTAGCAGTACTGAAAAATGCCTCAAAAGAGACAACTTTACTCTTGATGTCCCTGAAGTCATTCAACAGCTTCAGCAATAAAGTGGATAGTAACACAAATTACATGGATTTATGATCTATGGTGGTCATTTTTCTGACCTAAATAATAAAATATTATATAAGCCCTTAATTGTTAGGGAAGTTTTTTGGTTGTTCTTTTTTCATTTAAAAAGCCTTAGAAACCTCATATTTCCTTCTTGAGAGTGTAACGTTACAAGATATCAGTTGCTAGAAACTGTTGCATGGAGGCCTAACATGTCTTGTGAGCAACTCTGTATAAGCCACATCTGAAACACGTATCCTCTCCGGGGAGCTACTGTTCTCTCTGAACAGTACTCTTCTTCTTCAGAAGTTGGGTTTTGACATTATAAATGGGGCTTATTTTTGCAGCTGCCAAAGTTAAGCCCTTCCAGGCATATTTGTAGAAAAGCAGGGCATTCAGAGTCAGACTTTGTTCATTTAAAAATGAAATGAATTAGGCAATGTGCTCTACATGTTTGTCCCAAAGGCTAGTATTATTGCAATTTAACCAATGGCTGTCATTTACTGAAATACCAAAACACATATTTAATTTTAATGTTACTGCCACATCAGAATTGATAAGTTAGGTATGCAAATTTGATTTCAAATGAGAAATTAAATGGCTAATCAGCTGATCGCTACATTCATAGTATGTCATTAGCATTTTTGGTCTTACATTATTATTTATCTTTGACTACAGGGTAGCTTTACTCTCACAGCATGTTATTTAGCCCAATTGGTATTTTTCTTTTTATATTTAATTAAAACTTGTGAAAAAAAAAAGGCAGTTACAGGGGAAACCACCAAAATTACCGTTTTAAAATAACCTGGTATATACCTTGCAGAAGTAGAAAAAATGCTGGATAAACATGTCTGTGGATTTAAGAAATTGCACACGTGGCCTTCTGCACACAGTTCTTTCTATTCAACTAGAACTTTTGTATTTGCCATTGTGTGTTAAATTTATATGAATGGGGTAAAACAAATCAAAGGCAATAACTACTTGATTTTTACTTTTCCAGTATTTGACCTTTGAATTGGTTATCATTATTTTGAGCATTAATCATACTCACATGCTGCCAGGTGTTCCATTGAACTCATAAGAGGTTAGTCCTTGAGCATGTTAGGGAAGGTTTTTCTTGTATCTTGTTCTCTAGTTTGATCTTTAAGTTCTAGTCCTTGGATAATTGCTCTCTGTGGGAAGCATTAACAGATTGTTGGAATTTTTTTCCCCGTAACTTATTTTTTTCTATTGTAGATGGCTGGTAGAATGCTTAGAAGAATGTTCAAGGCTCTTATAAACCACTAACTTCTCTTTTTTAAAGGAGATCAGAATAGAGAAAGTTTGGAAGGAATATACATTTTCAGAACTATCCTTTTTGCTTAGAAACTCCAGCAGTTCTTGGCTTGGAGTCAAATTTGTCATTTAGTGAGGAGCAACTTCTTTATACATGAAAACCCACACACACACTGATAAGTCAATGTAGACAGCTCACATGTCTTGAAATTCCAGAGTATAAATGCCCTGAAAGTGTCATTTTCTCTGAATGTGTAGTGTGTGTGGGGGGGGATTTCTTCCTGCCATTGTAGCTCTGGGCTGCAGTGATTGTGCATGGTCTACACCCCCACATTGGGTGGGTTGTGTGCTTCTCCAGTTCTCTTCCTGACCCTTGATCTAGCAGTTTGCAAGATTAAACTAACCAGATCCTATGCACAGGGGACAAGGCAGAGCTGAGACAGAGACACTGAAAAGGTGGGTGGCAAACAGAGTAAGGAACTTAGGCTGTGAGTCAGACTGGGGAGCAAAACTGGGAGTTTGGCTTGGAGCTTTTGTCAGACATTTAAATGTTTCCAGGCAAGACCAGGAATCCCTGAGAACAATCAATGTGCTTGATCTGCCAAACAGCTTGGAGAGTGATTTAGGAGAGTGATCTAGGGACTGGTGAAGTTAGAAAAAAGAAGAAAAGGGTCTGAAAAGAAACTTCAGTGCCAACAGGAGAGCTTCTTAGGCAGTGATAGTGGGGGGTGAAGCTGAAGGAGATAACTGAAATTGATACAGAGTTTAGAATACAACTGGATGTCTAGGGTGGAAGACAAGGAAAATAAATCAAGCTACCAGAAAAGGAAAATGAGACTAGTTAATAAGACTACTGAATGAGAGAGAAGGCAGTGTGACAGTGAGCAGCAATGCACACAAGGAGAGGAGAGTTGGTTATGCAAAATGACCAGGAGTAGGATGAGAAATTAGAGTACTTCTGTGACTAATGAAGTGAGGAGCTTTGTCTTAGGAGCAACCAGGAGGACAGAGGAAGGTTGAGCAGCATGAGCATGCTGAATCAAGCTTGGAGCAGGTGGGGAACAAAGCACGAAAGTCTATTCCCAGTAAAGCACACTCTTCTATAGAGCCTGGCACTGGACCCCAGATCCAGGGCGTTTTGCTGTACTTTTCTTTCCAATATAGGCCAGGTTTCCATGACTTTGCAACATATGCTACCCCTGCCAGTTTTCTCTATTTATAGAAATAATAATAATGATGATGTGGCAGAATGATCTCCTTTAGATGTGATTGCACCTGATCAAAGACCCAGGAAGGTCTCGATTCCTACCAAGAGCTCAGACACCAGATACACATCAGGATTAAATTAAAGCTCATGTGTTACAGCATATTAGAGTATATAAACACTCGCAGTGTTCTGCACTGACATCTGTTTGATATTCTGTGCTTTTGCTGTGTTTGATAGACAGTACCAGTTCTCAAGCCAAAAATTATCATATCTACATGAGAAGTCAAAAGTTTGGTCAATTTATGATCTGGATCATACTCTCACATATGCAGTTGGGATTGTTAAGAGAATTTCATTTCAAGAAAACTGGGAACACCATGATGGCATACACAAAAATTTATTGGTTACAATAAACCATTAAGAGAATGCTGTCCAATAGATCTAGATGCGGTGGGACAGACTAGTGTCAACCTTAACACTATACTGAATTTTGACTCTTTTCCACACCTTGATAGTGGACCTCACCCTTAGTCCCCAGACACCTATGCCTGTGACAGTGATTTCCCTATTCTAGCTAAGTCTCATAAATCTTGACAGTGCTGAATAACTACCTACGCACCTTACAACTAAATCTTGTGAAGATTCACAAATTGCTATTCTTTCGCCTGTTTTTTTTAGGTAGCTATTTCAGAGCCTACCTATTAGATTAAGCTTTGCACAATATACTGGCAAAGGCACTGCCACCAGTACTTTTCCCAAATTCCAACCTCTAGAATATGCACCTAAGTGTGGGAAATGTAGCTTTAAGTATTAAACCAGGCGCTGTACTGTAATGACTTTAATAAAGGGTATTCTTTGGCTGAAAAAGCTCAGTGATTTCTGCTGAATTTTCCCCACTCTGACTAAAATACTTAAAACATTCAGTGGTAGTAGTATCAGAACTTAGATCTCTTGGTTTTGCACCTCTTACACATAACTGCATGTCCATGAATGCCCATTTATTAAGTTTGAAGCTTTTTCTGTTTCTCTAGTTCAATAAATATGTGTTTATTTCATGCAATGGGAAATAATTCCATTGAGGGTTTTTGAATTAACAAGTCTGTGAATTTTGCTCTTAGATGTTGTGCAGGGAACATGAGGCTACAGAACCTCATAAATGGACTGGGATCAGTCTATGGAATCTGACGTGTTGATCTATCCAGTGTTAAGCCAGCGGTTTGCACCGATACTCAGTGTTTTCATCCCTTGGCTTCCATAGCCTGACCTGAGACATGTACTTTGCATTCCAGGAGAACCATATGTACTTCACTACAATGGTTGCAGTAGCAGCTACACTTGGAGTGGATATGACCGTGCATAAGCCTGAGTACTTTCAACATTTAGGCTCATTTCAGACTGAGCACCCAAATGTTGGGAGCACTCCACGCCTGAGTTCTTTGGCTACCAGAGGGAATTAACAGTGCTCTTGACAGCTCTCATGGTTGCCCTGAGCATAGCATGAGTGAAACATCCAAATGGTATTGTGGAGAGTATAACAGAAAAACCTTTAAGGAGATTAAACTTCAGAACAATTTGGTTTATGTGTAGTTCCTGAATCCAAAACCTGAAAAATGAGGAGAAGGGAAAACAATCACAGTCAGCTCATTAAGTGAGGCAGAGGAAAAAAAAAAACCAAAATATATAATTGTTTAACTGGATATTACATCATGAGGTAGATGTGAATGATGTTGAGTACTCCAGCATTAATTTCTGCATTTCTAGACTTTGGAGTGTTAGACTTCATGACCTTTTAATGTAGATCTCTCTTTAGTTTTTTATATACAACTTTTAAAATCTGACAGATGGCAAGCTTTTGCAATTATTATCCCTTTATTTCCTCAGAATGTAGCCTAGTAGTTTGTAGAATAAATGCCTAAGGGAAATGTCGCTTTTTTCTGTAGTGCTAAGTCAGGCAACCATATGACTTCATAGGGCTTTTTCTGTTTGTGCTTTTTGTCATTCTGGGAAAGGGAGTTAGCTTGTCTCTGTATTATACTGCTGCTCTGCCTTAGGGAAAGACGGGACTTGGACAGGATCCAACTTTCATTTGGATTACGTCTCTCTTCCTTTCTCCCAGCATCACATTTGAAGTTCCTGTGTGGTGTGATCAAAACGCATATGATGCAGAGAGTCAGTCAGCTCTGCTACCATCAGCACAACTGTATACAATACAGATGGTACTAGGTATTATGGAGATACTATCTGACCATTAAAGAGAAGTAAAGCATCAAGTTTTTAATAAAACAGTTGTATCAGTGGGAGTGGAGAAACATTTTATCAGTGTAGACAAGGTAACACTTAGTAAAAAGCTTAAGGATTAATTTCTAAACTCTAGCTGATGTGGAGAAAGGAAAAGGAAAGTGTTTGTCTTCTGAAACCAAAAGGGTTTTCTTCCCAGGGCGCTGAACATTGTCACACAGCAAAATCTTCCTTTGGCTAGCATGCATTGCCTAACTCCAAAAATATTGCCCTAAAACAGTTTAGACAGAGGCTAAATCAGGCTTCCCAAAATTTGACCCTGCCTAGCACTGTCTTTGGAGCTAAGCAATGAAATTGAGAGCATCTCAATTTGTATGATGATGTATGATCAGACCCTTCCCTTCCCTCTCTCTTTCTCCGTCTTCAGATGTAACACAGCCCTTCAGTTGCAGTCTCCCTGTAGAATCTGTCTGGACCCTTTTTCGCTCTGTAAACTCAGCACATTCAGGTTTTGGTCTAGTTGGCAGGACTGCTGGCACATGAACTACTCTCAGTCCTCCTGATGTGCCTGGATTTGCCTGAAGGAAAAGAGTGTTGCTGTATGAACTAGTAAGTAGCAAGGGATAATCTTGACAAAAATAATTTCTACTAGCACTGTGAAATTGGGCATGATTTCTTTGATTACCTGTTTCAGAAATAATGTTTTTTCAAACTGCAGCAATGTGTGCAATGCCTACTCCGTTTAAGTTTTGAAAAACAATTATCATTCTGATGCTGTTTTCAGGTGCTTGTAGCTTTACTGAAGCATCTGAATTTCATTCTTCAACTTTTTCTGAAAGCTTCCCTACAAGTTATTTTTTCCACAAGGTAAAATGGAATAAAATCAAACTATATAAGTTTTAACAGCATATCACTTCCAAAAACTGGGTAGGTTTCCATTGTCACCTGAATTAAACTTTCTGGCTAAGTAATAAATTCCTCCTATGCCACAGAAAACTATTTTTCCCTTTTTAATTCTGCCAGAAAAAGTTTGTCTTGTATAATAAAATAGTGATGCTGTTCCACGTGAACCTAAGCACTATTGTTTGTTTAACCTATGATCCGATACAGCTTCCCAAAAGGATGATTACTCCAAAGCTGTCTAGACTTTTACAGGGTGTGAAGTGAGTGAAAATTCCCAGGGAGAAAGTGGAAGTTGATAGCTAATATCTAGTGTAATGGCCATAGGCTGTTTATTCTTGTCATATCATTAAAAAGGAAATATCCTGCATACAGTTAGTATTAACTATCCTCTGCTTAGTTATTGCAAAATCATGTTTATCAGGGAATTCAGCTGGCAGGCTCTCTAAGAACTCTTTTTGGAATTGTGGCCTTGAACAGCTCCCTTCTTGTTTTCAGTATGGAAGAAAAATTTCTACAAATGCTCCGCAAACTTGCTTTAGTATTGCAGCTAATAACAAAGAAATCTATGCAAGAGAGAAACACAGTTCTGCAATTGTTCCAAAACTATATTCTTTTTGGCAGTCAGTTCAGGCTTTGCCCTCTATCAAGTTATTTTGGAGACTACTTGATCTAACAAAACCCAAAGCATTCACTTGCTTTTTAAATGCTGCCTTGTTGTTTAACAAGCACCACCCTTTATCAAAGGAACAAGAAGCTTCTCCTGCACAAGTAACATGAAATGAAGTTGAAAAATTATCTGCCATTTGTGTGGGGGGGGAAAATTTATGAGATTTTTGTCATGGTCAACAGGGAAGATTAATGGAAGTTGGGACTTGAGTCAATCAGTGTTGAAACACACCGAACCAATTAATTAAATGGAAAGAGTTAGCAGCGCCAGTATCAATAAATACAAATGAATATTGATGCAGATTTGTAAGATTTGGAGTGGGGGAAATGAAAGAATGTAGAGAACAGAAAATGCTTAGAGGGAAAGAGTTTTACTACATTTCTGCTGATGATCTTCCAGAAGGATTTGGCACTGAAGGGAGTACTGTGCTAGGACCTCTACAGAAAAGCTGTATTATTTTTCTGTAATATATCTGCTCTGGATTTCTCTTATTTTTAAGTTGTAGTCTTCAGACAGCTTTACTCCTTTTGGGTTTGTGTTATTTATGTTATCGACTCATAATAGAGAACACACGTAAATTACTATGTTTAATTGCATGATTAAGGCAAAGTCCATGATTTGGAATCAGAAATGTACAGACCAAAACCACCATGGGATAGTTAATATATATGGATGTTGCCTTTTGCCCAGATCAATTATTCAAATGGTGGCAGTTCCTCATAACTGTATAATAAGACCATCCTTTTGACTGGGGAAATTTCTCTAGAATAGTTCACTTCCTGAATTTTTCAAGAGACCCTGTTTATAACTTGAGAAAAGAAGGTTATTGATGATGATACAAGTCTTAGAACTGCAATTAGGCAGGTCTCAAGAGATGTTTAGGTTTAACTAATGCCATAGATGTGTATTTGAAGAGCAGGAAAAAGTACTGGACAGTGCTTGAAGGGGGTCTGACTGTCACAGTGAGGAGTAAAATAGTGAAATACAAATACCGAGGATTAGTAAGTTGTGTACAAAGACATTAAATTTCTCACATCAAAGAAAGTGGTGCTCAAAACCAAATTCTAGAGTCTGGCGTGGTATAGGAAGAGTATCTTATTCAGATTAGAGAGTCTACAAAACTCTGGAAAAAAATAACTGGTTATAAAAATCATGGGGCATTTTTTGTCTTTCAAATGACTGAAAATGGGAATACAAACTCAGACAAAGAAAATGAATAATTTGTGTCTTTCTCCCCACTTCCTGGCCACAGCACTAGAAAAATAACTGAGAGATATACACACACTCATAAAATTTGGAAAAAAATAAGAAATTATCTTAAGAACTTGATGTCTGCATGGCAACTAGTTATCTTTGGGGTACAGATTGCTTTCATAAAGGAAAACTGCTGGAAGGGCTCAAAACAAGGTTCCTAGTATAGCATCTTAATTGAAATAAAGTGTCCCTCTGAGCTGGGATGTGTCCCTAAAAAACAGAAGAAAACAGAACAGAGCATCATGCAGTTAAATCCATCTTGTTGTATCTCAGCTTCAGGAAGTTGGTGGATGGTATGACCTCAGAGAAGTTCATCTCACTGCTAAGGGGAATTGTTCAGCTAAGTGAGAGCAGACAGGAAAACAAGCAAACAAACTACCACCAGCAACAACAACAACAAAAACCACTGCTTCTAATTACAGACTGAAGTGAAAAGGATCAAAATTAACTCTCTGGGCCTGATGCATTTGCTAATAAAATCATATATTCTACAACTAACACAATTGGGAGCAGTTTCAAATTTCATTTCTCTTTTCTAGTTCTAAGAGGCACCTTTTTATTGCTTTATAATGACATGAACATCAAAAATACTCAATATTTTCAGAAGTTAAGTAAGAAAATAAGCTTACTTGCTGCCTTCCCCACTTTCCCAGCAATGGAGCATCTGTATATAAATAAGAACACAGTTTTGACCAGTATTGTTAAAAATGAGGGGGTAATATCCATAGTTTAGCAAAGAAATAGATTTAAAATTTTAAATCTAGTGTGGTGGCAATAAGAAAACTGACTATGCCAAAAAGATTGGCACAAATACAACCACACGGTCTGCTGAATTTTCATTCCCTTCTTCATCCTTAGAACTCTTGAACTGACCTACTGCATCCCAACAACACCACAGAAGTGCACATAGCACATAGCAATGCTTTTGGGTTTAGATATCCTATTGTTTTCAGGCATGCTAAGTTTCATCAAGGCAACCATTCTAGTAGGCAATATATATGTGTGCTGAATCGTGTGAAAGTCAAGGTGCAGAAATGTGCTGGTTCTTTATAACATTTTTGCTGTTCTTCACAGAGCTAATATATTATATTGGCATGAACACTTGTACGACTGCACCTTCACTAGGGAAATCCTAATATTTCAACTTTTCTGGCATATTTAAAACATGCAAAATACTCTTTAAAAGGAAAAAATACCAATAAAAATCTCTCTTTATTATTCTCCTTTATCATTAAAAGAACACCAAGACTCTGAGGCTAGGGAAGGATACAGCAGAAGTCCTTTCTCAGCCACCCCTCAGATCTGTGCTTTCCTTGCCTGCTCATACCATCAGAGAAGAGCCTATTTAAAAAAAGAGGCTCTAATAATCTCTTGAGATTTTTCCTATTAATTGCATCCATGTGTAAGAATAGGAGGAATTTATAGGTAATACTTTATGCTTCATAACAGTTAAGAATGGATGAGAGTGTCAACTGTTTTTTGTGAATGTAACCCCCCTAAATCTCCATCAGTCATTAAGGAGAATTCATCAGAAAGTGAAAATGAACTAGTGAGAGTATGATTGTCATATGCAATAGAATCATAGACTGGTTGGGGTTGGAAGGGACCTTCAAGATCATCTAGTTCCAATCCCCTGCCATAGGGGTATAGTTTTGCTAGAGTTTTCTAATTTTAGAGTTTTATGCTATATTAATTCCTTATTAATTCCTCACTGTAGATTAACATAAACTGCATAATTCTTAGTGTATTATTAGAGTGTCTAGATGGCAAAGGGTGGCTTATACAAAATGAGACTTGTAGGTGCTCTTGATTTCTTCGCACTGTTGAACAGTTTGCTTAAAAGAAAAAGATAAAATCCTGTGTTCACCCTACATGAGAGCATAGAACTAGTGGAGATGTTTTTATGTTATGGTTGAAGAGAATTTCTGCACTGGATGCTGTTGGGAATGATGGAGTTTTGTCAGCTCCATGGTGTGTCTCTATTTAAGACACTGGGCTGGGAATTTCACCAAGAAATTCACCTTTAGGACTTCTGTCTTCCCTACATCTCAACCAAAAACTAAGCTAAACTAGTGGGAAACTACATAACCCACAGCCACAGTAATAACCAAGAATTTTTAATTTTAGAGCAGCGGTAAGCACCCAAATGACATTTTTAAGCATTTTGTGTTTGCTCAGAGAAGACTGGGTTATCAAAGTAAGGTTCTTATAAGTTAAGCTTTGTAACAGCTCAAGCAGACAGTTTTATCCGATCAGGATATGTGAGGAGTTTCTTCAAAGAACTCAAAAAATAAGCCCAGTGTCCTGATCCCCAATCTTATGCCCTGCAGAGGGGATGTATCCCAGTGGCTTCCTGCAGCAAGTGACAGTAAATGACACTTCTGTTCATTACCATATTAAATGGGACAGTGCTTTACACTCTTATTCAGAGACACTTTGCTGGATTGTTCAGCATAATTAGTTAAAAACATACTACTTTATCTTCAGCAGCACATAGCTGATTAATTTCCTAGCTTAGAAGACACAGCTGTGTGAGGATAAAAGCCTTCTTTGTTTGAATGAACAGAAAGTGTCTCATAGCTTTTCAAATTACTTCTTTTAAAGCAATCTAGGTAAATGAAGACAGAAATACCTGTTCAATATTTATTCATTGAAAAGCAGAAAGATTTCTGCTATGTCTTGTTTTTGAAACAATGTTAAAAGCTGTCCAAGTGTAAGTCTATTGAGTCTAATGAGTTGTCATCGGAGATGAATTTGGTCCTGGTATCTCTGTTTTCACCTGCCAGGAAAAAAATGTTTTTAATCTGACTTTACATATTAATCACTCACAGGCAAGGAGACAAGTCCTGGAACAATTCTGTCTTCTTTATATGGACTTTCTAATTCAGTTTGTTATATAATGAGGTGAGAGAAAAGTCAAGATCACTCCATTTTTGTAACAGCTTCGAGTCGATTCCACAGATTTTATCACGTTTATCCCCAAACTCAAGAATTTCTTGTTGGATTAATCATTGTCTAAGAAAATGTATAACTTTAAAAGTATATTTGGAGGATGGAAAAAGTAAAAACACTTTGGAAATTCATTAGCTGACTTGTGTGCAAGATTTTGTTTTAAAAGAAACTGGGAGCGCTTTTAAACATCTTGACCTTCAGATTGGTGGGAAAAGTGCTTCATTCATGCTCTGCCTAGATACCTCTGGCAAGATACCTCTGCCAGCCCTGAGAAAGTGGCATGCAGCATCTGGGCAAAGGGAACTCTGGACTGGCAGTGACCATGGAAGGGCTCAGGAGGCAAAGCTGTGCCCTCCTCAGGCCTCCCCTCAGATCATGCCTCCCTACACCAAACCTTCAGGCATGCCTGACAGGCTCTGGCTCCCTGCACCCAGATTAGAGGGAAATATTTTGTATTTAGAAAGCAGTCATCTTCCATCTACACTTACCCATGGCCTAATCCTTGGAAAATATGTAACTTGCACAGTCTCATGGCTTTCAAACTCAATGTCGATAGCATGCATCTTCTGGAGAGCTTTAATTTAAGACTAATTCTGACAGGCAGCCTATCTTGGAAATTTGGTTAAAATGATCTTTCTTGATCTGAAGAACTTTCCTCGTTAATGAAAACTTGTCTCTATTAGATGAATTAACTTGCCGATATAGTTGAAATTATTTGGTTTTTTGGCTTGTTCCAAACCCATAATGTTATATAATGGAGATTTAAAGATATTGCCGTTTCGAGATTGTTGTATTTTTGTGACTAATTTCTCTTTAAAAAAAGAGATTGGTTTCTCTTCCCTCACTGTGATGGAATAATTGGTGGGCTGGCATGAATGAGTCATGAGCTGCATACATCAGGGCTACTTGAGACAACTTAAAGTCCTTCAAACCTCAGTTGGTAATTAAAAATGAGATTATAGGTATGGTCCTTAAATTCTGATTAGAAATCACTTAAAATAATTATCGAAGCAACGAATGCAATTTGAAATATTCTCATCCTGGTAGGCAGCAACTAATCCAAGTTGGTGAGCAGAAATCTCCATAAAATATTCTCGAATGCAATAATGTAAAATTTCACATTATGCGTTTAAAAAGAAATTATTGCTCAGATATACAAGAGTAAACCAAAGTAGATGGAACCAAACCTCAGCAGTAAGTTAACAGTCATACAGTGTATAACATTATGTGTTATGTCCTCTGTTATACTATATAGAATTACTAATACTATATTGTCTTTAATATTTTAAATATCACTTTGATAAATCAGCTATATTTAGGCATAACTGCTCTAAATTCATTATCATTCATTTATTTCACTTGCAAAACACCCATATGATTTCATTATGTGAGCCTATTTGCACCCTCATCTCCTTAGATTTTAACCTGCTTTTTTCTTCATGTATCCAATTATTTCCTCCTTTTATTTTACCTGTTTTGATTTCTGCATCTGTGAAACTCTGATTGAGAATCACAGTTGTTTGGGAATGTACTGAGAAATATCTGCTTGGGCCCACTGTAAAGTCTGGGGATTGTTTTTTTGGAGATCCTTTACTTTCCCCCAAAATCTTCTAAACAGTAATGCACACATTATGGAGTACAGTTGTCATCTCAAGGCAACCTTCCATAAAGTATTGACCATTAGTGCACTATCTGTTCTACTGCATCACTCACATGATTCATCAAGAGCTGAGAAGGAACAGTTTGGTTTTTCTGGCTAGTACACAATCATCCTTAATGTATTTGCTAAGATTTAAATTCAGTGTCAAGTATTGCAAGGATTTCAGACAATGCAATGTCATTAAAAGCTTTTGTACTGACAGTGTCTTTATCGAAGGCTATAGTTTAAGCAATATGTATCTTACAGCTTCCTATTATGATTTTTTTTTGTTCATTCCCACCTGCTTTTGCTTAGAATCCACATTGCCTTGGAAATAGATTTGCAGACTTGTCCTGTGCTTATCATTGTGTAGGAGGCAGAGCAGTACTGTGACCATATTTTATTTTTGCAGTGAACCAGTTTTTGCTTCTTCTCCAAGTCTGTGAGCTATCAGGATTTGTAAGGGAAAAGAGAAAAAAAAGAAATTAAGTAACTTTCTGTCAACAGAAATGAGAGCAGCAACCTGTATTTGTGCTCCTCCTGAATTATTATTTTTTTAATTATAAGGTATGACAGGATGAGAAGAGAGCTTCTTCTGAAAATGTATAAGAAGTTACATCCATCTCTAGGGCACATTCATGCTCTTTTCCAGGAGGGCTATGTTCATTTGATGGAGCCACATGCACACCTTTTGTCCCAGCTGTTTCCTGTTGTGGTTTGTGTTGACCCATTTTATTTTGTACTACAGAAGACCAGGAAAACATTGGCAGGATTACATGCATATGTTAAAAGTTCCATAAACATAGGGAAGGATTTTTGTATGTGAATTTTGCTGACCCAAGGACCAAACTGACTCTCAGAAAGCTGCAGCCTAAGGATGTCAGAGCACATCTTCCTCTTTGACACTCATGCCTGTCCATAGAGGGTGACTGTGAAAGGCTATGGCTTTGAAGTGTCCTCATGCCCTTGTGCTACCCAGAAAGGTGGTGGAGTCACCATCCCTGGAACTGTTCAAGAAATAACTGGACATGGCACTTAGTGCTATGGTTTGGTGGTGTTTGGTCAAAGGCTGGACTTGATGATCTCAGAGGTCTTTTACAATCTTAATGATTCTATGATGTGAGAAGGAAGCCTTTGGAATCAATTGACTTACCTATGGAGAGCTGTAGGTCAATTCAGTAAAGGAGCACACAAGAAATACATGTTAATTCTTTATTTTGGGCTTTTTTAGGCTTAGATAGGTTTCTTATAATTATTATAAAATAAAAATCAAAGGGACAGAAGAAAAATGCCTATTTCAAGATATTTCACCTAGAACTTCTAGCCATGCATATGCTAGTTTGTATTCATATCTCTTACTGATCTCTATAGAAGAAAAAAAGTACTGCAAATTTCCTTGACTGAACGAGGTAAAATTACTTTTTAGGTGTATTAAGTTGAAATATGTGTGTTTAGTGGTAGACTATCTGGCTATATATTTATAGATCTTTACATCACTTTACATACTTTTTTATAGATATAGATCTTTACATAGTTTTTCTGTCCTTAAAAATATAGGTGCTCAAAAGTTCTTTGTAGAATGTGTCATAAAAGGCAACAGTCAAACAGCACAGGTATGCAGCTGCTGGAGCTCTTAACAATATTTATTTTATCTTTATAAATATATATTTATTTTGCAGTTAATCTCTAACTTCTTTTTCCTTTTGAGATGACTGAAAAAATAGGGGAAGGTAAACTACTTACCGATTTATGACTTTTTTTTTTTAAATGAGGTAGATATTCCTCTAGAACCTTGTGAATGTGTCAGAATATTTTGACCACTTGTTCTGTATACTATATCTTTTTCCTTTACTGTCTGAAGCTGTTGACTTCTAGGAAATCCATGTTGAAGACCCTCCCATAAGGACTGTTTCATGGCAAGCTTATAATTAGTAAGTCAATGAATTTCTGATGCATGATAGAAAATATTTTCATTCTTGATTTGTTACAGAAACAAGCTTCGAATGAGTTAGATAAAGACTAATAATAAACATACATAAAAATGTGCTATAGTCTAATGAAATATTGAGATTGAATTGTGTGCTTTATTTTATTTCTTCCTTCCCTCAACTTCATGGGTATGTTGCATTCTAAAGAGATCCATTATAAAGCAGAGCACCTCAATTTAATAGGTATGCAACATAACATCAGCTTTGGAAAACTGTCATTCTTACATTGCACCTTTGCCAAAACATTGCTATCAAATTTAGAAAAACTAATTTAGAATTTTTAATAGAGAATGTCAGAAACAAATCAGAGCTTGTTGATGAAGTTTTCATGTAAGATCTATTATAGCTGAGAATCCCAGATTCTCAAACATCACTTTTCTTGCTGAGCCAGCTTTTAAACCAAAACACATGGTGTTGGCTAGATTACACAATTCCCAGTGGAGTAATAATGAGACACAGGGAAAAAAGTCCTTGCTCCACTCTGTGTCCAGCTTCCCCCTTTGAACTCTCATTTAGCACCTCACATGGGATGCACCTGGCTTGCTTTCAAGCCTTTCCACAAATACATAATTTTCTACAAAAGGCTTCAGTCCTACTGGCTCCACTGTAGATTTCTAACATAAAGTCACACCCTTACCGCCCAACAAATTGGACATGACATTTACTGGGTGGCTTCAGTTGTTCCTTCTAGCCAGGAGGAAAACATCAGAGTATGGCCAGTACATGTCCACAGGAAGTGCACTCAGTGTCTGCACAAACTTTTGCTTCCAGTCTGGGAACATGAACGATGATAAAGAGCTACAAGAAGACCTCTGATCCCTTCTAATATCTACTCCTGTCAGGGAATTTATTCTCTCCAACAGAAACTGTTGCCACTCCGAACCACATCTGGGGCCACCTCAGCAGCCGCAACTGGTAATTTCTGCAGATCCTTCTTTTAGACAAGGTGTGAAATCAGCCTGTGAGTGCAAGGCCAGAGCAGCACTTGATGCACCAAGCAGAGTTCCAGCACAGGATGTTCTGACTCACTGTCCCCACGGGGCTGTCTGGTCTCTGGCCTGGTGCTTCTCACTGCCCTCTGTCTCCTCATCCTTTTTCCACCCTGCTGCCTTCAAAGGACCTTGCACAAATGTTTTGGCTCTTTTCCTTGAGGTCTGTGTAAGTACATTTCCAGGAGTCTTTCTTCCTCCATTTTTGAGTCCTGAGACCCTAATCTATGCCTGTGTCATTTAATTCCTGACTTATTTAAAGATATGATCTGTACTTGTTGGCAGAAATGTAAGTTTTGATCTGAAGCAATGGGTTAACATGTTTTGTGTGTTGTGTACTACCAGCAGAGACTACAACATATAAAGAGTAGTGCTTCACAATTAAAGACATTGCAGCAGCACAGCCCTCCATGACATTACATACTCTAATAGAGGAATACTATACAAAAAAAAAAATTACTGCTGAAAAATCCTATTCACTATGCACAAAATTAGCATTTAATATATGCTCAGATGTCTATAAAAATTAATGAAATGTCAATTTGAGATCTGAAAATACATTGTTAGATTATATTTTAATATGAGCAGGTGAAGATGAAATACATTCCATATAGTGAAATAAACAGAAAAGTCTGCAGCACTTGCTTGCCAAGCATACTTGCAAATTATTGCATTCAAGTTGAAGGGGTGAAGTATTTAGGCCATCTGAAAACTAATACCATTTTTAGCAGGATGCATGGTAAAAAGGATACACTGCTTCAACTGAGAGATGCATTCTTATTTCCATAAGAGTCAAAATTAAGAGGAATTACTGACAGAGATTTCAGCACCTTCTGTTGGTACAGTCTGATGATAAAGTGTGCTAATGGAAATCAAACAGTATGAGTTGAAAGTAGCTGTAATCTTAATGCCCATTGACAGCTCTAAAATCACTGACATTAACTGTAATATAATTCAGACAGGAGAGGGTTTAAGCCATTGATGGGAAGATGGGGAAAGGGGGAATTAAATCACATTTTCTTTGGGAAGCTGCATGTGATACAGTGCTTTGTCTTTCATACCTGCTCTCCTACTAAAAAGAAATCTCAAAATTAGTAGTAGTAGTAGTAGTAGTAGTAGTAGTAGTAGTAGTAGTAGTAGTAGTAGTAGTAGTAGTAGTAGTAGTAGTAATATTGGCCAGTTTCAACTACATTTGGCAGAAAACTAAAGTTTTCGGGGCTAATTAACTTTGTCAACTCTTATGCAGCCATGACACCTTTACAGTAGCCCCAGAAGAAAAGGCTGATGTTAGCTCACCAAGCAATGCTGAGTCTTATAAATGGCCTCCATATGCTTTGATATTTCTTATACCCTCTAACACAACAATCAGCCACAGGGCATTGACCTGTAGGAAGACAGACCATTGGGTTTGGTGGCTGCTGAACTAGTGCTTTAGTGAGATGTTGCTGACAAATTTAATGCTAAAGTGTCAGTAGAAATATGGCATTTCAGTGTATCTTGTGAAATAGCTGAGTGTTGATTTTATTTTATTTTAAATCAACTTTGTATTCATAAGTGACTTGTTGAACAATATACACAACACAACACTTTCATGCTTTCCTAACAGAAGAAAGCAAGTTGCCACCCATGCCTTTTCTGTCTGAAGCTGTAACACTGGTTCTGTGGTTATAATTCCATCTTAAAAACTGATATACAGAACTATTTTCATGAAATCCAGGATTAGGAGTGTCAGGGAAAGAAATGAGCAAGAATACGAGATGTTAGGCAAAACTGTTGCTAAGAAGGGTCACTCTTTATCAGTCTCCAAAAGCTGGTAGTTGAACTTTAAAGGTTGTGTATGCTTCAGAAGGCAAAAGCTATGCTTCAGCAAATCTTAGGCTAAGTGACAATAATCTTAAATGTATATTGCCCATTTCTATAAAAAGAGCAGTGAAAAAAAACCCAAACCATCAAAAAACCTTAAAATCATGCTTGCCTAAGGATTTAGGAAAAAAGGTGACTTGTGGGTGGATGAGATTTAAGCATCATATAAATAAGCTAAGTGTCCTGAGGCAACTTGAATCTCTTTAAGAAATGGAATTGACACAGAGGAATCAACGGTTATAGCAAAGCTTACAGACACTCTTCTGGAATAAGTAATGAAAAAAAGATCATTTCTGACTTGGCAATCGAACGTTATATGCAGTCTTAAAGACAACAAAGGACAGCATTGCTGTATCTCATTGATAATGTGTTGTGGCCTTGTGATATCTTTATTTTTACAGAATTTCTGCCTGAGGGTTCAAGTACATTAAGGTCAATTACTTGAGTATCATTTTTGTCTTTTATGTCTCACAGAAATTGCTTTGCAATGACAATTAAATATATCCACTCAAGGAAAAAGTGTAGGTAAAAACAGGACAAGGTCTAAGATACATTAAATATCACACAGTTTTAATAAGAATATATTTAGCAGCATGTGAATATTATTTACTATAAAGTACACACCTGGAGTACTGTGTCCAGTTCTGGGCCCCTCAGTTCAGGAAGGACATTGAGGTGCTGGAGCAGGTCCAGAGAAGAGCAACAAGGGTGGTGAAGGGACTCGAGCACAAGTCCTAAGAGGAGAGGCTGAGGGAGCTTAGGGTTGTTTAGCCTGGAGAAGAGGAGGCTCAGGGGAGACCTCATCACTCTCTACAACTCCCTGAAAGGAGGTTGGAACCAAGTGGGGGTTGGTTTCTTCTCCCAGGCAGCTATCAGTCAGACAAGAGGGCATGGTCTTAAGCTGTGCCAGGGGAGGTTTAGGTTGGATATTAGGAGGAAATTCTTTACAGAGAGGGTAATCAGGCATTGGAATGGGCTGCCCAGGGAAGTGGCGGATTCTCCATCCCTGTAGGTTTTTAAGATGAGATTGGATGTGGCACTTAGTGCCATGGTCTAGTAACCACGGCAGTGTTGGATCAAGGGTTGGACTTGATGATCTGAGAGGTCTTTTCTATGATTCTGTGATTCTATCATAAGAAAATCTTCAGATACAGCATTCAGGATTCTTGACAATATCAAGCAATCATACTTGGAAATGAAGTTACTTTCCTTCTCAGTATTCTTTTCAAGAAGCACTTTTCAAGAGAAGCTGCTTTGATATTTATTTAAGCAGTTAGAAAATAAAGCCTCAGGTTGTGACAATACATGCATATCACTAGCTTTTCCTTCAAATTGACAGCCAGTGCATCCTTTCAACAAGTCTCAGATAATTTGTAGTTAACTGGCCACATTAAATATTTAAACTCTCACAATTAGTATTTGCTCTTTTCAAGGGAAGATACTTTGCTACATCTTGCTCTCCTTCAGACTTTCAGTTCATACTGACAAAAGGAGTTAACACTTTACTAAGGTTTCAGCCCTGCTGTCCATCACTTTACCTTCTGATAAATAGGAGCAATTTACCTAGTGACCAGAAAATGTATTCTATTCAGAAAGAAGATATGACAGTCAAAAGAATTGCAGTGGCTACAGAAGTGTATGCTCTCCCCGGCCATGTGAGTTTGCAGATCTTCTTTCCTTGACTGTTTTTGATAAGTTTAGCACAATTCAGATCCTATTTCTGATGTGGGGCCATAAGACTATTCCTATAGTGTTTACCTGCTAGAGCTCTGTTAGAAAGTCTCTTACAGTTTCCTTTGTTTAGCATTTGTCTTTCATGTCTAGACTGCTGGAAACCCTGAGGCATAGGCCTAAGGCAAAATGATCATGCTATTCTTGCTGGAATCAGGAAAGTGAGCATCTCCCAAGTGAAGATAGTTTCCCTTTCCTTCCTTTTCTTCATCTTTAAATTTTGTTCTTTTGTCCAATGTAATATCAAATATGTAAACTGTGGCACGTAACTATTATTCAAGTGAAAAAACCCCATCTTTCTGCATTGTTTATTCTATTCTTGCATTTTGTTTCTTCCTTTAAATCTTCCTTAAGAGGCTTTCAGAAATCCATTTAGTTTGACTCAATTTGAAATATAAATAGCAAACAGATCACTGTCCCAAATATCATGTGTGCAACTCTCTTTAGCACCTAAAGAGCAGCCGGTATGTGCCTGGCACATGCACAGGGACGGGAGTCTCTGCAGACTAAGCTGATTTAGACACACATCATGAGACCAACACGTCAGTCAATTGCCAGTTTATACACTGAAAAACTCCTAACTGGTAGTAAAGGAGAAAAGTTAATGATAAATTACCATGGAGTAAATTTTTGCTTACTCCATGGTCATGTATATTTTTATCATGTTACAAGTTAACTTCTTAATGGCTCCTGCAGTAACACATTCTGTTAAGTAAAGATCAGTATTTCCCTAGAGGAAGAGATCTGTATCACTGTTAAAGTACCTGTCTTTTCTACCAGATCTTTAATGTAAAGATTTTTAAGAAAACAGATCAATTTAGTTATTGTGATTTTAATACACTTCACCCTTGTTTCTGGGCTATGTTATGTCTTAAATTACCAAAAATATTACGTGGAGGATAACCTGTGTACTCTTATCTCACTTATGCTTCTGCATGGTTCAAGATGTCTTGGAGTTGTAAATCCTGGCCTAAAATCATGCAGGCTCAATCTGTTCGTATCACTATCTTTTTTATCTTTGCAGAGACATGGAAAGCTTATATGTAGAACTGATAGGATTCAGGAGGTATTGTTATCAAAAATAAATGGCTGAAAATAAATTTATGCTTTAGCAAGAGATATTTGTTTAATAAATTCTATAACATTTTCCAACAATGTAACAATGTCTTAGACTTCTTTATTTAATGATTAAATCACAGTGCATGATCTATACAACAAAATCACATCCAGAAAAAGTTTTATTATTTTATATCTTTGCATAGGAGCATCTATTTTGATATTATGCTTCTAAGGAAGACCACCTGTCTTCAGGTCCAATTTTTGAATGGGTAAAGATATATCCATTAATATGATTTGACCCAATGATTAAACTTCAGAATAAAGAAGGAAAATAAATTACTTGTTTCAAAAGAGGTTTGAAAAAGGTTATTTTTCTATTCCCTTGTGATATCAGCAAGCCATGTTCAGTTGCCTGAAACACTTTGTAGGAGTCAAGTTTGAGTTTTCTCCTCAGTTGTCTGGAATAAACAGACTGAAGATCCAGAGTGCAGGCAAGGTGAGAAGGGACATGTAGGCACAATGCTCAGAAACTGGCAGTTGTTCACTTTTCCAGTAGCTTAGTCCAGTTAGCTCTTCACTTTTCACTGTAGCAGATACATTTACTCTCAATTTTCTGATCGTCACACTAAAGTACTTGCATGAAGATTTATTATGTGGGTGAAAAGAATGTGACTTCTTTTCCAAAATAGAGACACAGGTAAAAAGAAAGCTGATTTGTTAACTTTCGTTCCTGGTGTCAAACTTCGTGCTCAGAATTCTGAAGCTGATTTTACGTAGCATTTTTACTTCTCTTGGAAGATGTTATCTTTAAGTGAGCCTTACCATTCCAGTTACTATATCTTTAAAAAGACCTCCAAAGAAGGCATATTTCAACACTTTTGCATTTTAGAAGTGTAGTGTATGCTACAGGTCATGTTGGAAAAAGAAAATGTACTACCTACTAGAAGCCATTTTGATCATGGAACTTTATACAGCATTCTTTTTTTCTGATCATAATCCGCTGCATCACGAAAATAGTTTTTTATCAGTATTAATTTTTGTTACAAGCAGGTGAAGCAAGAAAATGTATTAATGAGGTGGTATAAAGTAGGATTAAGTGGAATCATTCCTCAAGGATTATCAGAACAACCTTGTATCTCACACAGCCTTATATCATTATATCATGTGGAAACAGCTTCTATTTTATGAGATTATTTTTACTTCCTAACCCTTACCCTCTCTCATTACTACAGACACGTTTTGCTTGATGTTAGTAATTTAACCACTTAGTAGCTTAACTACTCTGCATTTAGCCTTACGAGGCATTTTGACTTCATCTGATTTTTTAAACATGATTTAACTATTAACCACTACATCATCATTTTATTTTTACATTTAGATAATATTTTCCATTTTCTTCCCCATGTAGATTAGTAAAGCTCTTTTAACATGATATGGTGCAGGGGGTTTCTGTGCCTGAGTTTTGGTAGTGGGGGGGTTACAGGGGTGGCTGCTGTTAGAAGCTGCTAGAAGCTTCCCCTGTCCAGTGGAGCCAATGCCAGCCAGCCAAGGCCAAGGCCAAGGCCAAGCCAATCAGGAGTAATAGTAATGCCTCTGTGAAAACACATTTAAGAAGAGAAAGATATTGCACAGAAAGAATTCCAGACAGGGAAGAGCAGAGCAAGAACATGGGAACAACAACCCAGGTCAGTGCAAAAGGAGGGGCAGGAGGTGCTCCAGGACCGTGGTGCAGCCCATGGTGAAGCAGCTGTGCCCCTGCAGCCCATGGAGCACCATCAGAGTGCAGAGACCCACCTGCAGCCCATGGAGGAGCCCATGCTGGAGCAGGTGGATATCTGTGATCCTGTGGGAGGCCCAGGATGGAGCAGTGTCGTGCCAGAGACTGGTAGTCCCTGGAGAGAGGAGCCCAAGCTGGAGCAGGTTTTTTTTCCAGGGTAAAACTTGTGGCCCCTGTGGGGGACCCACACCAGTACAGCTCATTTGTCAAGGACTGTACCCCGTGGAGGAGTGACCCACGGGACAGCAGTTTCATGAAGAACTGTTGCCTGTGGGATGGAATCACACCAGAGAGGTCCATCAAGGACTGTCTCCTGTGGGAGGGACCCCATGGGAGCAGGGAGAGGACTCCTCTCCCTGAGCAGTGACAGAAACAACAACTGACCGTAACCCGCATTCCCTGTCCCCCTGCACTGCTGGGGGGGAGGAGGGAGAACATGGATGGAAGGGAAGGGTGGGGGGAAGGTGTTTTTAAAATTATTTTACTTCTCACTCTTTTGCTCCGATCCTGTTTGTAATAAATTTAAGTAATAACCCCACTTTGAGTCTATTTTGCCCATGAAGGTAATCAGTCACTGACCTCTCCCAGCTCTTATCTCAACTCATGAATCCTCAGCTGGTTTTTTTTCTCTTCTCTCTCCAGTTGCAGAGGAGAATGAGAGTGTGGCTTTAGTGGGTACCTGGCATCTAGCCAGGGTCAACCCGCTACACACGGTAATTTTTTTCTCCTTGAACTGATGTCTGTTAAAGGTTTTTTTAACAGCAAGTTGTTGCAATGTGTCCTGCATATTCAAGACCATAAATGCAAGAAGATGCTTAGAAGATCATCTGAAAGAAGTATCAAATATCTGTCAATGCATACAGCATTTTTGATGACATAATTCTTGGCCAAGATGAATGATTTTTCCATTTTTGTCCTGTTCTTTAAGTAGAATACCAAACCCATTTATATATCTGTGCCTGTGACATTAAAAAACAGTTGTGATTCTTAAGGAACTGTTGAGAACCTGAGCTGATTGAGCAGAGGCTAGCAAGGTAACCACCTGCTCAGCATGCTAGAGAAGTCTCAAACTGCATAGTCAGCGTAAACCTTAGTTTATCCAAGAATTATAACAGCCTAATTCTAGATATGACACAAGTGCTGTGTGTGATACATCATAATAGTTTATCTGTATATTCAATTGTCTAATATGCATTTGGCTGATAGTTGGAAAATTAATCAAGGCTGTACATCTCTAAGCCATGTCACCATTCTGAGTTCAATGTGCTCCTTTCTGATGGAAAATTCATGATCCTTAAAGATCCATCCATTGTCCAAAGTTAAGATCAGCTGCAAATAACATGTAATTTCCAAAAATTTTCAATGCTGACAGCTCAATAACCTTCCTAAGAAATCTCTTTCATTGCTTGCCTCTTCTTACAGGCAATTTCCACCCAAACCAAAATGCCCAGCCTAAGGCCTTGCTTTGCATTTACGAGATTTTCATCCTACTACGTCTTCTCAGAGCAGCAGGGACAAGGTATGAGGACTTCCTAGATTAAAGTGTTCAACAATTCTCATCAGCTATTAGCATTAGGAAGCCTCCACCTGGTCAAGCTCTGCACAGCCAGGGAAAACAAAGACAATTACAGTGTCAGTGTTTTCTAAATAGCCACTTTTGCAGAAAATGGCTTTTCTTTTATCTAATAAAAGTGTGGTTGAATGTAATTTTGTTCTTTTAAGTAAACTGTTTTCTAAAAGAGATACAATTACCAAATCACAACTCAATCTGTAAAGAGACAACGTTCAACAGGTTCCAAGAAGTAGACCCAGGATTATCTTTTGTGTTTTTCAAAGCAGTCTTTCAAGTGACACTGCACAGTAACAACTGAGTTGCATTCTTTGTACATAAACTTAGTCCTTTGAGATTTGCAGCATCAGATAGCCCTCTCATCTTCTTTTGTTGTTAGTAGAAAGTAGAGGGACTGAATTGTTTTCTGGCTGCTCATGTCTCTCCACTGACTAGAGATAAAACCTTGACAACAATCTATGACTGGCCAGGACATTTTTTATCTTTCACTAAAGGAAGCTTTTAAGATCAATCCTATTTGTAAAGTTGTAGTTCTCTGGTAAATCTTGAGAGGATTCCAGCTATTCCTCCAATCCCTACAAAACTCCAGAGCCTCTCCAGCTGATTTTCTTCTTTATTGAAAGAAGACCTTTGTCCAACCCTATAGAGTTCTACTCACTTCTCTCTCCTTGTCAGTTCCTACTCAGATCTTATACTTTACTAAAGGTCCGCACAACTCACTGTGACATTAATTGAATGTTTCTCTCTGATTTCACAAGGCTCTGAACTAAGTCTTCTATTTGCACTGTGGCCCTACAGGATTTTCCTAGTCTTCTCTGTTTTCTAGTCAAGTCTCTAAACTTGATGATCAGCTTCTGGTTCAAACAGCTGCCAAATTTCCTGCTGGGCACTAAGTAACTGCTGCTAATTTTGCATTGCATAGATAATGAACCCTGGTGCACATCCAACACAGCACATGAGGTTCAAACTCGGACTTCTAAAGTGTACGAAATGAAGGGAGACATTAGGTGTAAATTCACAGTTTATTTTCTTTGATTTCAGAGTAGATAGAGCTTAAAGCTACCACAAATCCTTTGCATTTATCTTTTTGATGCATGCTTGTTTTTTTCCATGTTCCATAAACAATAAGAACAGCTGTGAGTGTTACTGTTGCTTACAAACATGCTGTCTGTACCAAAACACTTTTTTACCCACATACTGTCATCTTTGTTAACGGCAGGGTATAAGAATGTGGGGAGAAAAAGCCCTGCAAGGCATAGGCTCTGCCTTCACTAGTAAGAGAAGATTAGGGGTCTCATACAAGAAGTGTGGAGAATTGCCTGCCACAATTTCTTGCTAGTTCTGCTGCCTGCTGTTTCAGCTTCTTGAGAGCCCAGGTCTGTTTTTATGCAATGGCTCTGCCTGTCATTTCTGAAAAGGCTACAATAAGAAGTTGTTGCCTGCCTCATGAAGCTCCTCATTGCTCTGCCATGTAGCCAATGCCAGTGTTTCCCAAATGAGTCTGGGCTGCTATTCCAATGCTCCTCTCTGCCGCCTTCATGACAGATGGTGCACAGCTATGCAGCGGCCACAGCTGAAAGTAACTTGTGAAGGTGTGATTCCACTGTAAAGATTTTCCAACATTGCTCCTCAGAAAAACTATGATGACAGGAAGTAACAGTTAAAAATTTTATTATGTAGATAAATTTATTCACCCCTCATTGCACACGGGACTGGAGGGTACCACTGTGCCTATTAGCAACAATTTGCATTACCAGAGCAACATGAATCTCTGCTGCATCAAAGCTGACATGTTGGATTCTGACTTGTCAAGATAGTATGAGGAACAGTTATAATTTTTCAATAGGTTTAACTGGTTTGGGTACTGGGGAGCTCTTTAACAGTCATGGGCATTGGAACCACACGGGTCTGAGAAGCTGCACAGTCAGCACATAGGCAGTTGATAAGGTTTCTTCATGTGGGGCCATCACACATTGCCAACCTTCCACAAAAGCGGCTGCACCAAAGAAAAGGCCAAGAGCCCTGCTGCTGGGTGGGCTGAGTGAGTCTGGTGACAGCACCTCACTAGCACAGTCACCTGGCCTTTGCTCTGCTCATGGCTGGCTCACAGCTGACCTAGGGGATGGACATGAGCATCACATGGAAAAAGTGAAAGAACTTTGTCTGATATTCAGCATGCAGAAAGCCCAGATTTTAGGCAGTCTTAAGAAAAGACAGGCTGGTGCAGTCTAGAGACTAAAAGCATTATCTGAGTTCTGAGGAGACATGAAGAAAACTCTGTAGGTTAGCAGCCCACTAACTGAAGCAAGAGAAATTTCTTTTTCAATAGGTTACCTATTCCACAAGAAAGCTAAGATTACAGGTAGCTCTACTAGGGCCCTATAAAGGGGAAAGGTTATTTTTAATGCACACTTCTTTAAAAATACACAAAAATAGAACTTCCAGGAAAAAATTAACATGCATCTCCCCTCAGTCACCTCATAGTGGTAATGACCATTTTAAAGTTAGTTCTACAGAGGCACATTTGTGCCTCTTTGGATACTGTAAACTTTCAGGATCGCCAGTAACAGGTTTAATACTGACAGTTATAAGCTAAAGCTATGTATCCTGTGGCATCTGCATTAAAGTATTTTACAACTGAAGGCAGACGTTGAATTTTCAGTTGAGGGTTATAAATTGACTTTAACTCTCCTCCTTTCTCACCCTGGCTCTAGCTAGCTTCACTTCTCCACTGATTTTCTTCACTTCTATGATTTCTCAGCTTGAGGCAGTATGATTGCTTGTTGTCAATGAGTGTACTGTATAAGGTGTTTACCTCCAAATTGCTTTCAAGCTGATAACTCTTTCTAATAAGCTGTGAGACAGTGCGCAGCATGTTTAATGTTTCTATTATTTTTCTACAGAATTAAAAAACCTTGCCAATATTTTTTTTCTTGCTTAAATCTTTTTAACCCCCAATCAGCAGGAAAAGAGAGACACTACAGGTGCACAATTCTGAGCACAGCTGCCTCTCCTGCCTGTTCATGAAGGCTTGTCATAGAAAACAAAACCACTGCCAACCTAGCTAGTAACAGGAAAATATATATTCACGGATTATTATTTCTGTTTGGGTTTTATTCCTCTGTAAAATAAAAATGAGCTCTATGTGTTGTTGGCACTGGTACTCCACAGGTCTTGTCACAGTAAATTTAAAAAAAGGAAGATATTTGCTAATTTGTCATTATAAAAAAAATCAAAATTAAAAAAAAAGGCATTAAAGTGACGGTCCCTTCATAAGTCTGGCAACAACAGGGAAAAACAACTTTGCAGTCTGATGTTGCTGTGGTTTGGCAGTCAAATGGGTTTGTGTAGGCTGCTGTTGGCAGCAGTTTTCATTAGCTCAAGGCCTCCTTTCTGGAAAGACAGAATTGAGCTGCCAGACAGAGATGTCCAGCTTGTGCAAGCAGGACTTGCTTGTATGCTGTCCTGCTGAACAGCCCTCTTGGGCCTCTCCCATCTGCCTGCCTTTAAGTGCAATTCTCGTATCTTACGACATCCCTTTTAAAACTTTCAAGGATATTATCTAGCAAATACCTTAATTTATGTCTAATTCCATTACGCCTAATTCCTTATCTGACAAAGGGGTATCATTTACTAATTTCCCCCTTCTGAGTTATGTAGATCTCTGAATTGAACATTCTCTTTCCTTATATATGGGCCACTAACAAGTTTCTTTGGAGTCTTTTGATAAAACATTTTCTGGCCTTACATTTTGGCATGTTGTATTCTTAAACAAGCAGTGAAAATTCTTATCTTCTTTAAATATTTGGGCTTTAATTTATGTGTTTGCTTTAAGCTAAACTTCCTGTTATATTGTAGTAACCATTAATAATCACGGCAGGACTGAGTCACATTCCTGTATACTTCGAATAAATGTCACTGCAAGCTGGATTTGCGTACTGTTTTAATTATTATTCGTATTAAAACTAATCTAGGATCACTGTAATGTTCATTGATTATCTTTGGTAGATCTCTCAAAAGAGAGAGCACTTGCAGAAAAAGAAACCAGCACTATTAGTGATCAGATTATTGTTATCCTCCTGGTGCATCTCGTCCCATGATTGCAAAAAGATCTGAAGGATTTAGCTCTTTTTCTTTCTGACTCCCTGAATAGAAACATAAAATTATGAATTCTTCCCTGAGTGATAGCACAGAAGGAATTAATCATGTCCTCATGACAATAGAATTCTTTTCATGTAGTGGCTGTTACTAGAAAATATTTTAAAACATCTTTTAGAAAAGAAGTCTTCTTATTGATGTTGTACTGAATATACTTGAGAAAACACTTTCTATACGACAAAATTTTGAAAATTATACCTTTCCAGAACTCTGGAGATGAATCTGGAGAAGATTCTAGATCTTTCAGGATCCAGAAAGACTCCTAGATAAATTGTGCATAGGGAGTAGTGTGTAGCTTTATAATCTCCCTATTACAAAACTTTTCCCAGGATGTCTGTACTAAGAAAAATTTTTCAGTGCAGTTACCATTTGTACTGAAGGTAATAAACTTTTGGACGTGAAGGGACAAATTTTCAGGGATGTAGTGATATTTGCTCTGTTACTTCCATATGTCCCAACAATGTGATTTTTTTCCTCTGTAGTCCAACATTCCAATATCAGAGAATAATAGAATATGCTGAGTTGAAAGGGACCCACAAGGATCATCAAGCCCAACTTCTGGCCCTGCACTGGACCATCCCCAAGAGTCACATCATGTGCCTGAGAGTATCATCCAAATGGTTCTTGAACTCTGGCAGGCTTGGTGCTGTGACCACTTCTCTGGGGAGCCTGTTCCAGTGCCCAACCACCCTCTGGGTGAAGAACCTTTTTCTAATATTCAACATAAACCTCCCCTGACACAGCTTCAGGCCATTCCCTCAGGTTCTGTCACTGATCACGTGAGTGAAGAGATTGGTACCTGCCCCTTCTCTTCCCCTCACAAGAAAACTGTAGACTGCAAGGAGTCTCTTTTTCTCCAGGCTGAACAGACAAAGTGACCTCAGCTACTCCTCACAGGCTTCCCCTCAAGGCCCTGCACCATCTTCGTTGCCCTCTTTTGGACACTTTCTGGTAGCTCTGTATCTTTGTTATATTGCAGTGCCCAAAACTGCACACAGTATTCAAGGTGAGGCCGCCCCAGTGCAGAGCAGCGCCGGACAATCCCTTCCCTTGCCTGGCTGGTGATGCTTTGCCTGATGCCCCCAGGACACGGTTGGCCCTCCTGGCTGCCAGGGCACTGCTGACTCAGATTCAACTCGCCATTGACCAGGATGCCCAGGTCCCTTTATGCAGCACTCCTTTCCAATGCTTCATTGCCCAGTATGCGAACTCCAACACTTTGTGCATGAGAGTTTGAGGGCTCTCCCGAAAACAAGAACTTATTTGCTATTTTACTGTCTGTCCCCCCTGAGAAAGGAGCTTTATTCAGTCAATAGAAGAAAAGATTGCTACTATGTCTTGCTATTCTTGCAGCAATGTATTAAGAGAATAGCTACATTAAAACCTTAGGTGCTAGAAATTAATTTGTGTAAGCAAGAAATTGCCACTGTTGTGCAGCTAAGCAGGTGTACTCTGGCTGTTCTTTGGTTTCTTTTGGGTTGTTGTGGTTTTTTGAAGGATAGAGGAGGTTGGTTTGTTACCCTGGAGTGCATTTTTCTTGTAGCTGTACGCCTAGATGTGGTATACACAGATTAGTGCAGACCGGTACTTTGAGTGATACAGCTGAAGACTTTTTCCTGGCATTGTTCTAAATATTTTGTTTGTGACCATAAACTCAATGTGGTTTTGTCAAGGTTAAGACCAGCCAAACAAATAGACTTGTCTCCACCTCCTCTCTCTGTATTATTCAAGTAGCAGTGGAATTCTGTCTCCATTTACTTATTCTTTGGCTTAACAGGTATGTATTTAGGTCTTCTAGTATTTCCATAAGTCTGTTTTGCAAATGAATTATCACTTCTGTTTTGCCACCCTGGATTTATTCCAATCTGTCACTGTCAGCCTATAATGAGATGTCCAGAGCTGCGGCAGGTGCAGTTGTATTTATTGCCCTACATAGATGAAATACTTTCTGTAGATTAAATGCTATTTAAAAAGCTATGGTCTTTCTGCTGCCAAAGTGCATTACAATAGCATTTCTTGATTGCTTCAATACTACAACTAGATCTAGGTGAGGTATTAATTTTTATTTTTTCTTTTAATTAATTGAAACAACTGAAGAAATGTAATCTTTTCACTCCCATAGAATTCTGAGGCAGCTAAGTTGATTAGGTACCTCCTTATTACTTGACTTAGGTTAAGCAAGATGTGCCCAGTGTGAAATAGTTTGCAAAGACTAATTGTTACAGCCAATCTGACGTGAAAGTGGAATGAAGAGAAGGTGAACGTGATCCTGTGAAAGACAGTTCAGTCCATGCTCACACCTTCTGAGACTTTTAAATGACAAATGCTACTCCTTGATTGACTCATTATATGGAAGGCAGAACTAATGCATAGCTAACTCATATATTAGGTATGCCCTGCATAAGGCGAGCACTTTTAAAAGTTCGCATTAAGAGATGTGAAGTGGTCAAAAAATTGTAGTCACAAACATTATTTTTCTCTCATAGAATATGACATCTTTAAAATTCAGCAGATTCTCTGATGCCTGTCAATGTGTCTGCTTGTTTTGAGGAAGAAAAAGATGAAATGCTGCTTCTTGGTAAGGTCAAACCCTTTCCTTTTCAAGCATACCTGGAATGTTTTGACTGTTTCAAGATACACATTCTTAGTTTGCAAGAAAAAAATAAGAATGTAGATTTGTATGCTTTAAAACTGATAGTATGTTTACATTTACCTCTTACTTTAATAGACTAATCAAAACAAATCTATTCAGGTTTGTCTAAAACATATAACTTAGTTTAGTTCTCTTTACTATTAGAACATCATTTTGAAGAGATAGAAATAGCCATGTTTGGTCAGATACTGAGCTACCTTTGAAACACTGTACAGAGTGTGCAAGGTTTACATAGAAAAAGGCTAGATTAGGTCACGCACAGATGCAAGGGCTCAATCCCAGATACCAATATCAGTAGAGAAGCTGGTCTCAGCTGTTTCATTTCAAACACCAGCTCAGATAATTCAGCTTAACGGGAACATGTTTTATAGTAACTCTTTTATTGCAGTCTCCCTGCAGAGCTAGTAGCATATGTAAATTCAAAGCTTCACTGAAGAGTGAAGCTCTGCCCATGACTTTAACCTATGTCTCTGTTAGTACCTTGTACAAGACCAAATGAGTCAGCAACCTCCTGTTCTTTGTGGAAAGGTCCTAATAAAGAATTTTTGAAGAATTTTCTTTTAAGGAGGTTCATTTTCATCTAATGAGAACATATGATTTTGGCAGCACCAATCTTTAAGAAAAGCAGTCAACCTTTCTTTTATTTTCCTCCTTTAGAAAATATCAACAAAAGTACTGAGCTCACTTACCAGTAAATCACCAAGTAGCATGAAGTATTCCAAATGTAATCATAGCTATCCTCACTTGCAGAAGGCTTGGAATGATGTGAATCATAACTGCACTTCATAACAAAGATAACGCTGTGTAAATGTTCCTATTCAGAAGCAATGAGTCATGCTACAATGACCGTCACTTAATCATCCTGACTAAACAGAGGATCAACATTTACAACTGAATGTGTTAAATTTTGAAATATTTTGGAGAAATATGGCAAAGTATAAAAATCTATAAAAGCTACCAGTCTATATTAATTCATGTTACCTAACAGCTACTAGTTTTACTTTAAAAATCTGTGGCCAGTGAGGCATGAAAGGCAGTTATTATTTCAAAAAAATGTCAGGAAGAATAATCCACTTGACCTTTTAACATGCTTCTATGTTCCTTTCTCAGGAGAGGAATGCAATGATATAGTTGAGAATAAAACTTGCTTGAGCAAGGATGTCAGACTAGATAAGCTCCAGAGGTCCTTTCAAACCTCAACCATTCTGTCATTCTGTAATCTCCTGTAATTGAGTATTGCAGTATTGATGATGATCAGAATTGGTAGTATTTGAGTAAAACAAGAAGTGCTGAACTCCATTCTAAATTTACATAGGATCTCTACTAAGCCTCATAGACTTAATACAGTATGCTTTGCCTTTTTTCTAGGCTCTGTTTTTCCTTTACATCTGACACAACTTCTGCACACAATGCTTTCCACCTGTGGTTTAGTTCGTGTATTCCCCCTTTGACTTTGGAGAATGTTCTGCAGAGCCATTTCTGATTTACTGTCCTCCTCCAAATTCTTTTACTGATATGACATTCATCTGGTGGTGTTGTGCTGATACCGTCATATCTCCTGCTGAACACTATTTTCTTCTGTCTTTATAGCATCCTATCTGCATCCATCCTCTTGGGGCAGGGAACATCTGGTTTTTACGCACTGATTAACCTAAAATGGAGACTCCAGGGCTCTCAGGTAATACAAACAGATGATGAGGACAGCAATATGATGTGAGGCTCCAGCCTAGCCTATTGATTTCACCTACATATGAATATTAAGTTTTGGAATAAAATCTAGTGCTTCAAAATCAGTTTTTAAACTCCCAAGGATTTCCTTAGAAGCATTAATTCATCTTTGCTTTCCTAGCTAATCTGAAATTGAAATTTTTAATAATTTAATGTTCAGCTGGCACTGTAAATTATATCTACTGGATGCTATTTAATAATACTTTCTATAGGGAAGTGAAGCAGAGAAATATTTTCATAGATTAAGAGAGGAAAGTTTTGCAAACACATAGATAACATTCTAATTGGAGCACAGAAAGTGTGTCTTTTTCTTTTTCCTTCAGAAAAAAATAAGAACAAAGACTTTGTTATTACACAAAAAATGCCATCAAAACCATTCTAAGGAATAGTGCTGCCCTTATATCCCTGAGCAAAGTGCAGTAATAATGCAGCCAATAAAAGAATCAAAATTTAAAATTTCTAGAAAATAATCAGGATCTTTAAGAGCAAAAGGGGTTATGTGCTTTTGGAGAAACTTAATTCTAAATATCGAGGATACAACATATTCTTAATCATTATTTTTCTCGCTGATTTTGGTGGGCCTTTCTTACTCTGATGTAAAACTTTAGATCCCTAGTGAGAGCAAATGAAAGAACTAGGACAATGGTAAAGGTGAACTTGGGGAAAAAAAACTACCACAGTTGGATAAATCCTTTTATGTTAGTTCAGACAAACAGTAGGTATTATGTTTTAAAAGACAGTTTAAGCACAGCATGGTACATTCCCTTTCTAGAAGGAGGACTAGATCATTGTCTGTGTACTAGGGCTGTAATAGGAAGGTAGAAAATTAGGTTTCTTAACTTTAATCTTAGTGACACAATCTATTGAAAATTTACATTTTTACAATCTCTTGCTATCAGAAAAAAATGAAGAGTGTTAATAATGTTGAAGAGCAAGATAGTTGGCACCACTGCTGGTTGCTATTTTTGCACTGTAGAAGAAAAAGAGTGCTGTTTATGTCCTCTCATGAAATCCCTCCTTCTTGGAGTCATAGCCAAGCCCTGCAGCCAGCACACTCTCATGCATTGTACCAGTACATTTGGCTGTGCAGCCACCTACTCCCACCCATCCCTACATACTGTTAAAGCAGCTCTGGGTTTTCAGCAGGGTAATATGCCCTGGGACAGATAGGCTCCCCAGTACACAGAAAAGCCAGGATTCCTCTCTGAAAACAGCAAGCTGGAAACCAGCCCCTTTTACTAGGATGTATTTATGTAGCTCAGCTAAATGGAGCGAGTGTGCTGGATATCTCTGAGAGGCTTATGCATCCGGTTGTGTATCCAACAGTGGAATGTCTACCTTGTTTTGCTGGCTGCTAACAGTGGAAGGGAGTCTGCCTTGAAGGTGGTTTCTGTGTCAGTGGTGTGTGGTGGGTTGACTCCAGCTGGGTGCCAGGTGCCTATCAAAGCTACTATCACTTTCCTCCTTAGCTGGGCAGGGGAGAGAAAATATAATGAAAGGCTCCTGGATCGAGATAAGGACAGGGAGAAATCACTCAGCAATTACTGTCACAGGCAAAACAGACTCAGCTTGGGGAAATTAGTTTAACCTATTACCAATCAAATCAGAGTAGGGTAATGAGAAATAAAAACTAAATCTTAAAGCATCAACTCCTATTTTCTTCCCAGGCTTAACTTCAGTTTGGGATGTGGGGGATGCTTCTGGTGGCTTCTCACAGGAGCCAACCCTGTAGCTCTCTTGCTACCAAAACTTTGTCACACAAACCCCATACAGGTGTGTAAGAACTCTTGCAGCTAAGACAGGGGCTGGAAATGGATGCCTGCCCGCCTCATCTGAGTCCTGCAGGCGCTGTGGGGCAGCTAAGTAGGCCTGAATGTCTCGCACCCCTGCTAGAAGGCTGAGTCCTGGCTGAGACCAACAGAGGCAGCAGCAGCCTAGGAGGAGAGCAGGAATGCCATCAGTAACTATGATAGCAAGATTAGGTGATGATGACTGGCACTCAAAGCAAACTGAAAACAGATGCAAACCAACCCAGTCAAATGAGCAGGTGTTTAATTCCATGTTCCCTGTGCTCTCTGATGTGGTAGGTGTGGCTCCAACATTAGTTGTCACCTCCAAACTGTTTTCCTTCATGTACAAGATCAGCATACAACATGTCTATAGCAAGTAAAAATTGAGAGTGATAAGTCATCGAGACAGGTGTTATTTTCTGACAGTAATATAGTGATCTAGTTTATTTACAGCCAGTCATAATAGCTAAAGAGCAGAATGTAAATCTTGAAAAGGGCATCAAAAGTGGAAAGACAACTGTGGAAAAATGTATGTGCCAAAAGAAAGGAGAACATTGGAGATAATGTAATTATTTTTTGGCTTATTTACCCCTACATGTTTTAGACATATCATTAATTAAAATGATACAATGAATGTGATGGCATGTCTTTTGTTCTCCAGCTGAGTTGTGAGGAAATGGAAAGTCTGAATCTTCTTGGTATAGATAAGCTGTAACAAAACTTAAATTAGAAAAAAAAGCATTCTGCAGAAAAGTCAGTAAGGATCCCATAGTTCAGTAGAACATGGCTCAAATTCAAACTCGTTTTAAGTGTTTACATCACTGCCTTTGTTCTGGATGTCTGCTGGCTATAATCTAGGTTGTACAAGGTCTGAATTCATAGAGATGAAAATCCCCCTTAAAAGGCAATGAGACTCTTCAGTATATGAGATACATGTCAAAAATAGATTTAATAAAATAGAATGTCCACAAACACATAATATCTTCCCTTCCTCTAGTCACAGAAGTAATGACTCATGGCACAGAAGGTAGTGATATATCAATAAATTTTTCAATAAATTTTACTTCTGATTCTTAATTCTGGTTCTTAATTCAATTAATTTAATTTTAAAAAATAGTTATACATCCTATTCATGGTGAGTGAAAGTACACATTATAACCTCAGTTCTGACTCTATTTATATGAAACTATTGGTTTGGTTACATTTCTGTTATTTTACCAATAATAGCCATAGCAAATGAAAATTAAGACAACCACAAAGTTTGTATGAATATCAAGTGCTGTTTACCACTACATTATATGGCAGCCATGTGATTTCTTAGCATTTATTAAAATATTCTGTTCACTATCATAAAGAATAAGTAACTGAAAAATGCATAAGACCAATGTGTATTCAGAACACTCTCATCCAGTGTGTTAAGATTTTTTTAACTGTTTGTACTACATCTTTTCTCTGCAGAGAGACCGCATTGCTGCAAAAGAATTGCGCTTCACAGACAAGTGGAACCAAACTTTTCAGCTTTCGCAGTGCTCAAAGGCTGCTATTACTTGAAAGGAGATGATTCCTCCCATTTGTATGATATGGTAGTTTGTCAAGTTGCATCAGGTGAATTTTCCCTGTCCTGTGAAGACCAAACAGCTGCTAACGTTTGGTCTGAGCTACAGGTGCTGATGAATTCTTAACATTTAGACATTAAACAGAATACCTATAGGCAAAGACTTTTTTGTTATTTTCTTGAAAAATGTACATTTGCATTCCATCAGGTTAACGTAAAATTTGCTGAAGTGATTGTCTTTGCTTTTGCAAATCCATTTTTAAGAGAAGTATCTTTTTAAGAGAGTCTATGACTTCGAAAGTTTGGAAATACAAGGAAATAAATGAGTAAAGGAAATTAAACTCTTGCAAAGAGGAAATGGAAAAGCTTATCAAGTACCTGTCAAATTCTGAATACTAAAGTTTTTTATCAACAGTCATGAGGAAGTTACGAGCAACTAAGAAAGCCACAGACAGCTATCAATATTTATATATAGATCCATGGGAAATGTAGTAGTGCTGAATGTACTCTAAACTGGTCTTTTTCAATCTGCAGCTTAATGTATATTGCAAAACTTCCTACTCCAAGGAGCAACCCATCCATAGGGAAAACAATGTCCTTCGTAATGTAATGTTCCAGTTATGGTGCATCTGTGGTTTTCTCCTTTCCTCTTTTAGAAGGAATATCCTTCAGGACTGATGTGATTTCACATAGGAAAGTATTTCAGATGAATGGCAAGACAACAGTTGCTACTACTAGCACTCATGAAGTGAGATCAGAAGACTCACAGGATATCTTGCAATCTGTTTTGAATGTACACATTTTTTAAGGTTTTGTCTGTTTTTTTTTTAATTTACAATTTTACTATTTTAAAAGAAGAGTTTGGGTCAAGTAGTATTTCTCTTTATACTTCTCTTATGAGAAGTGGCTACAATACCATTGTTTCTACATCTTTGGTTTTGTTTTAACATTGTACTATTTTTAAATTTTGAACATCATATTCTTATATTGACCTGAATACAGACACATCTTATGACCTTCACAGCTTTTTGATGACAAAATCATTTTACATTTTCTGCCTCTAATAGAATTAAACCTCATCCTCCTAAGCAGCAGGAATGAAAGTGTTCAGAGCAAAGAGCTGAATATTGGCAAACTAGTACCCATGAAAATTGATTCTATAAGGCATTGCAAAATTGCATGATCTTCTAAGTTATTGTGGGCCACCTTAATATTTTATACAGACAGACAGGATAGAAAATCAGGTGATGAGTGGAAGGATTCAGTAAAATATGATAAGGAAATTGTCATAGATTTAAATATGTGTGTTCACAAGAAGAGAGGAGATGTGTCATATCAGTCAGTGTTTTATTTCTTGGTAGATTTTGAAGCGATGTCTTCTTTTTCCAAGAAGCACCAAAACCACCAAAAAATCAGATTTTTTAAATGGCTTAACAGTAATTTGCAAGGAGAAATATTGCACACAACTCCATTGGTTTGGTGGATAAAATATGTGACTCAAAGTTAATTGATATGAATGAGTATCCATGGATATTCTGCTAATTTGACTGGACATTAGATGAAGTCCAGAAAGTAGACAGCATTCATAAAAACTCAAATAACAGTCTGAATTACTTCCAGCTCTGGACACACAGACACACAAATATATATATATAAAATTGTAAACTGGGAAATAGGCCATGTGTTTAATTAATTCCCACATAAAAAAGTAAAGGTCAGTTTGAGGGCACTTTAAAACTCTTCCTGAAATTCCCTTTTCCATTCCAGTACTCACATGTTGGTGGAATGAGCACACTCTGATTTGCTTCTATTGGGTTAAAAAAGCAAAATAAAACACCAAAATCCCAGGCAAAGAAGAAAAAAATCTCCAAACCAGTGAAGGTAAAGCAGGAAACATGTAGTTTTCCTTTCTTGCTCCAGATTGACCTTGCAGTGCCACCAGCTTCAACATATTTCTGCAGTGTTGTGTGAGCAATATTCATATGACATTAGGGATAGAAAGCATTTGTGAATGGTACTTCATAATTGAATTTCTGCTACTGCATGGGTTACAAAGTCAAATATCCATAACTTTCTGTCATCCTAAGGTGAAATAAGTATAAGAAGCACCCTAATGTCTCAGTTTTTGACCAGTCTTAAAAATCAATGGCACTGTTTGCACTCAAATACAAACAAGGGTAAGGCATAGAGCAATGCAAAAACCTACTGCGGTGTTTCTCAGCTTTGGGATTTTGACTCAAATATTACTAGAGCTTTAATTGCTGACAATTAGATGTTTTTAATGTAAAATCAAAATCCCAGTTTTACATCTCAGTTTATGGATTGACTATTGCCTTTGTAGCCTGTCTTGGTTTGAGCCGCCACCCCCCCGGGAGCCGGGGGGCCTAGAGGTGATTGGTCCTGTGAGAGTTCCCTCTGAAGGATCAATCTCAGCTGTTCTTTTTCACTCCCATGAAAATTAGATATCCACAACAGCCGTAAATTGTTGGCAGAGTGTAGGAGTGTATGGCCGTGTGTGTCTGAGAGTGTGTGAGAGAGCCCAGGGGTGGCAGGGTCCCCGCACACGAACTCGGGGGGGCCCTGGGCCCCACAGCCCTGGCTAAGCCAGGGCTGAAGGCAGCGTGGAGTGTTGGGAGGGAGGGAGATAGACTCACAACCATGAGGAAAGAGGGAGAGAGGCAGGCCCCTCGCAAGGGGGCCAGGCCCTCTTCCCCTCCCCAGCTAGGCTGCGGGGCACTTGGGACAGTTTATAACTGGATCAAATGCCTGTAGTTAAAGCTAGGGGGGCTTCCCCCCCCCCCCACTGCTTATGAGAGGCTCATGGGGGTGGATTTTAAGGCTCAGCATTGGACCCGAGCCAGGACATGGGCTGGAGGAGGCTCGGTTGCCAGGAGCAGCAACTGCAATGTGTGCAGGAGATGGAAGAATTCCAGGCAAGAATTGGAGATGGGCCAAGAGGCTCAGGAATTGCCCCTGTGGTGATTTAGATGGGGGGCAGCCGAAAACTGACAGAGGAAGAATGATTCCCAGGACGCGTGCATGTGACAAGCCAAGCTGAACTGCAGCAGCTACGGAACAGAGAGAGAACCAAACAGCCAGCAGAGGTTTCTGGGTGAGAACTTTTTGGTGAAAACTATTTGGGGTAAAGAGAACTAAGCAAGGCCCAGGAACCCTGCAAACCCTGGAGAGTGAGAAATTGAACATCTTACTCTCTAGGGAGGAAACCTTCACGAACCAAGGAGGAAGGATTCAGAGCTACCTTCTTGGACCTCATGATGAAGATAAGACCTCAACAAGGAGCTGAGGACTGGTGGGGGTGGTCAGAAGAGCCCCTTTTCCCTGATACCCCAATGAGAGAGAGACTGTTTTAACTATCGGCCTGAGGGCTTCTCCTGAACTGATGTGAGAGGGCTCAGGGGGTGGTAGGATTGTTAATATTGTGTATATAATTGCTTTTTAGTTCCTATAGTATTTATTTGTGTATAGTAATAAATTTTACATATTCCCTTCCCCTATACTGGGTTGTGCCTGCCTGAAAACTTCTCCTCGGTGTTGAGGTAAATTGGGGGAGGCTTGGAAATTGGAAATTGGATTTTTGGGGCTCTCAAACCGCGACATAGCCTTAGTCAGTACATGTTACCAATCTCTTTGCTGTAGTGCTTGCAGGAGTTAAAATTGGAGGCTAGCAAAACACATTGGTTTACACCACTTTATTTATGTGTCTTTATGCTTCATATGCTTCTATAGAGCTTCACAGCACTCATTCATTTCCCATCTGCTTATTTGAAAAGCAGAAGGTTCAAAAATACCAATACATACCAGACATACAAATCATTATTACTGGCTTTGTCTGGCAGTCTTAAAAATGGTAACATTCAGGTGCATACAAATCATCTATTGCTTATACAGAGAAATAAACTCTCACTAAACAAGATTTTTAAAGCTCTTTCAGAACCAAGGCCTCGAGAAACCTCACTAGACCTTTTTACATGAGTTCTAGATTGCATAATGACTGCTGGACATTGTGAAGTACCAGCTCTCCATTTGATATGATACAGAAGATTACTTTCTACACACACACACAGAGAAATTAAAAGAGCTACTTAAAACATAAGTTGTATTAGTTAAAAGGAAAACACCCTAATGACACAGTACCAATTTAATAAAATTGATATGAAAGACAGAGAATTGGTAGAGTGCACATACATTCCATCATTAGCCTTCAATGCCATGGGTTTTATTTCATGGGTTCCTCTTATGCAGCAAAGAACCTCAAAGCCCAAACAACAACAAAACCCCTTATTACTCTTGAGATAGGGGAAACTTTGCCAAATTTAAGAAAAGGTTATTGAAAAATATCTCACAACTTACGTGGTCTGTAGATGTACAAAATTTTGTGAGAATTATCTGATAAACAGCTAATGCTAACTCCATCTGATAGTGCTTGGAGTTGACAGAAGGAAGAGACATTAAAACCAATCAAAACATGTTTATGCTTCTATTAGTTATGGGCTGCTTCCTCTCCTTTTTCTCTTGAAGCCAGGAGTAACTCAGGAAACTGATCTCAAATAGGGCTATTTTTACTCCCCAAAAATGACACTGACTTGATACTGGAAAAAAAAATTAGTCTGATGCCTTACCTTGCCGAGATGCTGGCTGTCAGATTCATTTACTCTTCAATCATGGGATTATATGAAAAACTGTTATCTATAAATTGCCTAGGTGTTCAAAAGCACCTGAATCTTTTAAATCTATCTAGCTTCATAAGGAATGCAATAATTTCATCCTTAGGCAAGAAAGAATGTAATATTTTTTCCTATCTCTGAATTTAAATTTACATAAGGCCAAAGAATACTTTAAAAATTAGCCTTCTTCTGGGTTCATCCTTCTCCTTTCCCCTAGCTGTGGGCTGAGGCATTCTGTCCTGCCTTCTCTAAACTGGAATAAAGTGCCACATATTAACTGAATTAAAGGCTTTGTAAATATACAGCAGAAAATCTACTGAGATTCAGAATATTTGTTGAGAATATTATTTCCACGACTGCAGCATAACCCAGGCTAGGAAAAAGAGATCATATTTGTGAGAGTCTTGAAAGCAAAGCAAAGGAAAACAAAAATCAGCTTATTGCCTTCTCTCTTCTGCCCTTCCACCTGCAAACACAAAAAAAGTTTGACAAGGAAATATCAGCATGGGGAATAGAAAGAGGACTTCTTTATATAGGTAAACTGACAGGTTTGTCACTCTATTCCCCCTCTTTGTGTCTTGTTATAAAATCAGACACTCTTGGAAAGCATTTTAGATTGCCTCTTGATGCTGGCAACATCCAAAATGTTTCAACTTCAGATTTATTTCACAGAATATGCTGCATTGGAAGGGACCCACAAGGAACATGACGTCCAACCCTTAGCCCTGCACTGGACCATCCCCAAGAGTCACACCATGTGCCTGAGAGTATATTTGAGAACAGTGTTCTGGAATTAGATACCTCTCTCTCACTCTGTTCCTTAGTTAAGCAGACTCTGTTTTTCCACCTTCACAAATGAAAAAGTTCAGCAGGATCTGGGTTTTTAATGGTTTCATTTTATATTACAACACCATTCTGAAATTCTTCAGAAGTTGGGGCACACATCTTTGAAGTGATATACAAAGAGGACTTTCAATATTTTTTCCAAAAACCCTCACACAAGATAACTGTAGAAAACAGAATACCTCTGATTTATGAAAATAATATATATGTCTAAGCAGTATCTTTGACTTATTTTGTTCAAATACTTCATAGAGAGCTCTCAGATTGAAAAAAACCCCAAGGTCTGAAATTAGTGTGGGTGTATTTAGCTCAGCAACTAACTGCCTGTCAAAAGGTTTTAAGTACAGTACTTGATTGTAGGTCAGTCCTCAGTGGATAAATCACAGAAGCAGCCACAGATAAGGCACAAGATTGGCTGTTCTCCTGCTGAGGAGAGACTGCATTAAGGTAGACTAATGAATACTGAATCATTTTCTCATCCTCAGGGTGGACACCCCTGTCAGAGCTGAGTCACTGTGAAAGCAGTATGCTGAAGTAATTTAAAATGCAGCAGCCTCTAGTGCTGGTGACAGATGGATATAAACTTGGGCACGATACAGACTCATTTTTGGCCTTCACAAGCCATGAGTACAAATATACAAGAAAATGAAAGATAAACTGTTATAAAAGTCTCCTGTTTGTGCATACTTGAGGAAAGTGTAAAGTGAAGACCTTTTATAGCCATTTAAAATGACCTGAAGGGACTGTCTTCTACGGTGGTCAAAAGTGGATATTTTATTCCAAGGTTACTTTGCTGCTTTTCTTTTCTTTCCAGAAGACTGCAGAACTTCCTGCAATAGCCAGTGTATTACTTCTGCATAATGAAACTGCATCTTTTACATTTTCCCCTAAAATTTTTTTCTGACGTCCTCACCACTTTACCTAGTCAACTGGAGGTGTTGCAGAATCAACATTGCAGATATGAAAAGCTAGAGGTACATTTTGATTTTGTCACATTTTAAATAGAAATACATGGTCTTGTTTGAGAGAAAGAAGATAAAAAAGGTAAATTTAGCAGTTTCTACCACTTCAAAGGACAGGATTGATTAAATGAACGCCATTAGACTCCGGGTGAGAAATTACACAATAGTTTCCAATTTTGCTGAGAGATATGTCTTATGAGCTTGACTCTGCACTGGATTATGTTTTCTGTTTGTATAATCCTGGGTTTTGGCATTGGCAGCTACTCACAAGCCTTGCGAATAGGGACTTGCACTGAGCTCCCAGGTGCCTTTCGTGGCAGTCAGTAACCAGCTTGGGACAAGCCCAGGGGATGTGCTAGATTACACTGCCTGCTGGGGGACTTTCACAAAGGTCCAACTGCTTGCCTTCAAAAGTTGCCTTCTGTCAAGCCTTTGAAAAAAAGGTGTAACTTTGCACAACCCTGTGATATCTCTGTGGTGAAACCTTGTTAGTCAAGTAGTGCAAACAATGCTGTCTTGGCACAGAGCAGCCACAGAACATATCCTGTAAAGAATGATATTCATGAAAGAAAGAAAGGATAATGAAGTTTCATAATATACATGCATGGATTCTTCTAGCTAGTCTGTCAAAGAGTAGCCTATGGAAACCTAAACTGGAAAGTCGCTTGGGAAAGGAATCATGTGCCAAAGGGTGGTTATGAATAGTCACTAGCAGAGTAGCTTTATGAAAACAATAGCTCTAATACTTGCATGCTGTTGTGTGTCATTTAAAGCATAGCTGTTCATTGTAGAAAATCAGACTTTTAAGATGACCTTCTGTTTTATTTTTGGGTAAGCTAATGCTTGCATTGCAAGGGGAACGCTTAGTGGTTGTTTCTCATTATGGTATGTGTCACAAATGCGAATGTCAGGAAGGTCTGAAATTTCACCTCCTCCAAATAAATCTATTGTGTTAATGTTCTCTTCATTATGATTTCATCAGGATTAATTAAGGTAATCTGTAAATAATATGCTGCATATATTTGATATGCAAAACCAAACCCACTGTACAATTTATGTTTCCTTACAGCTGGTGCTTCCCATATTCACAGTGAGGAGGATAGACTACATGCATTAGTCTACAGCACCTGTCAACGGTGTAGACTAATGCAGCTCACCTTCCTGAACCAGGAGGTGCCCTAGATGACAGCAAAGCCTGGTGCTAGCAGCAGACCCTGCTGGAGTCAGAGCTTCTGCCCTGGTCAGCCAGCTGAGAAAGCAATAGCCTCATTTCCTTCCCAGCTCAGGAGGTTCAACACATTTTTAAATTATGCTGGTATAAATATATCTTGGCTATTGCATTTAAAAAAATAGTTCAGGATAAACTTATGCAATGTCCAATATTTGCTTTCAGACTTGTCCAGTGTACACTCTGAGGGCTCTATAAATTGCCTTACTGGCATGATTCATCAGTAAGTATACACAGTAGACACAGGAGTGGGCTGCTTATAATTCTCAGTAAAGTGCTCATGATCAGCAGAGAGAAATTGCTGTTGATGGCAACGGTAGTGTCTCATTAACCCCTCTCTATATAAATACCTGAAGTTTTACAGAAACCATTTTTAAGTGTCTTTTTTTTTCCTATTTATTGGCAGATCACAGGATAAAGATTTGATGTCCTTTGTATCTTTTAAAAAACATGACAAACCATATTTAGAGGCAACAAGATCTTGATGTATTTTTATATTGATGCAGAGAACCAAAATAGTGCAAATCTGGTTTCTGATTTCATCGGACTTGGCACTGGTTCCTGGATATTTACATCTTAATTTCATCCACTCAGATGTGGTATGCAATTTAAGTGTTTGTGAAAACTACCAATCTAACAGTCCTGCAGACCGAAGCCTTCCATTTATTCACCTGTTAAGTACAAAGTTCAAGCTTCTCTTTCAAATTAAACTGCCTCTATCCATGCTGGCCAGACCACCTTGAGGGAGGAATCATTTAGATTCCAACCACACACTTTCCCCAGCCTCACTCTTGTGAATGCCAGCAAGAAGCTGATTTGTGCAAGCTGTTGCATATTTCTAATGGACACACTTGTCTATTGGGAATAATGCGATCAAGTAACTTCTAGAAGATAAAAATTTCAGGTTACTACTGGTCTGGGCTGGATTTGAACTGATACTCCAGGAGGAAACTATTCTCTCCCTTTACCAGCCCAGATGCACTTTGGGCTTTCTTTGGGGTTCTAAGAAGTGTCTTAATCAAAGCAGACCTATCTTTAAAATATATTCACTAACAATTAAGTGGATTGTCCAAGTTTCAGGCTGTATTAACTGCATCGAGCTGTGGTTGATATTTAATAGGTGAGGAAAGTAGCACACAGTATAAATACAATACATGTATACTATACCTTGTACACATTTCCCAGAACAGTATCAGGGTTTGAAACAGCTTATATTAACTCTTTGTTTTAGAGAAATATTTTACATTTCACATTTAACATTAACTCTTTTTTTTTTTTGTACAGTGAATCCAGAAGGAAGTTGAGGTTTCCTCAGTTAAATCCTTTTTCATGTTGTTTGCAGCTGAGAAGTTTTTCACTGATATGCTTACCTTCCCCCCTCTCTTTCATATTTATGAAAAGGACATAAATGAGACTAAATTGATTCTGAAGTAAAAGAAGGAGCAACATAGAGACGATGTGCATATTCCAGTTTTATGGATTATGGGAGAAATACAAAACCTCCAGGTTCTCATTTTCCCACAAGACAGCCAATTGTGACACTTTAATATATAGGCATGAATATGTCAGAGAGGGAGTGAGGAGGTGATTTTTTCCTATCTGTTGTTGCAGCTTGATGGCTTTGGTACCACATGTGCTACTGGCACCACACTGTAGCAGGCTAATGAAAAACTCTCACTGTCTTGGGGAGAAGGTAGGGAGAGATGTGGTGCATTCCCCAGAAGCTTTGTTGACTCTCTCATTTGTGCTGTTGCCACTGGTCTGGAATGGAAAGGAGCTTGGTTAAGACTTCATCATACGATATGTGGCATACTTGGTTCTTGGTGTGTGACCAACAAAGGGTGCTGACCCTCACCGTTCCAGAGGCATAAGTTTCTGGAGTAGAGTATTGATTTCCCTAGTCTTCACCACTACTTTGAGTGCCCTGAAAAGACACTAATAATTTTTTTGCTCATAGAGAAACTATCAGTGCTATTATAGTGTGGGCTCTAGGGTGGTGAAGACAAGTGGGACAAATGCTCTCAGGGGCAATGGGCATGCAGGCACTGTATAGCTGAAGCCTTGGCAACACCTGGCAATTGTTGTCTATGGCATCATATGTATTGACTAGTCTGCAAGTTCAATGCAGACAGCCATGTGAAACAAGTGACGTTATCCTATTCATGAACTGTGAACTTGGAAATGAACTCACAGTAGGTGAGACAGAAAATTAAAATGCCTATATGCCTTTCCTGGTTTCAATTTCCTACCTTCCTCAGTGGTCCAGGGTGTTTTTATTTGCTTCTTATGGTGTGTTTTTAAGGAACTGGTCAAAATCCTCCAAGTTTTACTTGGGCAGAATTTTTCTTCCACATCTTGTTCCTTTTCTGTCATTTTTCCTGTCTAGAACAACCAGCCTTAAATCCTTGAAAAAAATAAATTCCAGCTTCTCTTGACAAACAACCCCCTGTTCTGCTTTGCCAGGTGACTGATGGATTAGTTACAGGTAGGCTTGCCTAGCCTGTCTCTTCTGCAGAGCTGCCACTCACTTCATCCAGCAGAGCTTCCACATGAAGGAGTGATTACCAGAGACTTGCAGCCTTCTTCTTCTAGCCCTCTATCACTTTCTACCTCTACATAGATGAAGATACCCCGATAGACAAAAGCTTCAACCAGTTTACTGTTTGGAACCTGAGACATATGAGAGTCTGCAGTACTAAAGAGAACTCATAGGAGTTGAAACAGATTTCGCAGATCATTACAGGACTAGCTATTTGCACTTGGCTATCATCTGCTAGGTTGTTCTTATATCCAAGTTTCTCAGCTGGAATCTGTCTATCTTTCCTTCATGTTAAGGCCTCTGGGTTTATTGTAGTGGTATTTTAGCCTACTAGTGGACTGAAAGCAGTTATGAGACAGTCACCACATGCAGGAGGGAAATTTGGTACATTGTAAGAATACCACCAGCTTTTTTCTTCCTAGCAGGCAGTAAGAAATAGCTTCACCAATTCCCCAATCTGCAGTGCTTTTCTGAGAATTTCGAATCTTAAACTTCAGCCATTAGATTAACAGCTCAGGTCAAAAAATTGCCTAATTCCTAGCTATATCCCAAGACTGATCTTCAATCTGTTGGAGGGAAATTTTCACAGTGGAAATATCTTTTTTCTGGTTTGTTAAGGTAGTTGCACTGTGGGCTAAACAGAGAAAAATTGGTGCCTTTTTCTCCTTGCCCTTTCCTAAGAGGTGCACTGAGCAGTTCAAGAGTTCAGGTAACTATTTAATTCAAATGAACTTTGCTTGAAAGCCTTATCCCAGATGAGTTGCTCCCACACAAGAAGAGAAAGGAGAATTTCTAGTCTCTACCCCATCATTGTAGACAGTTTGCCATGAGGGCAAAGATGAAGCCTAGACAGGAATTCAGCTATACCCTGCACAAGTGACTGCATCTCTGGGTGTGCTTTGACACTCACTCCCTTTAGCTCTCCTTTTTTAACCTGGGAGAAGGCTACAGACTAAGGCAAATATCTTAGATGGAGAAACAGACAATCATGCATGCAGATATAGCATGTATGCAAATAGCATGCAGATCCATAGGAAATATCCCAGAAAATATTATGCAGTTATGTGTAGAATATTTGAAGCTAGACTAGGCAACCTGTTAATGGACACTAGGAGAGTGTTGTTTGGAGCAAGCATTTCCAAACATGCTTAAAAGATTGAGAAGCTTTGAGTGGTCAACCCAAATAATTTTGTAGATTATTACATCCCATTGACCACTTTAGCATTTCTGGCTTCTGTTGTAGTACATATGTCACTTACTTCCACCTACACCCACCATGATCCTCAAAGCAGGTGGCAACTCACTAAAAAAATCAGCACACAGTATGGGACCCTTTGATTTATGATTTATATATTTCCAGCTCAGATTCTAATTTTGCAAAAGAAGGCTTCTCAGCATGCATTAATAAGAGATTAATGTTACATCCCTCCCAAAAATAACTGCTCATAGTCTTCCTTGTTTGTTGGGAGCTCTCCTTCTATTCTCAGCAAGTAGCTTCCTGTTATGTGGATGATGTCCAGATGGCCATACTTTCACCTTTAGATCCCGTGGTGGGCAAATTTAGAAGCAGTCCTTCTCAATCTGCAAAACATTCTCCCAAAGGCCATTTCATTTATTGAAGGAAGTTAATAACACAGTGGATCTGCTTACTTAAATTCTTAGTTTTATTGTCCCAGCCATCTCAGTGTTACAACACAAAAACCTAATGGAAAGTTAAGGCTATGCAGAGTCATTAGAAAAGCCACCTTAAATCTTGATTTCTGTCAGACATATGTGAATGAAGGTCAGGTACTGCAATTTTTAATTTTACAACTATAAACACTGAGTTTGGAAAAGGATAAGTAATTTATTTCTCTTTTGTTAAGGCATAGGTAAACATATTCATGTCACTAAAACATTTGCATTATTTAAGCATTTGAATGAACTTGAATAAATTACTCATCTGAAAAGGCTGTAATTATTTTTGCCCAGACATGAATAAATAACTTTTTTTGCAGCATCTGTAAGCCTGTGGAGTTGTAAACTCATATATCAGTTGAGTCACCTGGATAAAAGCCATGTTTTAATAAGACAAAGAAGAAATGAAGTATATTTGCTGTCAGCCTCCTCTACTGGAACTACAAAAATAATTGTAATGGATTTTGCTCCTTTGAAAAAAAAAAGCCTGCTAACCCTTAATTTACTTGGACAAACCAAAATAATTGTGAACCATCATCAGTGACCTTCCTCTTAGCTGACAGTTGGTTTGTGGCAGACAAAGCTGAGTAATCACCCAACTGCGGTAAAAACCAAAGCCATGTACCTGATGCAGTCTGGTTCTGAACTATCATTTGTGAAACATATTATGTTGGTTCATTCTGAAAGCTTCATCATTTTGAATATTTTGTCCTTCTGTCCAGATGCTGAAAAATTGTTCAAGACTGTTTCTTCACAGTACATTTCATTTCTGAATATACAGAGCTGGATTTAATAGCATTCTTGTTTCCTTTTTTTAGCTTGCTAGCTTTGGGCGTTCCAAATATCTCCAATGTTAAACATTTTCCCTAGAATGAGTAGTAGCAGACTATCATTTGAAGGAACTGACATTGAAAAAGTCTGACTCTCATTTAAGATGTCTTTGTTGCCAAAACAAAAAGAGAGAAGAAACATGGGAAATTACAATTAGATGCTAGGAACAAAATTTCACAGTGAAGGTATCAACCACTGGAACAGCTTGTCTAGAGATGTTGCACGATCTCCACCCTCAAAGATATTCAAAACTCAACAGGACATGGTCCCAAGCAAGGTGAGGTAAATTGTCCCTGCTTTTGAAAAAGCAGAAGGAGCTGAATTAGGTGACATCTGGAAGTCCCTTCCAACTTGAATGATTCTATAATTCAGAGCCTGCCATATGACAGATGACAGCAAAGTATTGTCTATGATCATTGTCAGTTCTCAGATTCTAGGTTCAAAATATGATTATATTTCCTGGTGAAAGATTGCTCTGAATTCTACAGCAAGAAAGATTCTATATATTCATATTTGAGGAGGACGGAAAATAAGAATGGGAGAGATTTCAAGCATGGAGAGACAGTGAAAGAATCAAAAGTGGTCTGGGGGAGTTCAGATGTGCATATCATATTAGGCAATGGGTGGGTGGTGCCTGCTGCAGGCAATAGTGAAAATGACTCAGCAACTGAACAAGCAAACACGGACAAATATCTCATTTGAAGCATACTTTTTTTTTCTTTTTTTTTTCCCTTCTCTGTTGTCTTTTAAAGTTGTTCAGCTTAACATGTTGGAAACATTCAATTTGGCTTTACCTTCCTTTGATAAGGAAATAATTAATGATGGGATGGTGAAATGAGAAACATACCTATCAACATTTAGTTTGTCTCCCAATTTTACTTGGTTAACAAAGTTCCCTCTAGAACAGGCAGAATGAAGAAAAGCATGAACTGACTGTATTGGCAAACAGTTATTTTTGTCATACTCTGCCTTTCTTTCTACATTCTATTAAGAAAAGTTATAGATAATATATTAGCTGGAGATATCTTGATCTGTGATTTAATGGTGCTAAAGACTTCCCACCTTCCCACACATTTTTTGAGAGAAAACATGGAGAATAGGAAAGAATTTCAGGTTCTGGGCAGCAGCACCACACAAATTGTTACTACTTTAACTAATGTCAGGAATGCATAGTGAGAATGGGTTAGTGGGCCTAATATACATGATAATTAATGACTACTACTGTTCCTTCATGAGAGTCAGCACTATCAAACACATATCAATGAGAACTAGACTTAATGCATGTAAATCCTTCACTGGAGAAAGATATCCATATTGCTAAGATTGTCATATTTCCAACAGGCAGAAGTGGTGGAGTAGAAATGATGGGACATGGTATGTAGTTCTGTGCAGTGGCAGGCTATGATCCTTGTCTCCCAGTTATGCTTGATGCAATGTTTCCCATTCAGGGATGAGATGCAGGAGCCTGCTATAGGAAAACACTTGTCCTGACCTTATCTATACAGCATAACATGCAAGAAAAAGAGAATTTCAAGTAGCCTGGATCATCAGAAAACCATGCCCTTCCTGGGGGTAAGCCAGTAACCTATGAATTATCCTAACATCCAGATTTGACTGTTAGTAAAAAAGAGAAGACATGGAAAAATAACATTATCTGAAATACTGATCGTGTAAATCAAATTCTGTTCAGTGCTTGTCTAAACCAATGACTTAATTACATTGGCCATCACAATCTTGGTTGATTGGAGAAGAGTAGTATTGTACTATGCCTTACTGTCTCCAACTTCTTGCTTTCTTCTTTTCCTTACTAACCCAAGATGCTACTTCTTAGCTCTTTTCCATGGTGCAAACACAGATCAGGATTTGCTTTCTTTTCATCTGACTTATGCCACATCAGTGAGGGCTGTCACAGTGGTTGGGAAGGACCAAACTAATGAAAATATAAGATAAGTATATATGTATTATAGTTTTTCTTGGATAGCTATACTTAAGATCTTCTACCAGATGAATGTGCTGCAATCACATTGAAAACAGGTAAAGATGGTCTTTTCAACTTTTTTAAGCCTTTGGAAGGTGCTGGACAGGTTGGGAGGTGCTGAAGATCAGTACCCAGCCATTTCCACTCCTATTCCTTCTTAGCAATGGAAAGACTATGCAAAAGTGTTGCTGTGACATGATGATGCAAAATGAGGCACAGAGCAAGTATTATACATATCCCAACAGTGCCACTATATAACCTATTAATACACTGCTTTGAAAACCACTAATAATTTTTTCCTATTTTAGACTCAACACAGTACCTAATTTAAGAAATTTGACTTAAATTATCCTGGTAATAGAAGTTTTTCATTTAGAAACAAAATCAAGAGATGAGCTAGCAGGCTCCTGCAGCTGCTGGGCTAACAGTTCTGGTTCTGGCTGCAGTTTTGACAGCAGGCTAAAATCCTGCAATGTACCTGTGAACTTAGTTATTCAAAAGTTAATATGAATACATTTTCCAGCTTTTCTACCTCTTAGTCTTTTAGAACTTTGTATATGTTAAAGGTTCAGATTACTTTACCCTATTTAATATTAGCAACAGCTTGTTGTGTGTAATTCATAAAAAACTCAACTCCTTATTTGTTTTTTCTGACTCTGAACTATCTTCTGGCTGAGTTCCTCTGTTTCTTGCTTTACATTATAAGAATCAGTCTTCCAAAGGCAATTGTTCCACTAGGAAGGTAAGGTGAAAAGGCAACTGAAATAATACAATGTGCCATCAAAATAAAATGTGGTACAATTTTAGTTTATTGCTACTCAGGGAATTCCATTTCAGTATCTTTCCCTCTTTGCCAAAAAGTGAGATAAACTAGTGAGTGTCAATACACTTCTGGTCAGAAATTTCCAGTTACATAACATACTGACATATAAGTGTTGTTTATACAAGACAGAACTAAAATATACTCCCTATAGACAAAAGACCATTAACCTTAAAACTTTCATTACTTCTACATTCATGATATCCCAAAGATAAAAACTTGTATTCTTTTCCAAGAAAAAAAGCTGTGAGTCTCTAGCAAAGCAGGCACAGCTTCCTCATGATATTGAAATTTTAAAAATTGCTTTAGTTGAGGTTTTAATATACTTTTGGTGCCACTATGTAGCACTCAATGTATTTCTGAAGGCTTTTGTAATGGTCAATTTGTTGCTCGATAAACTTAGAAAATACCAGCTTTTTGTGAAAGTACCACTCAGTAGTAGCTGCGCCCATTACTACAGATCTGTATAGATCCACTCTACATACCTGCCAGAGACCACAATCAGGGTTTGAGGAGTCTGTTACTTTTGACTGTAAAGTTACAGGGCCGACCAATGGCCTTTCTGCCAAGAACTTAATACCTGAGCTGAAATGAGGTGAATCAGTAAGTGTAAGAAATCATAGGATAAAGAAGGAGACAAATCTGGAAAATGCTAAGGTGCTTTCTTCTATCAACCCTTTGACATTTCACTCAGACTTTCCACAAAAATGTCTACAAAGCCAAAAGATAAAAGCAAGTTAATTGGACTCCAGAAAGTACACTGTGGTTTCTGCAGTGAGAAATGGGTTTTTTTGAGACTCAGTAATGGCTCTCCAGTTTTCTAGAGTCTAGGAGCAACAATTCCTTATTTTGGTTTTTCATTTTGTTTTGCGTTTTTGTTTGTTTGTTTGTTTGTTTGTGTGGTTTTGTGTGGATTTCTTGTTTGTTTTGTTTTGGTTGTTTTTTTTTGTTTGTTTTGGGGGTTTTGTTAGTTTGATTTTGGTTTTGCTTTTTTGACTGAATATTATTTAAACTAGTTGTTTCATAGAAACACAAACTGATGGGAAACCATAATTTCAGAAAATGCCACTCACTGGACAGAGAGCTGAATCCCAACAGACTGAATAGATGTCACATTAGAAGAGAGGGGAGAGAAAGAACTGTCATGTAAGTAAAATAATTAAAAGGCAAAGTAAAAAAATAAGTAGCTATCAGAGAATAAATACTTTATTGTTCCTTATTTTCACAGAAGCAATTCCTTTTTGCCTTTCACAGAGGCAAAGCTTTTTCTGCATTGAATGCTGTGTTGGCAGCCTAAAACACTGCAAACCTTGAATAAATACCTGTGCAGGACTAGCTTCCATGTTCACTATGCACTCAACTATGACAGAGATAACAGCCCAGTTGATTCCTTCCTGATCATGGGCCCATTTCTATTGCATTCAGATCAGCATGAATTTGGAATAGTTCAGTTTAAGGTAAAGAAGTTATTTTAAATTGATACCAAAGTAATACAGAATAAGCCCTGATTCACAGTGGGGAGATCAGATAATTTCCTGTATTGACTACAGACATAATGCAGGGCTTCACTCACTGAGAAGTGAATAAAATAGGTATTTTATATATTGTTTAACTACCAATTAGATTTGTTTAATGTTCTGTCTGTTGATAAGTTAAATAACATTTGCATTGACAACAAAAGTTGTACTCTTTGCTGTCTGCTCTGTGCTGCTGTGATAATTATTATTTCAAAGCAAAAGTGAGTCTTTTCCCCTCATTTGATAGATACAATCCATCATATGAACTGTGGATTTCAAGCACACTGAAGTCCACTGGAAAAACTACCATGGCCTTCAGTGAGTTTTAGATTAGTCTCTTGAACAGGTCAGAGCTCTTGTGGAAAATAATAGCATGAGACCTTGTAATTAACTCTAAATAAATAATGCCTGGTCTTGGGGGTATATTTGAAGGAATCACAAAACCTCAAAAGGGATGAAGCTGGAAGAGACCTCCAGAAGTCACCTAGTCCAACCCCAGGCTCAGGGAAGAGTCAACTATAGTGTGTTTCTCCAGGGACATGCAGGAACATAACTCTATTTCTTTACTTTTAAATGACCAACTTTCCTATTAATTTTCTCTTACATAAAACTCTGTACTACATCTTACTCTCTAATTATTGGATCATTTTGGCAAATCTTCTGTGGCCTCTTGTCAAGAGAGTGGAATCCTGTTGTGCATTTTACATTTAGTATTACAGTTGTTTTTTTTTCACTGAACAGGGCACCAGGATTTGAAGTTTTAATGTAATTTTGGAAATGATTGTAATTATTTGTAATTTTGACCTTTTTATGGTTCTATATTTTGATTGCAAAGCACTCCACTTCTTTAGTATGAACCTGCAGTGAGACTGCAATCAATGGAGAAAAGACTTAAATAGAACTAATATAAAATTGATACCTTTGGAAGGTAGAGAGATACCTTAAAAATTGTCAAGATCGACCAGAAATGTAACACTCTGAGCCTCTTTGTCAGACATCACTGTTAAGCCTCATTGAAAATGGGATGCTAAATAGCCACCTATGTTTCTATACAGATAATGTTCAATTCTTGTCCCACTGATTTTAATGGAATTCTTTCCACAGATTATTGTGTCCATAACCACTTGTGTTGACAAGTATGTATGCTCATCTGAATATTTTCATAATTTCCCTTGAAGTTTATTAGTTGGCATCCTGCAACATCCATGTTCTTGTGAATCTACTTGTTTTTTACATTGAGAACTATACAGCAATTAGCTGAGAATAAGACCAATTACAAGTGATTGATTGATTGATTGATTGATGGATGGATGTTCTCTATGCATATATGATACTGATTGTTGATGAGAGTAATATTTGATTTAAAATTACAGCTTCTCTTATTACTTATCAGTAGTTGAATATAAATTAGAGTAACCTTCATGCCGTTATGCCTTCTGGTCACTGCAAAGCCAAAAATATAGAGAGCATGGAGCTGGAAACAGAGCAAATGTCCAGGGTTACTGCCAGTTTAATGAGGGAGTTTTCCTTTGATCAGGGAAACAGGGGGTGCAAATCAAGGTAGGATTTTAATATTAGTCCTAATCTGAATCCTCATCTCACATTTTCATATAAAGAGATAGAGTGACATTTTTCCATAGGTCTTTCTTTCTTCTGTTTCTTTATTCTGATGAGGTTCCTAATTAAAGTCCATTGTCAATTTGCACAAACTTTGAAGTGAGACCAATGTTTTCTATGAGTAAAATATATTCTCATACATTAGAATTGAAAATTTAAATTTGTAATATATTTTAGGGTTTATTTAGTTATATTTTACTGAATGCAAATTTAAAGTATGTTTTCAAAAAGTAAAAGCTGATTTAAAGACCAGAACATATCAGTCTGACCTGTGTAAAATGAAAAAGTATCTACATTCTAAAAAAAGAGTTCATTAAACTGTTTTCCAGTTCTAGGTGATTTGGGTCTTGTACATTACTGAAACATTTCTGAATCTCTTAGATTACTTTAATTTTTCTGGTGGGAGGAATAAATACACTGGCAAAGAACAGTGACTGACAGTGCCTGGAAAGTATGGAGGGCCATAGTCTATCTGATCTCACCTGAAATGATGTTTCAGACTTCACAGCTTACACTGAGAAGGCGTGTATCAATCAGTGACCTTGTTACCAACCTCAGTGGGCAGACTTTGCATAGATGCTTCTTTGCATAGATTTGGGGGATGAGTAGGAAATGGATATAACATAATAAAACTATTGTAAAGTCTCAGTTTTGAACTATTACTTCTAAAAAAGTTGGTGGCTATGTCAGTTTAATCAAAGCTAATAAATATGCAAGGATTTACTTTGCATCAGTAAATTTTTTGGGCACAATCCCAAATACTGCTCTCTTAGATGCTGCTGTTGGATGTATGTGCTGTGAATTAAGTGGTGAGCAGCATTTTACAGACTTTAATTCACTGGGCAGAATGGGAACTATCTTGCCTAGTAAGAGTTTCCCAGTCTATACTTTGCTGGGTGCCATCATAGTGGTTCCCACCCTCAGTGTCCATGCCAGAGTGAAATATGATGGTGCAGGCCATCCTCCCAACAGGGGAGGGAACTGGAGATACATATTACTGTTGTGAGGAGTATCCTAATGACTCGGGATGTTGCTCCATTGAAACAGCAGGTCAATATTCTTACCTTAGCAGACACAGTGTTACATTTAGCTGACTCGCTCTGTTTGTTTTCAAGCTTTCACCTGTTGTATGTCGGGCTGCAGGATTAAACTAATTACATTGAGTAGGAGATTTTAAAATTCCTTACATATTTTAAAAGCATACAGGCTTTGCAGTTTGCACATCCACTAAATGGAAGCTATATCAGTTTCCTGGAAAGATAATCACAGAATCACAGGATATTCTGTGTTGGAAGAGACCCACAAGGACCATGAAACTCCTGGCCCTGCACAGAACAGCCCCAAGAATCACACCATGTGCCTGAGAGTGTTTCCCAAATGTTCATTTAAAAGACATATCTCCAATCATAAATATTAAAACAGCATCTACCCAAGGTGCAGCAAGGAGTACAGCATAGACCACAGCGGTATTCCTGTTCCAAATCACTGGCATCAGAGGCTTCATTATATTATGCCAAAGACTGAGTTTATCAGTGTGGTGGTATCTTGCTGCATAGCACAGGGATAATTAAATGAAGATTTTTTTAGGGAGAAGAATAAGGAGAAAATGAAAAAGAAAAAAAAAAAAATTAAAATATTAAGCTCCTTAGTATGGGAGGCACTGATAACCAGCCAATATCCCTACCTGGCTCCTTCTAAGCTAAAGAGGTTTAATCTTTGCAGTCCTAAGGCTAGGATCAAGAATTCTGAACAACTGACTGAGAGAACACCAAAGAAGCTGAAGCAGTTGTTTGCAACTGCTTGAAGTGAATATCAGACACACAAACTGCCAGCAAGTGCTTTGAGAAGGCCACGCTCTTCCCCCAAGTCCCTGGGGTGAATGAAACTCATCAAAGATTGCAAAGGAGGATGAAAATTCAGGGAAAAGATGATAAAACTGGCCTGTGGCTCTTGCATGAGCAAATAACTTGCATTGGTAACTAAACTGATGGAAAAGTCAAAAATTGTGTCAACCAGAGAACACAACAGAGGTAAGAGTAAACATCACTTACGGTGGTAACCATAGTGCCTGGCTTTTTGATTAACCCAATGCCTTTTGCAGTTCGAAGATGAATATAGTAGCTAGGTTTTTCACAGACAGTCAATTGTTCTAGCTGCTCTGCAATCTAGTCCCTTTAAGTTTTTCCATTATGTTCTCTTGACTGTATTTTGTGCAGCAGAGCTCTTAGACAAAAATACTGACTTCAGAGCGATTCATGGCTGAGGAAAGTGATACACACAGCTGAAAGGTACTTACAAAAATCTGCCTATGTTTCATCACAAATCTGGGACATACCATAATCAAACAAAGTTTTCAAACGTAGTAAATCTTAGAAATGTCAGCTATATTGGACAAAGGGATTATGATATTTCCAAAAATTCCACGTCTCCAATGAGTATGGATCTGTAAATTTGTCTTCTTTGTTTCTTTGAGGGATTTCTACTTTCAGTATTTTCATTATAAAGGAAAGGATGGAGTGATCAGCAAAGGTGTTGGCCAGTGGTGTGGATGGGCAAATAAAGGGAGACAGAAATCGGCATTTCATATAGGACCACAGGAGTTCTCATACTATATGAAAGCCCATCCAGCATCCCTGGGCACATTACAGGTCACCTGAACCATTGCTCTCCTCTTTCTTTCAGGTCTTCACAGTGATTTTTAAGAAGTTGGTACACTGGTAACTTTAATTGTAAACAAAATATAAAATCACAGTTTGTCATGCATGAAGACAAGTTGCTGAAGAAACAAAGCCAGAACATCAGTCTTTTTTCCTTCCTGAACATTTCCTCTAAACCCCATTTTTCCACCACTGAGATGTGGTCACTTGCCTTGGTCATTGCTGGGGTCTGTGAACATGCACTCCACTACACTCCTGAGGCTGTCTGATGTTTTTCTGCTTCTAATGCAAGCTATCAATCCTGTGGGGGTTTTTTTCTAACTAAAATACAAGGTGACTGAATTTGAAGGGCAGTGATGCTTAAAATGTGGGAAAAGAAATTGTAGCACCCAGAGAGCTGGGTTTTTTCGGCCTATACAGCATCATGTTGTCTTCCTTGAAGGTTATTAGTCTTGTGGTTATTAGGTAACTGGGCCATCAGCACCTGTAGCTCCTTTCCTCCCTCCTTCTATTAGTTCTCTGCTGAAGAAAACATGGAGAGCTATTTATGCTGTCTTAGCAAGAATATCTTTTCAAATTTAAAAGAAAAATCCAAGATCTGTGTGAGCTTTAGCTGAAAACTAATGTGGAATAGAATATGGCCTTACTATCTTTCTTTCAGTGCAAACAGAGATATTTTTAAATAAAGGGAAAAATCAGTAATTCTGACTCATCTTTTTTTCTTAAATTGATGTAATTCTAGTAGGCCTTATGTAGAGAGAAAGAATAAGGGAAAATAAGTGGGATAAACATAGACGCAGCAACAGAAATTCATAAATTCACTTATCATAAGTATTCTTCATCAAGTTTTTGATGTTCTTTGGTTTAGAGCTTATGTGGCCATATTTCATATTTCAGCAATTTTGGAGTCTTTTTTTTTCCTATGAAATGCTATCACTTTTCTATATGCTATTAAACATAAGTGTTCAAAAATCATTAGAACATATTTTTGACCTGTTAAGCATCAGTCAAATCCTTTTATCATAAAAGTCTATTCTGGAAAGATCACCTTATTCTGAGATTACTAAAATGAAAGCAAGAGCCCTTGCACATTAAAAGTCTTTTTTTTCCAAAAGATTTCCATTTTCTTCTCCAGACCTGCTACGTTACTTGCCAGCTGTATTATGAAAAGCTGTGCTTATAGCAGACCTATTGTAGGGTGAAAAGAGAAAATGCTTTGCTACAAGGCAGTAGCTAATTCACTATTCTTCAGGGACTGATATTCATCTATCCTTCAATAAAAGCTAATGGTTAAATAGACCCAATGCACTCAGCTAATCTAGGAAGAAGCTGATGGCTGGGGGTTGGGATTCCAAGTTCATGCTGAAGTGCTATTCCTGAAGACAAAGACATTCTTACATTTGCCTTGGAAAAGATGACAATGCTAAAAAAATATCAGATTTCATTCTCAAATACATAGTTTTATGAAACAGTACCTACGGCATCTGAAAGAGGTATATTTTATTAATTTTTAACCATGCACTTCTTTTATAAATTTTTCTTTTTAAGGGATGATGTGAATATTTAAACAAAGGGATTACATTTTAAATAACCTTCTGCCTAGTCTTTTGCTACTTGAATTTCAACACCCTTAAGAAGATACAATGATTTTTTCTCATGAAAAGCAATTTTTGCAAAGCACTCCCAGAAGGAAGGGAGACAACAACATCACGTTTCCCTGTGTATAACTACTATTCTGATTAAAGGTACTGCTGTGCTGTGCATATCAAACAGTCCAGTGCAAGAAGGAAAGCTCACTTGAGAAATCAACAGTGAAAAACAAAAGCCCACAACCAACACAACAGACTATACAAGGGCAGAGCAAATTTTTATAAGCAAGGTTATGACTTAAAATACAATATATAGCTTCTGAACAACTGCTGTGGCTGTGTATAAGTGCATATATGTCACTGCTTCTTTTAATAGATAACCTAAAAGTATTTTGTCTGTGCTGTAGGACATTTAAATTAGCCATACAGTGAATGGGCCTGAAAACAAAATTACCTGAATATATAGATGTTTCACTGCAAGAGTTTGGGTCAAAAAGGTCTAATTTTGGTCTCCCTGAAAACAGTGGCAACGCTCTCCCTGATTTCACCAGAAACAGAAGAGAATAGTAATTAGGATCACAGCTGAAATCTGTGGCTTAAGTCCTTATTTCAGGACCTTCTCAAAGTGTGAGTGATGAAACGCCTTGCACTGCTGCAAAATGTCACACCTCTGCACGCCAGCTGACTGCTGGCAGAACATCTGTGTTTTCTCAGAAACACAGAGCCACAATTGGATACATGCCTTGTGAGAGGGTTTTAAGATTTGTATCTTTCCACAAACTCAATACTGCCAATATTTTTTCTCTTCCTGCATCTTTCTTCTCTTTTATCAGTTAAAAAAAAGAGTACATCTGTATGTGTATCTTTTATATTGCACAGGTTTGTGCACTTTTTAAAGTGCCAATATGTTAATCCTTCTCTTAAAGGATATTTGTTGATAGGGCATCATTTTTCTCTCTGAGGCCAGACTGCATCCGTTGTGGTCCAAAGTACCACAGTACTATGACAACAGCTCCTCTTTCCCTTCAGCATGCATCAGTGAGGAAGTCTGGGGACAAATACAGTCTTGCAATAAACTGAAAACCATCCATTTACCCCAAAAAGCTCAGTAAAGGGGAATCTATGTGATCTGCATATTGGCACTAAGTAGATTGAGCTGTTCATGGGTTTAGGGATGGGACTCAGACACTCAGCAGATCTTGCACATAATTTTTGTGCAGTTCTCTCAGTCCCTGTTACTGTAGTTTTGGTATCATAGTAGTTCACTAGTGCAAAGTAATACAGAGTCCAAGTAGTCAGCGTTGGAGATATACCTGAGATAATACATCAAACAGATGGAGGCCTTAGAGCTGGGTAAAGGACAGCAATTTTAATGAGCTATTCAACATGTCTCAGATTATTAAGTAAATTCATGGTAGTTTCATCATATCTGAAAAGTGTGATTTGATATTTGATATCCTAGATAAATTTGCTATATGTTACTTCTTTAATCTGAAAGCTATCTCAACATCTTTTTATAATAATCTGTTAAGACAGATCTTGTTAAGACAGTTTGAGAGATATTTATTTTTAGATTCTCATATATTGCAATAAAATAGGAAAGACACATATTTGTGTCTTTTCACGAATTCACGATTCACGAATCGGTCAAACAGTTTTGAACATAAAATAGGTTCAGAAATAAATTTTCCAGTAGATTTGTAATATAGCAGGCTAGGATTTTGTTAGTAGCTACAGAAGTTTGATAAAACTAGACTTGTCTGAGCAGCTGACAGGAAGCAGGGTACCTCAGGCAGCAAGGGCTACCGTGACAGGTCAGTAGGCAGTGTAGTCCAGGTATGATACTGCTAACAGTATGGGTGGGACCTGGTTGTTTCTACTGCCATGTCTTGAAAAATAAGTCAGAAGAGGTATAGTATCTGCACTCTGTCGCTGCTGGTTGTATGAGATGGGGACTTAACTGTTTAACCGCATTTACATTCTTGATGCTCTCAGTTCTGGCAGGGTGATAAACCAGGAAATAAAGATTGTCAATTCATTACAGTCCCTGTCTCTTGTTCTTTGCAGACACACTGACATATGTTTCTAACCCTGTCATTGGAGAAGGTCAGTCACTTAATTCGCATTGCACAATACTTTGCAATTAGCTATTTATTCCATGACAATCTTCCATTCTGTTACAGCTTGATAATTGAGTGATGTTCTGACAAAGACTGTAGTAGGATGTACTGACACATCTAGCATGGGCAATATGAATAACCTAGCTTTCTGCTTCAACCTGCTGAAAAAAGACTTTCCAACAAGAAAGTTTTCAAACTTGTTAGAAGCAAAAGATCTTCCCCTTCAGTTTGTTAACATTCAGCAAGTCAACTCTTTTGAATAAGCTTGTGAGACAGACTTGTTTAAAGAGTAATCACTGAGGGCTGTGATTGATCTGTATCATACAGTTAGCAATTTATGAGTACATGCCATTTCATTTTCTCAGGGTGTCATTTTTTTGCTAAATTTAAGCAATGCTGAAAAATTAAAATATTTGGAGGGTTCTCTGTCTTTTCAAGCAATTACACTGAGTGATTACAAATGGAAAGGCCTAGGTCATTCAAATGTACTGTTTTCCACTGAAGAAACACTGCAAAATGCAGATGAGGCATTTGATATAAGACGAAGGGGTCAAAAGGGTGAAAAACAGAACTAGGAGTACAAAATAGTCAATATATGAGGCGAATACATGGTAGAAAAACTATTTCTCAACATAAATACGCATTACATTTCTTTTTGCCTCTTCTGCTTTTCTAGAAACAGCCTCCTCTGCTTTTTAAATGTCATCCATATTTATCAGACTGCATGGTTCTTGACATTTAGGAATATTTTTTCATCAAACTGTAACTGAAGCTTTGACAAAGGGTACTAATTATCAAGAGACTGGATTTTGTTTTCCTTTTTTCCCCTTTTTTGAAGGAGCAGCAGGCCATAGAAAAGATGTGAATTTTCATCTACTTCTAATATTCCTAAAGTAGCCTCTCTTCCCTTATTGTTGAGCACACCTAGAAATAAGAATTTAAGTGCTTGCTAAAGCATATAGAAAATGCAGTCATAGTTGAATAACTTTATTTTAAATTGCAGAGGTCATTAGATTATTTACTTTAGTAAAAAGAGTTTCCACCTGTTAGAGCTACATACAATCCCAATTGAAGAAAATTTTATTAACAGTTTTAAATATATTTACTGATTGCTCACCAATGATGATTTAACTGGCTATGGGATGCATAGCTTGTACAATGTCAATATGGTGACTAAAAAATTGCAGCATGAAAATTTGAGAAGAAGCTCAGTTACTAAACAGAAGACTGCATTAATTTAAAAAAACATGTACACCGTGGTGATTATCAACAAAAGTTGTTCCTGTTAGAAATAATGTATTTTCTTGTTCTTATTGGCAGTAAAGACATATTGGACCCTCTTCAGAAAGATAATGATAGTTTTTCACAAATCCCTGACATGAGCCTCCAAATGAAGCCTAATGTAAGCATATAGATATACATCTGAAATCTATTATTCATTCATTTTCAGTTGCCTAGCAATGACACAACTGCAAAAGAACGAACAGTATATGGTGTGTACTACACGTTTTTTATTGTTATTGATACCTTTGTGTCAATATAGTTCTTTATTATGACCTTACTTGCTATCATATATAAATTATTTGATTTCCTTGACTTGTCAAATGCAAGCCACTTAGTTTGAATTGAGATTTTTAAATAAGGAAGAAATACAAGATATTCCCATTACAAAATCAATTTTAATATAGTAATGATATCAAAGCCTGCTTTGAATACATGCTTTGTGAATTCAGCTGTGCTAATAGCAATGCTTAGGTCAGATTATCTGGACAAATTTATAAAAATTCAAGCCTAAACACAACTTTTATGTCTGACTCAACCTTGTTTTAATTGCAAATTGACACACTGTCTTTACCTTCTGTTTATCTAACTGTAGTGTCTAAGAAAAGAATGAGGCCAGTCCTAGTAAAACCTCAGGGATGACCACTGCCAAGTAGTTACCTGTAACAAACTCCTAAAACTCAGCACTTTGTATACATTGAGCTTTACTTCTTCTCCCTCCTTTTCATCCTATACATAATCCCTACTAATATTTTCATGTACAGTTTTTAAATAATCAGACATTAAGGAAAAAGAAAGGAAAGGAAAGGAAATAAGTATAGTTCTGCCCCTGAAAAGAATGCACAACAGACCACCCCACTCTGGCTCTGTATAGTGATTTACAACTTTTTTTTCACCCTGAAAGATAATGCATCATACTGACCTAAGCAAATAAACAAAAAACCAGAAGAAAACCCTCTCCTCCTTTGCTTTTTTTTCATAGGTTAATGAAAACTAAGGCATTTTTGACAATAGTGTCCCTCTTACTGATTGGTATCTCCAAAAGCATGGAACACTGATAGACATTGATTTATGTCTTAGAGCTCCACATAAAATTGGTGCTCCTTTCCTCTTTTTGGTTTATCCCCCTCAGCAACAACTCATAGAAACTCTCTGGACTTCAGGTGAACCTAGGTGAAACAGAAAATCTCTAAAGGATGCAAAGAGATGCAGTACCATGAAGGACATGCTTCTAATGGACTTGGCTGTTTCCAGGTTATGGGTTTCGAGCACTGCAGAATGTGTGGCAAAATACATTGTGGTTCAGTACCGAATGAATGCCTCGCTGATAATGTTCCCTGTGGAGTGGAGGAAATGATGATCTCTCTTCCCTCTTAGAAAATGTCCTTGTCTCTCTTGAAGTTTTTTAGTAAATTCTCAACAATTTTAGTATTCCAGTATATAACTGTTAGAGATAGCTTCATGTCAGTCATTTGATTTAAGGAACTACTGAAGTTTTGCACTTTTGTATCAGGTCCTGAAGGCATACAAATTTCAAAAGGATTTGGCTCACTTGTGTTGTGCATATGTGTAAAAGTAGGTAATTCAGTAGCAGACCAAAATGAAAGCAAAACTGTAGAACTTATGTAGATGAAGTATGTATGTATGCCTGTATGGAATACAGTCTTTGAGGGTTTCAAGAGGAAAGTTCTCAATATATCATGTTCTGCAGGCTTTCCCCACCTGTGTTTGGGTTTTTTCCAGAGAGGAAGCTTCCAGAGAGGCTTTTTTCCATGGCTTAAGTGGTTGTTAAAAATTCACTGCTTCAATCGGACTATATTTCATTCAGAAAAGTTATAAAATATTGCTTGTGAGCTGAGAAATGATAAACTATTTATCCTGATCATGAAAAATCTCTATTGTACTCATTCTGTGGTAGGACTTCCATGTAAGGTCAATTTACCTGACCTAGTATAAATGCTGTAGCCATCAGGTTTGCCAGCTAAGACAAGCAACCCTTCCGGTTTCTGCATTCACCTACTTTTGAATACTTTTGTCTGGCAGAGCAGAGAAATTTCATGATGGAAGATAAACAGCCTTAAGCAAATAGAACATTTGAAGGATGGTGTAAATAGGAGAAAAGAGAGAAGTAAGTAGGATTAAAATGTAGCAGACCCCCTGAGAGAAATTATTGCCTGGCAGTCTAGAGTAATTTCCATTTTTAAGTAGTCCTTGCGAGGAAGAGCAAGTAATTTTCAGTCTAGCATTTGAATATTGAAATAATGGAGAAATGGCAGCTCTGCAGTGGCTTCGGCGGAGATCCAATGGTTTTTCCAGAGAGACCTTTTTCTGCTCCATATTTAAACCACATTTGTCTTAGAACTGCTTGAGTCTATTTTAAGGTAACTAAGATCTCATTTAGCCTTGTGGTATTTTCAACGGTTATGGGGAAAAGGACTTAGGCAAACAGATGCACAGCATTAAAGCCAGGAACACATATACCACCAGCATTTTGGCCTACCTGCAATTTTAAAGTATCCCCAAATCTCCTACATAAAGCACACAAGTATGCCCAAGGAGGGTATGGGGGTGCTGAGGGAATCATCTGACGTAGGCAGAATTGAGGAGTGATCTGTGTCCCTGTGCCTCTGAGTAACCTCCCACACCGCAGACAACTTATCCCAGACCTCTTCTGGCACCCTGATTGCAATCCCAAGGCATATGTCTGTAGCTATATATGTATTTGTGTCTTTCACTTTGAAATGTCTGAAAAGAACTGGCCCACAGAGCAGTGTATTTATAGACTGACAGGGGGAGGATATGTTGGATGCTCTGACGCCTGCCATGAGGTTAAGAGAAAGACAGTACATTCAGCAGGGCAAGGTTTAGAGTGGTTTGCAAATCTATGAAGAGTGAACATGCCACTCTCTATCAGAGCCACACTCAGGCTTTGTGTCTTGGATTCACTCTAAGGAGACCCCAGGAGGCCAGAGGACCCCTTCTTCAGCAATGTGGTTGATCAGGACCCAGAAACTAACCAGGAAACTGGGTTACACAACATCATAAATATATTCCATAATAGGTTGGACAACTCACTACCTGAAGGCACTCTACTATTCTGTTCGGACAGAAAGGTATTTGGATCAATCAGATGTCTAGATTTTTTACCTCTGAAATTGTGTGACATGAAGCAACCCAGGTCTTCCATGCTTTGAGGTGATACACATAGTAATACTATTCTTCCATTATAGGCACAGATTGGAGATCTAGGGAAAACAAGGATAAGTTTAAAAAATTTAAGGGCTTCATTCCAATGGAATTTTGCTAGAAAAATCTGGGACCTGAGTAGCATGCTTGTATTCACAGAACAGTTAGTGGCAGAGGACAGAAGGAATTTGTGACTTTTGAATGCCAAGGTAATATCTCTACCACTTGGGTAACACAGCTGTAAAAGCTGTACCAGAACCAGGTCAGTTGTCCCAGAATGGAGCTGCAGCACCTATTTAGTCAAACAAGTCGATAACCAGCTCATATCTTTCCTTTCTCTGAACCATTTAGGTTAATAATTTTGTTTAATAAAACTGCTGTGTCTCTTCCTACTTAAAAGACATTTTAGAAACATCAATTTTTAAAGAATACTAAAATCTTTAAAGGACCTTGTTACTTTTATATGAAAGCTTGAGAATTTGGATTTTATTTAGAAGTTATATTTTAAAACTAGATTTTATCCAAGTGATCACAATGCATAATCTGCACTGTGTGGGGTCGGTGCATAGCCAAAGTAATTTTGTGAAGTTTGGCACAAAAGGGGGTAAAAAGAAGCTTTTCTGGAGATTGACAGCATCTTCAAATCCATTTTAAAAGCATAATGAAATAGCTTCCTGTTCTATTCCTATTCTTTCAATTAAAATGAAAAAAATTTTCCACATACAATGGGAGCTACTGTTCCTATTTTAATCGCAGGGATGGGAATGTAGGACAGTCTTACTGTTGCAGTAAGTGGATGTAAAATCACGCTTCTGTGGTAGGACTACACCATAGAGAAAAACAGGGCAAGGATGCCCAACCCAGCAAGGCTGAGCTGAGCAGTTTAGTCTGGCAATACATGTTTATTGAGCTGGTAAGAAGCTACAGATCTAGGGAAGGGCAACTAAAATGGTTAAAGCTGGAGCAGGTCCCTACATAAAAGAGACAAAAAAAGCTACATCTCAGTTTGGAGAAGGAAAAATTGAAGGGAGTGTTGTGGTTTAAGCCCAGCTGGAAATTAAGCATGACACAGCAGTTCGTTCAACCTTTCTCTCCCCCCACGAACCTGGTGGAATGGGGGGGGGGGGGAAACAAAGTAAAACTTGTAGGTTGAGATAGGAACAGTTTCATAGGGAAAGCAAAAGCTGCTCACAGAAGCAAAGGAAAACAAGAAGTTAATTCACTGCTTCCCATGGGCAGGCAGGTGTTCAACCATCTCCAGGACAGCAGGGCCCCACACACGTAATGGTTACTTGGGAAGACAAAGGCCATCACTCCAAACGTCCCCCCCCTCCTCCTTGTTTCCCTCAACTTTCTATAATGTGCATGACGTCATATGGTATGGAATATCCCTTTGGTCAGTTGGAGTCATCTGTCCCCACTGTGTCTCCTCCCAACCTCCCATGCACCCCCAACTTCCTCGCCTGTGTGGCAGTATGAAAAGCAGAAAAGGCTTTGGTTCTGTGCAATCACTGCTCAGCAATAACAAAAATATCTCTGTAGTGTTAACACTGTGTTCAGCACAAATCCAAAACATAGACCCATACTAGTCACTGTGAAGACAATTCTACCCCAGCCAAAACCAGCACCAGGGTTATGATGAAAACATAAGGGTCCTGCTGAGTGAGATGAATGCAGTCTATGATTCAACAAATCCTGCACTATAAAAACTAGATAGTAGCCAATGACATTCAAAGAAAAACAGTAGAAGAATAGAGCATCATCATGTTCATGGAGGGATTAGATAAATTCATGGTCAAAAATCTATAAATAGATACCAAAGGGAGAGAGTCATGGGTGTATCCTCTAACAGTATACATCCAATAATTGTGGATGCTGGGAAACAACCAAGAGAAATGGTCAGCATTGTATGCTTTTCCTAAATAACTCTTCCCAGTGCCAGACAGAACAGAGGGCTAGACAGACCACTGTTCTGATGCACAGAGTATTTCTTATGCTAACACCGATGGACATACATGTTTTGGTGTAGCTGAAGTGTATCTACAAAATGTTCTGCCATATAGTACAGATACATGGGATTTTTCTAGCAACAGAAAATACAACTATGAACTAGATTTAAAAGATGTTTGCAAGGGAGTTCTGTGTACCAGTCACAGATCAGAATTAAAGAACTGACATTTTACAGAGCACAAGTCAAAATACGGCTTGTCGGACTTCCCCACTGTCTAGATCAGCCTCAACTGACCTGGCTTCAAAGAGGCTGACTATACATAATCAAGCATGGTGAGCTTGATTTTTGCCCTAAAGAAACTAAACCCAAACTGTAATTTGATCTTGTCTTTACAGATACAAAGGGCACATTACCAATTCCACTTGTTGCTATCTGCTGCCATGTGTAAACCCTGAGATAAAAATTCAAATAGAGCTTTCTAGTGCCATTCCTGCTGCCTATGTGTGACTGTTGGCAAAACAGTTAATTTTTAGTGGTGCATGTTCAGGAGCTCTGGATCTGACTACATTAGTACTGAATTATTAATCTTTTCTGTAAATTTACTGGGAATTTTGGCTATTCTGTAATACCATAAAGTAAGCAAGGCTTTCTAAGATTGATCTAAGTGGCACTGCTGAGAGTTTAGACCATAACTTTTTCCATTCCTTATTTTCTTCTCTCTGTAAAATGGAGACTCCATTTGGAGCTTGCAGAACATTTAATGTTATTAATGTTTATACAGAGCTCAGAAAAAAAAGACTATACAAAAGCATGATATTATTGCTTTCATAAAAGATCAGAGACTTCTCTTTTGTTTATTTATTCATCACCAACTGACCTTTTAAAGGAGTGAAACCTGAACTTTCTGCTGTTCCTAAATACCATTTTAGGTCTTATGATTTAAAACCTTTAGTATCTTTGCTTTAGTATCAGTCATCATTAATGGCCAAAGCAAAACATCCCATCTAATGTTTTGAAATTGACAATCAGACATTTTAAAAATAACGATGGCTAGGAAATAGCCATAATTTAGACCTAACATTATTGGACAACAGAACTTATGATAACTGGACTTTAAAATCATAATTCCAGTGAACTCCTACGGTATTTAGTAATTCAAGAGCAACACTTTCCTACCTTACCATTTTTTGTGCTCACCTTCTCCTTTCTCAGGCAACCAGTTGAATCACGCTACAAAAGCAATGTAGTTAGATAGGAAGCCTTGGAAATGGCTGTAGGTGTATGCAGTACCTGTACGCTCTTGTAGCTCAACACTGACACAGCAGTTTCCCCTCCGAAAAAAATCTTTCCAGAAGACACAATAAAACAATACAGCGTATTTTGTGGGCTACAGCTTTAGCAGACGCAAATATAAATAACCACAACCAGTTAAATTTTTTGAATACTATGTTGCTCGAAGATAAGTGGTTAGCTGGCAGTGCAGAAGTTCAGTTCTCAATCAGTTAGATAAGCAGAATGTTTAAGCCTATCAGATCTCTTTCAAAAGGTAATGCTATGATGACAGAGAGAACTTGTCTTTTGGGTTGCAAAGAGACTAGCCCAAATAGTTCTGACATCATAAGACAACTACAATAAAGTTAGATGCATCAGCATGACCATTTTTAACAGACTGTTTAAATGAGGATTTTTTATGTAAGTAAAATGTGGATTTCAGGATTGCAATACTGGCTGTGCAAACTTTTAATGACCTGTAAAATCATATTCAGTCAGATAAATTATTTATATATTTGTATACAAATAACTAAATTTGGAAAATATCTACATAATATATTTAAAGAACCACTTTGTTGATAGCATTTGTTGATACCAAAATATGGATTTTATTTTCAGAAGAACTGATGGGTCTGATTCTATTGCATCATAGGAAAAATGCAAGGTGACATTGTCTTCTGAAATAAATTTTAACTTAAAGGTTTTTCAGACTTACAGTCAATATATAGCAGAAGTTGCTTCTTCAGGAAACTTCACCTACCTAAAAGTCACTGTATCTTGCAATTACAACTCATTGACAAATGCGTTTAATTTATTTTCAGTTTAATGGAACTACTCTGTCATTTCTTCCTGTTTGGACAGTTATTGCCAGCTTAGGAGTTTTAAGTCACTTTTGATTTTTCCTTTTGATAGTCCCTGGACCAAGAAATTATAACTTGGTTGCATTCTCAGCAGTTTTGTCTTTAATGCCTGTCTTCCTCTTCGTCCATTTACGTATTTCCCAGTGTTTTCTCAGTATAAGCTCCTTTAATAAAGGAAATGGAAAATTTCCATGTTCTTAGTTACTTCTTTCTTTAATTTTTTAAATATCTTTAAATTTCCCTATAATTTTTTTCCATCACTGACACTTTCATTTGTCAGTGCTAACTAGCATATTTGGCAACATAGTCTCATATTTGGCCCCTAACTTTTCATATCCATTGAGATCAAAATGCATCAAAAATCTTCTATGTGTTATGGCATATAACCCCTTTTATACGTAAGCTTTAAAACTTTTCCAATTGTTGGCATCTTCAGGTGTTCATGAGGGAGGCAAACATAAATGAGGAACACAGTCCTGAAAAGACAACCCCAGGCATCACCTTGGTAAGGCTCAGGGAGTAGCTCTTGAGGCTGAGCTCTCATCAAGCCTTAAAAGGGGTGTGCTAAAAGCAATATGCCAGACTGGGCCTTACAGAGGGGAGGAAACTTCAGTGGTTTCAGAAATACGTGTACATGTGCAAATATTCAGAATATTATGTACTCCTCCAGCCAGAACTACTGAAATTTTGAGAATTATCTGTAAGATAGATGTAATACTTACATCTGAAATCTATCTTGATTGTACAGTTTTGTATAGTTTAGAAGACGAAATGTAGAAATCAGTTGTTCAAGGAGGAAGCACTTCCAATCAAAGTGAAGTTATTTCCCCATTAACTTGCCCAATTCCATACGAAAGAAACTATAGAATGTTTCTGAACTTTTGCTGCTGCTTCTTTTTCTAAAAAGAAAAATTAAATAAATAAATAAATAAAATCAATTAAGAGATATTTTAATGAAAGGATTCATGATAAACAGAATTTTTTGGTTAATAGAACTTTTTTTTAATATTCAGCTGACACAAAAGAAAGAAGAAAAAATAAAATAAAAATTGAAATTAAAATAACAATGAAAAGCAAAAGTAAGGGAAAGAAAAAAAAAAGGAAAGAAGGAATACCACATATAGAAGAAGCTTTTGTAATGAAGATAAAATTGGTAACTATTTTTTGGCAGACACAGCCTGGAGAAGATGATACTCGCCAGCATTCTAACACTGTTGTTTAGTCGTATGTCCAAGACTGCTCATTAGCATTCCCAAGCATGCATCAATTTGAAAGTGTATTTCTTTTAACTCATCAATGTGGAAGTCCCAAAGTGCACTTTATTTGCGTAATAGGTTCCTTCAAGATGTACAGAATCAGTTGTGGCTCTTCTGGTTATATTCAAGTGACATCCACTCAGAGGGGAAAAAAAGGTTTCTTTTTGCTAATTAATAAAAGTGGAGAGTGCAAAGAAATAATATACTCTGGACTGCTTGCTTTAAGCAGTGACAAGAAACACATGGAATTCTCAGATATTGAATCAGACTCCCACGTTCAGCAGACATCCCCAAAAGAAGCACACCTGTATATAACATTATTTTGCTTGCTAAGAATATATTTTTACATAATCAGTAAGTTTATCAGCTAAACATGCAATCAGTCCAGAGACTAATGAGTTCAGTTTTATTCAGATGACAAAATTGTTATTAATTTTATTGACTTTTTTAAAAATTTTCTGCTCTAACAGGAGCTGTACAAGTCCCCTTCCTTTCCCCATTCACCTAGTGTACATTATTAGTGTAAAAGAATGGGGCTCTGGGAAGAGAGAATTCAATGTATCTTTTGATAACCTATATTTGTACCTCATTTATTCTGTTTGCTGTGTTCAGATGCTATGTGTTGGCATTCATCTTGCATCATTTGTTTTCTAACATCAGGAGTTAGGAGACAGTGAATATCTATTTACCAGCAAGTCGGAGACTCTCTTATAAGAAGGTAGATCATAGAATCATAGAATGACCTAGGCTGGAAAGGACCTTAAAGACCATCTAGTTCCAATGCCCCTCCTACATAGGCAGGACACCTTCCTCTAAACCAGGTTGCTCAAAGACCCACCCAACTCAGAATTCAAACTTGAACGCAAAGCTCCCCGAGTTGGTATGAGATCTGATAACAACCCAACTGTTAGTATATTTCCTGAGGATATCTCATCCAAGAAAAAGAGCAGTTCATGGATGTGAAATTTAACAAAATTGTAAAGCACTGATGAAACAGTAAATATAAGGGTTCTGTAGTAGGTGAACTGGAACTGTAACCAGCAGGGGCATAAGTTGTACTTTATAAGGCATATTCACAGCATATTACTGCTTAATTTGCCTTCACTCAACTGGTTAAAGGCATTTTTATAGCATAGCAGAATTTACTCCCTTCCATCCCAGACTCCTGTAAAATACACCAAGAACATTTATACCTCACAGGACTTTGACAAGGATTCACTCAAACAGGGTGACTCGCCCATTTCTCAGCCTCTCCACACCTGTCTCAGCAGGACCAGGACCCTAGGATCCTCCTTCCCGGATTTTCTCTTCAGGGCTCTGGAGAAACGGCAAAGCAGGGCTTTCAGAGAATTTGCTTTGCTGTATGCTGCAAAGTATTTCAGATGAATTACTAGATTACTTAGCAACAGCAAGTACAGTAAGCAGGGAACTGCTTAGAGCTGGCATCAAACAACACACATTGCATGAGAACAAAGACTTGAAAAGGTCTACAGTTAAAAGAAGCCTCCTTCTAGCTTTCTCAGTCTTCCTTTTCAGAGGGTTTGGGATGTGCTTTCCATCCAACCCTGTTTTCCCATGCTGTCCTCTGGCCTCTTGGAGCATTCTCTTACTCCTGACGCATATTGCAAGAGCTTTTCAAGGGGGATGTGCAGCTACACACAAGACCTCCTACACCTGTAGAGTGCAAGAAGAAGGAAAAAAAAGGCCTGTGGAACCTCCATTGCTTGGAAGAGAGCAAAAGAAATCTCAGTGAGGGAACCCTTTGTAGGCAAGTTTAAAATGCATGGTCTGATCTGTTTCCAGAGAATTTATTCTTATGTATCTCAGTTATTCATTGAAAAGTATGTTTAATTGAACAGGGGGTAATACCTTCCTATTTTAGAGAGGGGAAAAAACTATTTTCTCCCAGGCTTTAGCCATATGCAAAGCTATTTTTTCTCAAAGGTTGATACAAGAGGAAATAATTCCTACAGCTTCAGAATTGCACATTTGTACAGTTGTGAATCATTCCTACTTTAACACTTGACAGCATGTAAAGTATCTGGACTCTTTTTGCTCATATTCACTACATATCTGCTTCCTCCTGACAATACAATTTTGGCTTCATAATAAATCCCTGCTGCAAATCATCTTAAGAATTCTTGTCCCATAATTCACCCAACGTTTTTTGACCTTGTTAACTACAGATTTTAGAGTAGGAGTAGGAAATAAATGTCAGTCTTGCTGATGTGGCCTTATTGTTTTCTCCCAAGACGACAGCTTAATATGTTTAGACCACTAGAAGTGGCAATCTTTCTCAAATTTCAGGAACCATTATTAATTTGTTTTAGTAATGAAAAACAAAACAGAGTGTGACAAAAACTTTTGTCCTGTATGCTAATGAAGCTCTAAGATGTATAATGAAACACTGTTAAATATGAAAGGAGGAACCAGAAGAAATGTTACCAGTAATTTTGTATCCATTAGATTGTCATTGCTGAGCTTGGTTTAAAAAAACCCCATTATACACACCTGGTAACAATGAAAGTAAGTATGCTTTTTACTTCATTGCTGCCAAACTTTAAAAAATGCAATGCATACCTAGATGATTTACTTCATCAAAGTCCTACCTTTCTCCTGCTGAAGTCAACAAGAAAATTGCTATTATTAGAAAGTGCCAGAAGGTGCTGTAGTGACAGCTTTGTAGCAATTGGACTTGAATGACAACAGGTAAGGAGCCGAGTATGAACTCAGACCTTTTGATTAATATTTTTTTTCCTATATGCATTAACAGAAGAAACTACTATGGGGGAAATGTTTTTCCTATTTATACATCCTTTTTTCTTAGAGGAAATAGAGGATATGAGAGCAAAAGTTGGGATATTGGAAGGTCTACAGGTACCTGTTACCTTCAGTACTGAAATGTCCTACAAGCATCATTAACTGTACTGTCCTACCTGGAGATCAAACTTGCAAAACAGTCATAATCATAAAAGAATGCTGCACAGGATTTTGCTGATGATAAATGAGATAAGGTAAACACTAGGGACACCTGTAGAAGGATAGGACTAAAAAAATTTAAAACTCCAACCATATAATCACAGTACAAGCCTGTTGACTGCAACAGAAACGTCTACAAAAAACCCCTAAGGCTCTGACTGAATTTCAGGAAGTGTAAGATTATGGATAAAGAGCCCTATCTGTAGTAGTTTGTAGATGTTTTTGATACACAGTGAATGCTGGAGGCAGAACACCTGAAACAAAGACAGCGAGAAGTCCTCCCCTTTGTACTGTATGAGATCAGAGGACTGTCTTTGGTCTTCTCACATTCATACCAATTCCTGACCATGATGCTCAGAAGAGAATCTGATATTTCAGTGGCTCTTTTCCAGGACTTAAGAGATTATAAATTAGTTAATAGCTGCCAAGATATCTTATCTTGCTCTTTTTTGGAAGTAATTTCACGTGATTCTAAGCTGCCACTTGTTAAGTGAAAGTGATTCACAATGCATTGAAATGGAATTTTAAAATAAAATGTTTCTGAATTTAAGGCTCATGAGAGCAAGTGACCTTAAGTGAAGCATGATGCAAACAGAAGCAAGACAAAGCAAACTGTCCCAGTGAGTTCTGGTTATCATACCTTTTCTGAAAAACAAACTTCTAAGTGGTAGCCTTAAATTTCCCATGAATAAATCCAGATTATCTGCATTTGCTCAGGCTACAGGAAAAAAGGGGTTGTATTCAGTCTTTATGTTCAGTTTCTTTAATCAGCTTAAACCTGGTTTTTCCTGTTCGATTTGCGTCAGTGAATTCAGAAGCACTGAGTTAACAGAATCGATTTTAAAATAGATTTCAATTAACCAATGTAATTTATGACTTTAGAAAAGGCCTACTTGGCTCAACATGTAAAAGCAGACATGGTAAGGGCATTGGCACACAGGGTTTTTTTAAGACATACGACAGACCTCCTAAACATCTAACCTGAATGTGCAAGCATTCCCTCTGCTTTTCGAGCAGTAACTTTCCAGAGATAGAGCTGCAGTAGCACTATTTGATTCTATGTAGTTCTTGAAGCGCACTTTACCCTCCCAAGTGTTTTTGGGTAGATTTGTGGTGCTTGAATGGACTCTTTCCTCATGCCGTAGAGAATTGTTATTCTGTATCCCAGGTCCTGTATAAGAGCAGCCATGTTCTGTGTCTGATTTAGGTAGGATTGCTTGGGTAGTCACAAGGAAATAAAGGATCAAGATGGTGGTTCAGGATTTTGGATTTTTTTCTTGAACCTTTGAATGTGGCTTTATTTTATTTGCAGTTATACAATGTTTATATGTGGCTCTTCGAATTTGCTGCTACACTGAGCACGGGAAAACACAACTTTCCTCCTGTGTGAAATAAATGGTGACAACATGTAATTTTCTTCTTTGCAGCCTTCAGTATAATTTCCTTCCTTTTAAGCAATAGAATAGTCATTTTGATAAAACTTTCTCCATTAGTCTTGTCACTATCTTAATTCTTGCATGTAACTGTTATATGACTAAGTATCCTAATTTTTTGGAAAGGTACAGTTCAAGTTGTTTTGCACATGAAGTAAATATTTCCCAAGAAAACATTGTGGGAATAATTCACTGACGCACTTCAGTTTCAGCAATCAAAAAGAATATTTCCACTGAAAATGTACTCAGTATTTAATTCAAACACTTCTACACACTTGGATTCCTTTCAGCAAATGAAGTCCTCTTTTCTAATTAACAGTGCTAATAAGAATATATATAATTGTACTTCACATATAACTGTTTTGATTATACTGTCAAAATATGACCTACTTCTCAGGGACAACAATGGTTTCAGGTCAGGCTGTTTCAGTTATAATGCTGAAAGAAGTGAAGAATGATCATCTTCAGGCAGGCAGCTGTACTGTCAGCAGCACCGGCCAAGGTGGGTCAGTCATGGAAACAGAGCAAGGGAACAACAGTTGGAGACAGGGAGCTTGGAGACAGTGTTATGACTAACCATGGGAGCTTTTCTCGAGATCAGGTGATGCCAGGAAAGGATCTTCAGACTTTAGTTTAGGACCTAGCTGGAACCTTAGTCTTTTTTTTCCCTACTTCATGAAACCATACTTTACCTCTAAAAGTAAACAAAAGCTTTCTGCTCATGTCAAGTCTCCAGAGGCTTTGACCTCCTCACAATGTTTGTATGTACCCCTCCCCACCCCCTGCTTTAGCTCTGTGTTGTGATGCTAGCAAAGCACAATTGGTGCTGGTTTTCAGAAGTCTCCCAATGGTATTGTTTCTCCTGGCCCCCGCAGCAAAATCAGGAGGTAGCAGGTTCAAATTCTGTCAAGGTTCACTGAAGAGAATTCTGCCCTTTTGCATGCTATGTCGAATTAGGCAGCAGGGGTTTCTGCTGTGGTTTTTTTCATCATGCTCCCTTATCTTTGGTCCCTCCCTCTCTTCTAGTCTTCCTTTTTTTCTTAGTATCTATATGTTTCCTTGTTTTTATCAAACCACTTTTTATCATTAAACAACACTTGTCCTTCCTAATAGGATTCTATACAGCATAATATCTTCATGATGTAAAAAGAGAATACTGCAGTGGCCAATAAAAATACACCAGAGTAGATGACTCTTGTTGAGATAATATTTCTTTGTTGTCAAAAGAAGCAGGCAAGCACTATTGCTTCTTTCAAGCAAAAGGATAGGAGTCTTTAGCCTAAAGAAAATGAATTGATAGAAGGAAATTGGGCTGATTTATTCTTGCTTAGTCATAGGGTGTCTTGCTTTTGCTATGCCTGGAATAACAAAATAGCCTTATAATTTGGAAGGGCGCACAACAAATAATTCTCTAAGCAGACAAGCAACCCATCAGGTATAAAAACATATAGCAATACCTTAAATATTCAAGAAAAATGTCAAGTAAATTCCCCAAGTTGTTTACTAATTTAAAAAATCATTACGTGGACAGTACTAACTATGCCCTTTGAGAAATGAAAGCTTTTTTTTTCCTTCTTCTTCTTGAAATTTCAGTGGTACCTGAAACAAGTAATTTTTTCTCTCCTATTTGTTTACTGGAACCTACATCATTCAAGTGTATTACAGAAGATTTTCTCCCTGGACTTCTGTTCTAGCCTTGGTGTGGAAGGTTAAAAAAATATTTAATTTCATGCTGTTGCTACATGAACATTAGCTAAGTTTGCCACCTCCATAATTATCAGTGGGAGATGTTAATTTAGAGCCCTACGGGCATCTCCCAGGGCATTAAATGCTCTTTTAAAAATACAGCTGGGACTTCAGTGTATTGAGAGCATATCTTCAAGACTGCACACTACCAAAGGTTTTCTCTTAAAAGTCCACATCTAATTAAAAGAATAACAGTTGTAAGAGAAATACATATGGACACTGTTGCTTTTAATGAAAAAGCACACTGGGTCATAAGGGTCATATCTGGGGACAGGGAGGGTAAGACATTTCTAGCCTTGGAAGGAATAAGGAAAATTTTTTTCTACATGGCGTTTACTTACATGAACTCTGAAAAGAAGCAGAAATTAAACTGGAAATGATTAAATGCAAAACCAGTCAATAGCAAGATAATGACACAAGACAGTGAAGAAAGATTGATTTTTGTCCCTCCATCATGCTGAGGCTTAAATGTACAATTTGCTAACATAGTGATTAGACAACAGGTGGAATCCAACAAGTACGATTCACAATAAAGCAGTGTTTTGATAGAAAAACACTATATAATTTAGATTATGGTGTAAACATCCCATCTTTCTGCATGAATCCACTGTGGATTCAGCCACAACAGAAATTATGATTGCAAATAAAAAACTCTGTCCCAGCCATAATCAGTACCTTAGAAAACCTGCTCCCTTCTAATATCCCAGTTTGAAAATGCTATGAACTACAGCAAATTGAAAACAGAGGTGGTAATACTCCAAGACCAGAGTTCCCACTTCAGCAGTCTTGCTGGAACAATAAAGTAGTTTGAATGCAAGATTCTTCATGTAACTCAAGTCTGCCTCACATATCTTTGATTGCTAATATTTCTCTCATTGAAAAATGTGTGGGGGCACTTCTGGTTAGACATCACCAAGAGGAAAGTTTATGGTCAGCAGCCAGGCATTTTGAGACTAATATTTTTTTGTTTTCAATTTGCTTACTTTATTGGATTAGGGCTATAAATTAATGAGGTTGCATTTGCTAGGCAGATTATAAATGAGATGAAATTACAGCTGTGCCTGTCTCTTCTATGGTAGCCAACAGACAGCTCCACCTTCCCCCAAAATACTCCATTTCTCTCAAGCTGACCACATTTACAAGAGGCAAAATGCATGGTTATACCAGCAAGCTCAATTTGGTAGCCAAGGGGTTGAATGCAATGTCAGTGTGGAGATGCCGCCTCTTGCTTTGGTTCATTTGTCACTGGAGGAAAAGGAAACTGAAATTTGCCGAGCAATCAAACAAACCTTTGCGAAGCAACATTAAGGAACATAATTGTTGATTAAACTTTCTTCCTGGTGTAAAATTCATCCTGAGGAAACCTATGCATTTATCAAAAGCCAGCCACAAAAGCCTAAAAGTGATTATACTTTTGTGCTGTCCTAAGATTGAACTAAATTTAAAACTCAGAACACAAAGCATTCCTGAAGCTTCATTTGGAAGAATTTGCTTCTTGTTTATGATTCACAGGGGAACTAGTATTTCTTTTTTAGGCTGTGTACTACATGCAAGTGAAAGCTTTGAAAAAAACAGTAATAAGCCATTTTCTTCTGACAGGCCCTGGAAGTTTATAAGTAGGGACCATACCAGGACTCTGTGAATTTTAATCCAGTTTGCGTCCTATAAAAATAGCAGTACTTCATCCCTTATGAAGCTTTGCTGTTTTATACTGCTGGTATAGACTGAATTGAGGAGACTGTTTAAGGAGAATCATTTAGTGCAGTTGGGAAGAGATGTGTTTTCTCTGAATTAAGAACATGAACAACTTGAAGATAGAATAGTACAGCCAGAAAAGGCAAAGAACTGAGAGTGACTAAGACAATTATGAATATTCACTCCTCAGAGAGAATGCAAAAAACCCCCAGCAGTATCTTTACATATAATTATTTTTACATTATTGTGGTATTTACTATTAAAGGAGCTATTTTCTCTTAAAAACTGTGAACAGAATTTGCCACTGAAAAGATATATTTAGTTGAAAGCATTTTCTACTTGATAATTTTTAAGACAGGAAAAAGTTGTATAACTAGTACTAAAAATGTGAGAAAATTTCACTTTGACAGTGCAGCTGCTGATTAATATTAAAAGAAGCTATGCTTACAAATTAATGGAAAATGTTTACAGCTGATGCCCAGCTCATATATCAAATATACAGCAAAAAATGGTTTAGAGAACATTTTATATAATATCTTTGTTACATGATATTCAAAATTATAAAGTTTCTCTGACATTTTTCTTTATAAGCTGACAGGTCTCAGGAGGAAAATACCTTCTTGAATACATGGAAATTTTGAGATGAGTCCCCAAAAGAGAGCTCTGTCTTCATGTGTCACCTGGAAAGGTCTTTCTACCATTAGACTTTTAAAATCAGCATATGTTTGTCCATGTACAACTGTGGGTTTTCCAAGGGTGACACAAACCAGAAAAGAGAAGAACACTTTTGTGAACAGTGTTCATTATATGCTTTCACAATCTGCTTCTGATGACGTGGATTTGTATGGTCATTAATATTTACAATGCCATGAGTCAGTGACGAAGCACTATGATAAAGCCATCTGGTTGGTGGAAGGCCACCAAGATGGTCAGAAGGCTGGAGCACATGATGTACAAAGAGGGGCTTAGAGAGATGGGTCTGTTCAGCCAAGAGAAGTCAGCTATGGAAAGACATTATGACTGCATAGAACTAGTTAATGGGAGGGTGTAGATAAGACTGGGGCAGACTTTTTTGATGAAAGGGAGAGAAAGAATGGATGAAAATTGCATAAGTGAAACAATGGTTAGATATAAGGAAAAAGCTTTTCACCATAAGAGCAGTTAAACACTGAGAGATATTGCCCAGAGAGTCTATAGACTCTCTGTATCCTTGGAGATGTTTGAACTCAGTGAGGACAAGGTCAGATTAACCCGATTTAATTTTAAAGTTGACCTTCTTTGGTGGGACATCCGACAAGACAGCTCTACAAGTCCTTTCCATGTTAAACTATTTTATAGTTGTATGACTGCATAAATTTCTCAAAGATTGAAACTGAGATGTGAGATGCAAATATTTTTTTCTGAATAACGCGGCATGCTAAAAGATTCAACAGCATAGGTATACATGGTTCATAACTGTACAATGTTCAAACCTAAAACCCTAACTTAAAATTCTAAACCTTTCTGACTATGACATATTCGTGGCTATTTTGAATTTGCTGGGAAAAAACCACTTTCCTTGTGGAAATAAGACTTGAATGTACTGCAAAAATTTGTTAAACATTGAATCATTTCAGCCAGGTAACAAACTGCAATAATTTCAATTATACAAGCAGGAGAATTTTATGAACTGAGGTAGAAAAACAAAGATGTACTGAATTGCATTGAAATTGATAATTAGTTTGCAACAAAAAAACCCCTGAAGCTTTTGACAACTGAATTATAGTAGAAATACACAGCTGAGAGAAAGCTGCATTGAAATGATATTTTGTCTAAAATTTCTGTTAAACTAAAACATTTCTTCATTATTCTCATGCAACTTATCTGTGACTACTAAAAAACAGTCACTCAGGTTTGACATCACCATGGTCACTCTTTTATCGAAGCTGTTTAGTACACTACAGTACCTCTTAACTCTGAGTAATATACATACCTGCCAGGAAATCTAGTCGAAAAGCAAAATGGGACCACCAAATGTCAACCATTAGTTCTCCTTGGTTCTCTCCTTGGCAAAGCAGTTCAGAGCTACAGCAGATCAAAATCAATTCCTTCTGGCAGCACAAAGACTAAAAATGAAACATTTTAATTTAGGAACACCCAAATATTTTATTTCAGTTTTAAGTATTTTTTAGTCTTTTTCAAGTTATTGGGTATTCAGTCTTGGTTTAAGATACAACTAAAAACTACACACATAAAATTCAGGATTTTAGGTGGTAACAGAGGAAGTTCACTTTTATAATCAGCAGTGAGTCAAACAAATAACATTTACCCTGGACAAGAAAAAACCATAAATTAGCAACCCAGTTCAGGACAAGGGATCTCCTACAATGAAATACTCTAAGTACAGTGCAGGAGCACTGCTTCACTCTGAACTTCAAAACTCTAACCCATACTAAAGGTGTTTTTGAGGGTCTTTTTCTGTAACTGCCATCTAAAAAAAAAAATGAAAGAAATGTAAAAATGAGTCCATTTCTATGGAAATGGTCTTGTTATTATTTAATCAGGCCAGCATCTGATTCATGAACTGCAGGTTGAAATTCAATAAGCAGTTCATGAATCTCTGAGTCGAGAAAATTTGAAGGAAAGAAAAAGGAGAAAAAAGAAACTCCTTCCCCACAGGACTTCATAAACTCTCTGTCAATGATGAATACTACCTAATTTACTTTAAAGCAGTTAATATCTACTCAGTTCCTTACCTTCTTCAGTGTTCACTTGTAGAAATAGTTGGGCAACAGTGATGCATTATACTAAGCACTGTATAAATCCATAGCAAAAGGAGAGATAACCAATAGCTTAGAGAAATTAACTGTACAAAGTAGTTGTGAAAGGAGGCAATTGACATTTGTGAGTATTGTAAACAAGGCAGAAATTTTTTTCCACAAAGTGATAGGAATCAATGCACTGGAATAAAGCTGTCTCATGCAGGAATCTTTTATTTGTGCCAAAGATGTTTATTTTTGTCAACCTTAAGTTCCTGGCCCCAAGGTCAGGAAAAGTGCCCTATATTTCTTTCCTCAAGAGATGTCCATCAGCTCGTGTGGGTAGGTATACACTCACACATATGCACACACAGAGAAACATATGCTTGTGTGTGCATTACGGGCACTTGCATAG